>NW_027328721.1:57109670-57455737 GCF_048564905.1 Vicugna pacos
CTTGACGGTGGGGAGGTTCCACCAAAGGTGCAGCTAGTGGTTTCTAACGGAATTGCAATGCTCGTCTCCCCTGAGGGTTTTCCAAGTGTCTCTATGCCCGGGAAGTCTAGGGGGGTTTGCAGGAAGTCCCAGGGACAGAGGTTGCCTCCCAAGTTCAGGGAAGGTATTTCACAGACTTCCCCGAACAGGGAACACCTGTGACTGAACAGAGCTGAGTGGAGTTGTCTCTCGAGCTCCCCCACGCGCTGACAATGGTTCCGGAATCCTGAGCGTGGGGAGGTTCCACCAACGGTCGGCAGCGCGTGGGTTCTAACGGAATGCCTTAGCTTGTCTCCCCTGAAGGTTTTCCTAATGTCTCTGTGCCACGGATTGCTAGGGTTTTTGCAGGAAGTCCCAGGGACAGAGGCTGCCTCCCCAAGGTCAGGGAAGTTATTTTTCGGACTTCCCCGAACAGGGAACACCTGTGACTGAAGAGAGCTGCGTGGAGTTGTCTCTCGAGCTCCCCCACGCACTGACAATGGTTCCGGAATCCTGAGCGTGGGGAGGTTCCACCAACGGTCGGCAGCGCGTTGGTTCTAACGGAATTGCAAAGCTCGTTTCCCCTGAGGGTTTTCCTAATGTCTCTGTGCCAGGGAATGCTAGGGGGTTTGAAGGAATTCCCAGTGGCAGAGGCTGCCTCCCCAAGGTCAGGAAAGTTATTTCACGGACTTCCCCAGAAAGGGAACACCTGTGACTGAAGAGAGCTGCGTGGAGTTTTCTCTCGAGCTCCCCCACGCACTGACAATGGTTCCGGAATCCTGAGCGTGGGGAGGTTCCACCAACGGTCGGCAGCGCGTGGGTTCTAACGGAATGCCTAAGCTCATCTCCCCTGAGGGTTTTCCTAATGTCTCTGTGCCAGGGAATGCTAGGGGGGTTTGCAGGAAGTCCCAGGGTCAGAGGCTGCTTCCCCAAGTTCAGGGAAGGTATTTCTCGGACTTCCCCGAACAGGGAACACCTGTGACTGAAGAGAGCTGCGTGGAGTTGTCTCTCCACCTCCCCGACGCACTGACAATGGTTCCGGAATCCTGACGGTGGGGAGGTTCCTCCAACGGTGGGCAGCGGGTGGGTTCTAACGGAATTGCAAAGCTCGTCTCCCCTGAGGGTTTTCCAAGTGTCTCTATGCCCGGGAAGGTTAGGGGGGTTTGTAGGAAGTCCCAGGGACAGAGGCTGCCTCCCCAAGGTCAGGGAAGATTTTTCTCAGACTTCCCCGAACAGGGAACACCTGTGACTGAAGAGAGCTGCGTGGAGTTGTCTCTCGAGCTCCCCCACGCACTGACAGTGGTTCCGGAATCATGAGCGTGGGGAGGTTCCACCAACGGTCGGCAGCGAGTGGGATCTAACGGAATTGCAAAGCTCGTCTCCCCTGAGGGTTTTCCTAATATCTCTGTGCCAGGGAATGCTGGGGGGGTTTGAAGGAAGTCCCAGGGACAGAGGCTGCCTCCCCAAGGTCAGGAAAGGTATTTCTCGGGCTTCCCCGGACAGGGAACACCTGTGACTGAAGAGAGCTGCGTGGAGTTCTCTCTCGAGCTCCCCCACGCAATGATAATGGTTCCGGAATCCTTACCGTGGGGAGGTACCTCCATTCGTCGGCAGCGCGTGGGTTCTAACGGAATGCCTATGCTCGTCTCCCCTGAGAATTTTCCTAATGTCTCTGTGCCGGGGAAAGCTTGGAGGATTTGCAGGAATTCCCAGTGTCAGAGGCTGCCTCCCCAATGTCAGGGAAGTTATTTCTCGGACTTCCCCAAACAGGGAACTCCTGTGACTGAAGAGAGCTGCGTGGAGTTGTCTGTCGATCTCCCCTACGCACTGAAAATGTTTCTGGAATCCTGAGCGTGGGGAGGTTCCACCAACGGTCGGCAGCGCGTGGGTTCTAACGGAATGCCTAAGCTCGTCTCCCCTGAGGGTTTTCCTAATGTCTCTGTGCCAGGGAATGCTAGGGTTTTTGCAGGAATTCCCAGGGACAGAGGCTGCCTCCCCAAGGTCAGGGAAGTTATTTCTCGGACTTGCCCGAAGAGGGAACACCTGTGACTGAAGAGAGCTGCGTGGAGTTGTCTCTCGAGCTCCCCCACGCACTGACAATGGTTCTGGAATCCTGAGCGTGGGGAGGTTCCACCAACGGTCGGCAGCGCGTGGGATCTAACGGAATTGCAAAGCTCGTCTCCCCTGAGGGTTTTCCTAATGTCTCTGTGCCAGGGAATGCTAGGGGGGTTTGAAGGAAGTCCCAGTGGCAGAGGCTGCCTCCCCAAGGTCAGGAAAGGTATTTCTCGGACTTCCCGGACAGGGAACACCTGTGACTGAAGAGAGCTGCGTGGAGTTGTCTCTCGAGCTCCCCCACGCACTGACAACGGTTCCGGAATCCTGAGAGTGGGGAGGTTCCACCAAAGGTCGGCAGCGCGTGGGTTCTAACGGAGTGCCTAAGCTCGTTTCCCCTGAGGGTTTTCCTAATGTCTCTGTGCCAGAGAATGCTTGGGGGGGTTTGCAGAAAGTCCCAGGGACAGAGGCTGCCTCCCCAAGGTCAGGGAAGGTATTTCTCGGACTTTCCCGAACAGGGAACACCTGTGATTGAAGAGAGCTGCGTGGAGTTGTCTCTCCACCTCCCCGACGCACTGACAATGGTTCCGGAATCCTGACGGTGGGGAGGTTCCTCCAACGGTGGGCAGCGAGTGGGTTCTAACGGAATTGCAATGCTCGTCTCCCCTGAGTGTTTTCCAAGTGTCTCTATGCCCGGGAAGGCTAGGGGTGTTTGCAGGAAGTCCCAGGGACAGAGGTTGCCTCCCAAGTTCAGGGAAGGTATTTCACAGACTTCCCCGAACAGGGAACACCTGTGACTGAACAGAGCTGCGTGAAGTTGTCTCTCGAGCTCCCCCACGCGCTGACAATGGTTCCGGAATCCTGAGCGTGGGGAGGTTCCACCAACGGTCGGCAGCGCGTGGGTTCTAACGGAATGCCTTAGCTCGTCTCCCCTGAGGGTTTTCCTAATGTCTCTGTGCCAGGGAATGCTAGGGGGGTTTGCAGGAAGTCCCAGGGACAGAGGCTGCCTCCCCAAGGTCAGGGAAGATTTTTCTCGGACTTCCCCGAACAGGGAACACCTGTGACTGAAGAGAGCTGCGTGGAGTTGTCTCTCGAGCTCCCCCACGCACTGACAATGGTTCCGGAATCCTGAGCGTGGGGAGGTTCCACCAACGGTCGGCAGCGCGTGGGTTCTAACGGAATGCCTTAGCTCGTCTCCCCTGAGGTTTTATCTAATGTCTCTGTGCCAGGGAATGCTAGAGGGGTTTGCAGGAATTCCCAGGGACAGAGGCTGCCTCCCCAAGGTCAGGGAATATTTTTCTCGGACTTCCCCGGACAGAGAACACCTGTGACTGAGGAGAGCTGCGTGGAGTTGTCTCTCGAGCTCCCCCACGCACTGACAATGGTTCCAGAATCCTGAGCGTGGGGAGCTTCCACCAACGGTCGGCAGCGCGTGGGTTCTAACGGAATGAATAATCTCGTCTCCCCTGAGGGTTTTCCTAATGTCTCTGTGCCAGGTAATGCTAGGGGAGTTTGCAGGAACTCCCAGGGACATAGGCTGCCTCCCCAAGGTCAGGGAAGGTATTTCTCGGACTTCCCTCAACAGGGAACACCTGTGACTGAAGAGATCTGCGTGGAGTTGTCTCTCCACCTCCCTGACGCACTGAAAATGGTTCCGGAATCTTGACGGTGGGGAGGTTCCACCAAAGGTGCAGCTAGTGGTTTCTAACGGAATTGCAATGCTCGTCTCCCCTGAGGGTTTTCCAAGTGTCTCTATGCCCGGGAAGTCTAGGGGGGTTTGCAGGAAGTCCCAGGGACAGAGGATGCCTCCCAAGTTCAGGGAAGGTATTTCACAGACTTCCCCGAACAGGGAACACCTGTGACTGAACAGAGCTGAGTGGAGTTGTCTCTCGAGCTCCCCCACGCGCTGACAATGGTTCCGGAATCCTGAGCGTGGGGAGGTTCCACCAACGGTCGGCAGCGCGTGGGTTCTAACGGAATGCCTTAGCTTGTCTCCCCTGAAGGTTTTCCTAATGTCTCTGTGCCACGGATTGCTAGGGTTTTTGCAGGAAGTCCCAGGGACAGAGGCTGCCTCCCCAAGGTCAGGGAAGTTATTTTTCGGACTTCCCCGAACAGGGAACACCTGTGACTGAAGAGAGCTGCGTGGAGTTGTCTCTCGAGCTCCCCCACGCACTGACAATGGTTCCGGAATCCTGAGCGTGGGGAGGTTCCACCAACGGTCGGCAGCGCGTTGGTTCTAACGGAATTGCAAAGCTCGTTTCCCCTGAGGGTTTTCCTAATGTCTCTGTGCCAGGGAATGCTAGGGGGTTTGAAGGAATTCCCAGTGGCAGAGGCTGCCTCCCCAAGGTCAGGAAAGTTATTTCACGGACTTCCCCAGAAAGGGAACACCTGTGACTGAAGAGAGCTGCGTGGAGTTTTCTCTCGAGCTCCCCCACGCACTGACAATGGTTCCGGAATCCTGAGAGTGGGGAGGTTCCACCAACGGTCGGCAGCGCGTGGGTTCTAACGGAATGCCTAAGCTCATCTCCCCTGAGGGTTTTCCTAATGTCTCTGTGCCAGGGAATGCTAGGGGGGTTTGCAGGAAGTCCCAGGGTCAGAGGCTGCTTCCCCAAGTTCAGGGAAGGTATTTCTCGGACTTCCCCGAACAGGGAACACCTGTGACTGAAGAGAGCTGCGTGGAGTTGTCTCTCCACCTCCCCGACGCACTGACAATGGTTCCGGAATCCTGACGGTGGGGAGGTTCCTCCAACGGTGGGCAGCGGGTGGGTTCTAACGGAATTGCAAAGCTCGTCTCCCCTGAGGGTTTTCCAAGTGTCTCTATGCCCGGGAAGGTTAGGGGGGTTTGTAGGAAGTCCCAGGGACAGAGGCTGCCTCCCCAAGGTCAGGGAAGATTTTTCTCAGACTTCCCCGAACAGGGAACACCTGTGACTGAAGAGAGCTGCGTGGAGTTGTCTCTCGAGCTCCCCCACGCACTGACAGTGGTTCCGGAATCATGAGCGTGGGGAGGTTCCACCAACGGTCGGCAGCGAGTGGGATCTAACGGAATTGCAAAGCTCGTCTCCCCTGAGGGTTTTCCTAATATCTCTGTGCCAGGGAATGCTGGGGGGGTTTGAAGGAAGTCCCAGGGACAGAGGCTGCCTCCCCAAGGTCAGGGAAGGTATTTCTCGGACTTCCCCGAACAAGGAACACCTGTGAATGAAGAGAGCTGCGTGGAGTTGTCTCTCCAGCTCCCCGACACACTGACAATTGTTCCGGAATCCTGAGCGTGCGGAGGTTCCAACAACGGTCGGCAGCGATTGGGTTCTAACAGAATTGCAAAGCTCGTCTCCCCTAAGGGTTTTCCTAATGTCTCTGTGCCAGTGAAGGCTAGGGGGGTTTGCAGGAAGTCCCAGTGTCAGAGGCTGCCTCCCCAAGGTAAGGGAAGTTATTTCTCGGACTTCCCTGAGCATTGAACACCTGTGACTGAAGAGAGCTGCGTGGAGTTGTCTCTCGAGCTCCCCCACGCGCTGACAAAGTTCCGGAATCCTGAGCATTGGGAGGTTCCACCAACGGTCGGCAGGGCGTGGGTTCTAACGGAATGCCTTAGCTCGTCTCCCCTGAGGGTTTTCCTAATTTCTCTGTGCCAGGGAATGCTAGGGGGGTTTGCAGGAAGTCCCAGGGACAGAGGCTGCCTCCCCAAGGTCAGGGAAGATTTTTCTCGGACTTCCCCGAACAGGGAACACCTGTGACTGAAGAGAGCTGCGTGGAGATGTCTCTCGTGCTCCCCCACGCACTGACAATGGTTCCGGAATCCTGAGCGTGGGGAGGTTCCACCAACGGTCGGCAGCGCGTGGGATCTAACGGAATTGAAAAGCTCGTCTCCCCTGAGGGTTTTCCTAATGTCTCTGTGCTAGGGAATGCTAGAGGGGTTTGAAGGAAGTCACAGGGACAGAGGCTGCCTCCCCAAGGTCAGGGAAGTTATTTCTCGGACTTCCCCGGACAGGGAACACCTGTGACTGAAGAGAGCTGCGTGGAGTTGTCTCTCGAGCTCCCCCACGCACTGACAATTGTTCCAGAATCATGAGCGTGTGGAGGTTCCACCAACCGTCGGCAGCGAGTGGGATCTAACGGAATTGCAAAGCTCGTCTCCCCTGAGGGTTTTCCAAGTGTCTCTATGCCCGGGAAGGCTAGGCGGGTTTGCAGGAAGTCCCAGGGACAGAGGTTGCCTCCCAAGGTCAGGGAAGGTATTTCTCAGACTTCCCCGGACAGGGAACACCTGTGAATGAAGAGAGCTGCGTGGAGTTGTCTCTCGAGATCCCCCAAGCGCTGACAATGTTTCCGGAATCCTGAGCGTGGGGAGGTTCCACCAACGGTCGGCAGCGCGTGCGTTCTAACGGAATGCCTTAGCTCGTCTCCCCAGAGTGTTTTCCTAATGTCTCTGTGCCAGGGAATGCTAGGGGGGTTTGAAGGAAGTCCCAGGGACAGAGGCTGCCTCCCCAAGTTCAGGGAAGTTATTTCTCGGACTTCCCCGGACAGGGAACACATGTGACTGAAGAGAGCTGCGTGGAGTTGTCTCTCGAGCTCCCCCACGCAATGATAATGGTTCCGGAATCCTTACCGTGGGGAGGTACCTCCATTGGTCGGCAGCGCGTGGGTTCTAACGGAATGCCTAAGCTCGTCTCCCCTGAGAATTTTCCTAATGTCTCTGTGCCAGGGAAAGCTTGGAGGATTTGCAGGAATTCCCAGGGTCAGAGGCTGCCTCCCCAATGTCAGGGAAGTTATTTCTCGGACTTCCCCAAACAGGGAACACCTGTGACTGCAGAGAGCTGCGTGGATTTGTCTGTCGATCTCCCCTACACACTGAGAATGTTTCTGGAATCCTGAGCGTGGGGAGGTTCCACCAACGGTCGGCAGCGCGTGGGTTCTAACGGAATGCCTAAGCTCGTCTCCCCTGAGGGTTTTCCGAATGTCTCTGTGCCAGGGAATGCTAGGGTTTTTGCAGGAAGTCCCAGGGAAAGAGGCTGCTCCCCAAGGTTAGGGAAGTTATTTCTCGGACTTCCCCGAACAGGGAACACCTGTGACTGAAGGGAGCTGCGTGGAGTTGTCTCTCGAGCTCCCCCACGCACTGACAATTGTTCCGGAATTCTGAGCGTGGGGAGGTTCCACCAACGGTCGGCAGCGCGTGGGTTCTAACGGAATGCCTAAGCTCGTCTCCCCTGAGGGTTTTCCTAATGTCTCTGTGCCAGGGAATGCTAGGGGGGTTTGCAGGAATTCCCAGGGACAGAGGCTGCCTCCCCAAGGTCAGGGAAGGTATTTCTCGGACTTCCCCGAACAAGGAACACCTGTGAATGAAGAGAGCTGCGTGGAGTTGTCTCTCCAGCTCCCCGACACACTGACAATAGTTCCGGAATCCTGAGCGTGGGGAGGTTCCACCAACGGTCGGCAGCGCGTGGGTTCTAACGGAATGCATAAGCTCGTCTCCCCTGAGGGTTTTCCTAATGTCTCTGTGCCAGGGAATGCTAGAGGGGTTTGAAGGAAGTCCGAGTGTCAGTGGCTGCCTCCCCAAGGTCAGGAAAGTTATTTCTCGGGCTTACACGGACAGGGAACACCTGTGACTTAAGAGAGCTTCGTGGAGTTGTCTCTCGAGCTCCCCCACGCAATGATAATGGTTCCGGAATCCTTACAGTGGGGAGGTACCTCCATTGGTCGGCAGCGCGTGGGTTCTAACGGAATGCCGAAGCTCGTCTCCCCTGAGAATTTTCCTAATGTATCTGTGCCAGGGAAAGCTTGGAGGATTTGCAGGAATTCCCAGTGTCAGAGGCTGCCTCCCCAATGTCAGGGAAGTTATTTCTCGGACTTCCTCAAGCAGGGAACACCTGTGACTGAAGAGAGCTGCGTGGAATTGTCTGTCGATCTCCCCTACGCACTGAAAATGTTTCTGGAATCCTGAGCGTGGGGAGGTTCCACCAACGGTCGGCAGCGCGTGGGTTTTAACGGAATGCCTATGCTCGTCTCCCCTGAGGGTTTTCCTAATGTCTCTGTGCCAGGGAATGCTAGGGTTTTTGCAGGAAGTCCCAGGGACAGAGGCTGCCTCCCCAAGGTCAGGGAAGATTTTTCTCGGACTTCCCCGAACAGGGAACACCTGTGACTGAAGAAAGCTGCGTGGAATTGTCTCTCGAGTTCCCCCACGCACTGACAATGGTTCCGGAATCCTGAGCGTGGGGAGGTTCCACCAACGGTCGGCAGCGTGTGGGATCTAACGGAATTGCAAAGCTCGTCTCCCCTGAGTGTTTTCCTAATATCTCTGTGCCAGGGAATGCTAGGGGGGTTGGAAGGAAGTCCCAGTGGAAAAGGCTGCCTCCCCAATGTCAGGGAAGTTATTTCTCGGACTTCCCCAAACAGGGAACACCTGTGACTGAAGAGAGCTGCGTGGAGTTGTCTGTCGAACTCCCCTACGCACTGAAAATGTTTCTGGAATCCTGAGCGTGGGGTGGTTCCACCAACGGTCGGCAGCGTGTGGGTTCTAACGGAATGCCTAAGCTCGTCTCCCCTGAGGGTTTTCCTAATGTCTCTGTGCCAGGGAATGCTAGGGGGGTTTGCAGGAATTCCCAGGGACAGAGGCTGCCTCCCCAAGGTCAGGGAAGGTATTTCTCGGACTTCCCCGAACAAGGAACACCTGTGAATGAAGAGAGCTGCGTGGAGTTGTCTCTCCAGCTCCCCGACACACTGACAATAGTTCCGGAATCCTGAGCGTGGGGAGGTTCCACCAACGGTCGGCAGCGCGTGGGTTCTAACGGAATGCATAAGCTCGTCTCCCCTGAGGGTTTTCCTAATGTCTCTGTGCCAGGGAATGCTAGAGGGGTTTGAAGGAAGTCCGAGTGTCAGTGGCTGCCTCCCCAAGGTCAGGAAAGTTATTTCTCGGGCTTACACGGACAGGGAACACCTGTGACTTAAGAGAGCTTCGTGGAGTTGTCTCTCGAGCTCCCCCACGCAATGATAATGGTTCCGGAATCCTTACAGTGGGGAGGTACCTCCATTGGTCGGCAGCGCGTGGGTTCTAACGGAATGCCGAAGCTCGTCTCCCCTGAGAATTTTCCTAATGTATCTGTGCCAGGGAAAGCTTGGAGGATTTGCAGGAATTCCCAGTGTCAGAGGCTGCCTCCCCAATGTCAGGGAAGTTATTTCTCGGACTTCCTCAAGCAGGGAACACCTGTGACTGAAGAGAGCTGCGTGGAATTGTCTGTCGATCTCCCCTACGCACTGAAAATGTTTCTGGAATCCTGAGCGTGGGGAGGTTCCACCAACGGTCGGCAGCGCGTGGGTTTTAACGGAATGCCTATGCTCGTCTCCCCTGAGGGTTTTCCTAATGTCTCTGTGCCAGGGAATGCTAGGGTTTTTGCAGGAAGTCCCAGGGACAGAGGCTGCCTCCCCAAGGTCAGGGAAGATTTTTCTCGGACTTCCCCGAACAGGGAACACCTGTGACTGAAGAAAGCTGCGTGGAATTGTCTCTCGAGTTCCCCCACGCACTGACAATGGTTCCGGAATCCTGAGCGTGGGGAGGTTCCACCAACGGTCGGCAGCGTGTGGGATCTAACGGAATTGCAAAGCTCGTCTCCCCTGAGTGTTTTCCTAATATCTCTGTGCCAGGGAATGCTAGGGGGGTTGGAAGGAAGTCCCAGTGGAAAAGGCTGCCTCCCCAATGTCAGGGAAGTTATTTCTCGGACTTCCCCAAACAGGGAACACCTGTGACTGAAGAGAGCTGCGTGGAGTTGTCTGTCGAACTCCCCTACGCACTGAAAATGTTTCTGGAATCCTGAGCGTGGGGTGGTTCCACCAACGGTCGGCAGCGTGTGGGTTCTAACGGAATGCCTAAGCTCGTCTCCCCTGAGGGTTTTCCTAATGTCTCTGTGCCAGGGAATGCTAGGGTTTTTGCAGGAAGTCCCAGGGACAGAGGCCGCCTCCCCAAGGTCAGGGAAGTTATTTCTCGGACTTCCCCGAACAGGGAACACTTGTGACTGAAGAGAGCTGCGTGGAGTTGTCTCTTGAGCTCCCCCACGCACTGACAATGGTTCCGGAATCCTGAGCGTGGGGAGGTACCACCAATGGTCGGCAGTGCGTGGGTTCTAATGGAATGCCTAAGCTCGTCTCCCCTGAGGATTTTCCTAATATCTCTGTGTCAGGATATGCTAGGGGGGTTTGCAGGAAGTCCCAGTGACAGAGGCTGCCTCCCCAAGGTCAGGGAAGGTATTTCTCGGACTTCCCCGAACAGGGACACCTGTGACTGAAGAGAGCTGCGTGGAGTTGTCTCTCCCCCTCCCCGACGCACTGACAATGGTTCCGGAATCCTGACGGTGGGGAGGTTCCTCCAACTGTAGGCAGCGAGTGGGTTCTAACGGAATTGCAAAGCTCGTCTCCCCTGAGGCTTTCCAAGTGTCTCTATGCCCGGGAAGGCTAGGGGGGTTTGCAGGAAGTCCCAGGGACAGAGGTAGCCTCCCAAGGTCAGGGAAGGTATTTCTCAGACTTCTCTGAACAGGGAACACCTGTGATTGAACAGAGCTGCGTGGAGTTGTCTCTCGAGCTCCCCCACGCACTGACAATGGTTCCGGAATCCTGAGCGTGGGGAGGTTCCACCAACGGTCGGCAGCGCGTGGGTTCTAACGGAATGCTTTAGGTCGTCTCCCCTGAGTGTTTTCCTAATGTATCTGTGCCAGGGAATGCTAGGGGGGTATGAAGGAAGTCCCAGTGGCAGAGGCTGCCCCCCCAAGGTCAGGAAAGTTATTTCTCGAGCTTCCCCGGACAGGGAACACCTGTGACTGAAGAGAGCTGCGTGGAGTTTTCTCTCGAGCTCCCCCACGCAATGATAATGGTTCCGGAATCCTTACCGTGGGGAGGTACCTCCATTGGTCGGCAGCGCGTGGGTTCTAACAGAATGCCTAAGCTCGTCTCCCCTGAGAATTTTCCTAATGTCTCTGTGCCAGGGAAAGCTTGGAGGATTTGCAGGAATTCCCAGTGTCAGAGGCTGCCTCCCCAATGTCAGGGAAGTTAATTCTCCTACTTCCTCAAACAGGGAACACCTGTGACTGAAGAGAGCTGCGTGGAGTTGTCTGTCGATATCCCCCACGCACTGAAACTGTTTCTGGAATCCTGAGCGTGGGGAGGTTCCACCAACGGTCGGCAGCGCGTGGGTTCTAACGGAATGCCTAAGCTCGTCTCCCCTGAGGGTTTTCCTAATGTCTCTGTGCCAGGGAATGCTAGGGTTTTTGCAGGAAGTCCCAGGGACAGAGGCTGCCTCCCCAAGGTGAGGGAAGTTATTTCTCGGACTTCCCCGAACAGGGAACACCTGTGACTGAAGAGAGCTGCGTGGATTTGTCTATCGAGCTCCCCCACGCACTGACAATGGTTCCGGAATCCTGAGCGTGGGGAGGTTCCACCAACGGTCGGCAGGGCGTGCGATCTAACGGAATTGCAAAGCTCGTCTCCCCTGAGGGTTTTCCAAGTGTCTCTATGCCCGGGAAGGCTAGGGGGGTTTGCAGAAAGTCCCAGGGACAGAGGTTGCCTCCCAAGGTCAGGGAAGGTATTTCTCGGACTTCCCCGAACAGGGAACACCTGTGACTGAAGAGAGCTGCGTGGAGTTGTCTCTCGAGCTCCCCCACGCACTGACAATGTTTCCGGAATCCTGAGCGTGGGGAGGTCCCACCAACGGTCGGCAGCGCGTGGGTTCTAACGGAATGCCTTAGCTCGTCTCCCCTGAGGTTTTATCTAATGTCTCTGTGCCAGGGAATGCTAGAGGGGTTTGCAGGAAGTCCCAGGGACAGAGGCTGCCTCCCCAAGGTCAGGGAATATTTTTCTCGGACTTCCCCGAACAGGGAACCCCTGTGACTGAGGAGAGCTGCGTGGAGTTGTCTCTCGAGCTCCCCCACGCACTGAGAATGGTTCCAGAATCCTGAGCGTGGGGAGCTTCCACCAACGGTCGGCAGCGTGTGGGTTCTAACGGAATGAATAATCTCGTCTCCCCTGAGGGTTTTCCTAATGTCTCTGTGCCAGGGAATGCTAGGGGGGTTTGCAGGAAGTCCCAGGGACATAGGCTGCCTCCCCAAGTTCAGGGAAGCTATTTCTCGGACTTCCCCGAACAGGGAACACCTGTGACTGAAGAGAGCTGCGTGGAGTTGTCTCTCCACCTCCCTGACGCACTGACAATGGTTCCGGAATCTTGACGGTGGGGAGGTTCCACCAACGGTGCAGCTAGTGGGTTCTAACGGAATTGCAAAGCTCGTCTCCCCTGAGGGTTTTCCAAGTGTCTCTATGCCCGGGAATGCTAGGGTGGTTTGCAGGAAGTCCCAGGGACAGAGGTTGCCTACCAAGGTCAGGAAAGGTATTTCTCGGACTTCCCCGAACAGGGAACACCTGTAACTGAAGAGAGCTGCGTGGAGTTGTCTCTCGAGCTCCTTCACGCGCTGACAATGGTTCCGGAATCCTGAGCGTGGGGAGGTTCCACCAACGGTCGGCAGCGCGTGGGTTCTAACGGAATGCCTTAGGTCGTCTCCCCTGAGTGTTTTCCTAATGTCTCTGTGCCAGGGAATGTTAGGGGGTTTTGCAGGAAGTCCCAGGGACAGAGGCTGCCTCCCCAAGGTCAGGGAAGATTTTTCTCGGACTTTCCCGAACAGGGAACACCTGTGACAGAAGAGAGCTGCGTGGAGTTGTCTCTCGAACTCCCCCACGCACTGAAAATGGTTCCGGAATCCTGAGCGTGGGGAGGTTCCACCAACGGTCGGCAGCGCGTGGGATCTAACGGAATTGCAAAGCTCGTCTCCCCTGAGGGTTTTCCTAATGTCTCTGTGCAAGGGAATGCTAGGGGGGTTTGAAGGAAGTCCCAGTGGCAGAGGCTGCCTCCCCAAGGTCAGGAAAGATATTTCTCGGACTTCCCCGGAAAGGTAACACCTGTGACTGAAGAGAGATGCGTGGAGTTGTCTCTCGAGCTCCCCCACGCAATGATAATGGTTCCGGAATCCTTACCGTGGGGAGGTACCTCCATTGGTCGGCAGCGCGTGGGTTCTAACGGAATGCCTAAGCTCATCTCCCCTGAGAATTTTCCTAATGTCTCTCTGCCAGGGAAAGCTTGGGGGATTTGCAGGAATTCCCAGTGTCAGAGGCTGCCTCCCCAATGTCAGGGAAGTTATTTCTCGGACTTCCCCAAACAGGGAACACCTGTGACTGAAGAGAGCTGCGTGGAATTGTCTCTCCACCTCCCCGACGCACTGAAAATATTTCTGGAATCCTGAGCGTGGGGAGGTTCCAACAACGGTCGGCAGCGTGTGGGTTCTAACGGAATGCCTAAGCTCGTCTCCCCTGAGGGTTTTCCTAATATCTCTGTGCCAGGGAATGCTAGGGTTTTTGCAGGAAGTCCCAGGGACAGAGTCTGCCTCCCCATGGTCAGGGAAGTTATTTCTCGGACTTCCCCGAACAGGGAACACTTGTGACTAAAGAGAGCTGCGTGGAGTTGTCTCTCGAGCTACCCCACGCACTGACAATGGTTCCGGAATCTTGAGCGGGGGGTGGTACCACCAATGGTCGGCAGTGCGTGGGTTCTAATGGAATGCCTAAGCTCGTCTCCCCTGAGGGTTTTCCTAATATCTCTGTGCCAGGATATGCTAGGGGGGATTGCAGGAAGTCCCAGTGACAGAGGCTGCCTCCCCAAGGTCAGGGAAGGTGTTTCTCGGACTTCCCTGTGCAGGGAACACCTGTGACTGAAGAGAGCTGCATGGAGTTGTCTCTCGAGCTCCCCCACGCACTGACAATGGTTCCGGAATCCTGAGCGTGGGGAGGTACCTCCATTGGTCGGCAGCGCGTGGGTTCTAACGGAATGCCTAAGCTCGTCTCCCCTGAGAATTTTCCTAATGTCTCTGTGCCAGGGAAAGCTTGGAGGATTTGCAGGAATTCCCAGGGTCAGAGGCTGCCTCCCCAATGTCAGGGAAGTTATTTCTCGGACTTCCCCAAACAGGGAACACCTGTGACTGCAGAGAGCTGCGTGGATTTGTCTGTCGATCTCCCCTACACACTGAGAATGTTTCTGGAATCCTGAGCGTGGGGAGGTTCCACCAACGGTCGGCAGCGCGTGGGTTCTAACGGAATGCCTAAGCTCGTCTCCCCTGAGGGTTTTCCGAATGTCTCTGTGCCAGGGAATGCTAGGGTTTTTGCAGGAAGTCCCAGGGAAAGAGGCTGCTCCCCAAGGTTAGGGAAGTTATTTCTCGGACTTCCCCGAACAGGGAACACCTGTGACTGAAGGGAGCTGCGTGGAGTTGTCTCTCGAGCTCCCCCACGCACTGACAATTGTTCCGGAATTCTGAGCGTGGGGAGGTTCCACCAACGGTCGGCAGCGCGTGGGTTCTAACGGAATGCCTAAGCTCGTCTCCCCTGAGGGTTTTCCTAATGTCTCTGTGCCAGGGAATGCTAGGGGGGTTTGCAGGAATTCCCAGGGACAGAGGCTGCCTCCCCAAGGTCAGGGAAGGTATTTCTCGGACTTCCCCGAACAAGGAACACCTGTGAATGAAGAGAGCTGCGTGGAGTTGTCTCTCCAGCTCCCCGACACACTGACAATAGTTCCGGAATCCTGAGCGTGGGGAGGTTCCACCAACGGTCGGCAGCGCGTGGGTTCTAACGGAATGCATAAGCTCGTCTCCCCTGAGGGTTTTCCTAATGTCTCTGTGCCAGGGAATGCTAGAGGGGTTTGAAGGAAGTCCGAGTGTCAGTGGCTGCCTCCCCAAGGTCAGGAAAGTTATTTCTCGGGCTTACACGGACAGGGAACACCTGTGACTTAAGAGAGCTTCGTGGAGTTGTCTCTCGAGCTCCCCCACGCAATGATAATGGTTCCGGAATCCTTACAGTGGGGAGGTACCTCCATTGGTCGGCAGCGCGTGGGTTCTAACGGAATGCCGAAGCTCGTCTCCCCTGAGAATTTTCCTAATGTATCTGTGCCAGGGAAAGCTTGGAGGATTTGCAGGAATTCCCAGTGTCAGAGGCTGCCTCCCCAATGTCAGGGAAGTTATTTCTCGGACTTCCTCAAGCAGGGAACACCTGTGACTGAAGAGAGCTGCGTGGAATTGTCTGTCGATCTCCCCTACGCACTGAAAATGTTTCTGGAATCCTGAGCGTGGGGAGGTTCCACCAACGGTCGGCAGCGCGTGGGTTTTAACGGAATGCCTATGCTCGTCTCCCCTGAGGGTTTTCCTAATGTCTCTGTGCCAGGGAATGCTAGGGTTTTTGCAGGAAGTCCCAGGGACAGAGGCTGCCTCCCCAAGGTCAGGGAAGATTTTTCTCGGACTTCCCCGAACAGGGAACACCTGTGACTGAAGAAAGCTGCGTGGAGTTGTCTCTCGAGTTCCCCCACGCACTGACAATGGTTCCGGAATCCTGAGCGTGGGGAGGTTCCACCAACGGTCGGCAGCGTGTGGGATCTAACGGAATTGCAAAGCTCGTCTCCCCTGAGTGTTTTCCTAATATCTCTGTGCCAGGGAATGCTAGGGGGGTTGGAAGGAAGTCCCAGTGGAAAAGGCTGCCTCCCCAATGTCAGGGAAGTTATTTCTCGGACTTCCCCAAACAGGGAACACCTGTGACTGAAGAGAGCTGCGTGGAGTTGTCTGTCGAACTCCCCTACGCACTGAAAATGTTTCTGGAATCCTGAGCGTGGGGTGGTTCCACCAACGGTCGGCAGCGTGTGGGTTCTAACGGAATGCCTAAGCTCGTCTCCCCTGAGGGTTTTCCTAATGTCTCTGTGCCAGGGAATGCTAGGGTTTTTGCAGGAAGTCCCAGGGACAGAGGCCGCCTCCCCAAGGTCAGGGAAGTTATTTCTCGGACTTCCCCGAACAGGGAACACTTGTGACTGAAGAGAGCTGCGTGGAGTTGTCTCTTGAGCTCCCCCACGCACTGACAATGGTTCCGGAATCCTGAGCGTGGGGAGGTACCACCAATGGTCGGCAGTGCGTGGGTTCTAATGGAATGCCTAAGCTCGTCTCCCCTGAGGATTTTCCTAATATCTCTGTGTCAGGATATGCTAGGGGGGTTTGCAGGAAGTCCCAGTGACAGAGGCTGCCTCCCCAAGGTCAGGGAAGGTATTTCTCGGACTTCCCCGAACAGGGACACCTGTGACTGAAGAGAGCTGCGTGGAGTTGTCTCTCCCCCTCCCCGACGCACTGACAATGGTTCCGGAATCCTGACGGTGGGGAGGTTCCTCCAACGGTAGGCAGCGAGTGGGTTCTAACGGAATTGCAAAGCTCGTCTCCCCTGAGGCTTTCCAAGTGTCTCTATGCCCGGGAAGGCTAGGGGGGTTTGCAGGAAGTCCCAGGGACAGAGGTAGCCTCCCAAGGTCAGGGAAGGTATTTCTCAGACTTCTCTGAACAGGGAACACCTGTGATTGAACAGAGCTGCGTGGAGTTGTCTCTCGAGCTCCCCCACGCACTGACAATGGTTCCGGAATCCTGAGCGTGGGGAGGTTCCACCAACGGTCGGCAGCGCGTGGGTTCTAACGGAATGCTTTAGGTCGTCTCCCCTGAGTGTTTTCCTAATGTCTCTGTGCCAGGGAATGCTAGGGGGGTATGAAGGAAGTCCCAGTGGCAGAGGCTGCCCCCCCAAGGTCAGGAAAGTTATTTCTCGAGCTTCCCCGGACAGGGAACACCTGTGACTGAAGAGAGCTGCGTGGAGTTTTCTCTCGAGCTCCCCCACGCAATGATAATGGTTCCGGAATCCTTACCGTGGGGAGGTACCTCCATTGGTCGGCAGCGCGTGGGTTCTAACAGAATGCCTAAGCTCGTCTCCCCTGAGAATTTTCCTAATGTCTCTGTGCCAGGGAAAGCTTGGAGGATTTGCAGGAATTCCCAGTGTCAGAGGCTGCCTCCCCAATGTCAGGGAAGTTAATTCTCCTACTTCCTCAAACAGGGAACACCTGTGACTGAAGAGAGCTGCGTGGAGTTGTCTGTCGATATCCCCCACGCACTGAAACTGTTTCTGGAATCCTGAGCGTGGGGAGGTTCCACCAACGGTCGGCAGCGCGTGGGTTCTAACGGAATGCCTAAGCTCGTCTCCCCTGAGGTTTTTCCTAATGTCTCTGTGCCAGGGAATGCTAGGGTTTTTGCAGGAAGTCCCAGGGACAGAGGCTGCCTCCCCAAGGTGAGGGAAGTTATTTCTCGGACTTCCCCGAACAGGGAACACCTGTGACTGAAGAGAGCTGCGTGGATTTGTCTATCGAGCTCCCCCACTCACTGACAATGGTTCCGGAATCCTGAGCGTGGGGAGGTTCCACCAACGGTCGGCAGGGCGTGCGATCTAACGGAATTGCAAAGCTCGTCTCCCCTGAGTGTTTTCCAAGTGTCTCTATGCCCGGGAAGGCTAGGGGGGTTTGCAGAAAGTCCCAGGGACAGAGGTTGCCTCCCAAGGTCAGGGAAGGTATTTCTCGGACTTCCCCGAACAGGGAACACCTGTGACTGAAGAGAGCTGCGTGGAGTTGTCTCTCGAGCTCCCCCACGCACTGACAATGTTTCCGGAATCCTGAGCGTGGGGAGGTCCCACCAACGGTCGGCAGCGCATGGGTTCTAACGGAATGCCTTAGCTCGTCTCCCCTGAGGTTTTATCTAATGTCTCTGTGCCAGGGAATGCTAGAGGGGTTTGCAGGAAGTCCCAGGGACAGAGGCTGCCTCCCCAAGGTCAGGGAATATTTTTCTCGGACTTCCCCGAACAGGGAACCCCTGTGACTGAGGAGAGCTGCGTGGAGTTGTCTCTCGAGCTCCCCCACGCACTGAGAATGGTTCCAGAATCCTGAGCGTGGGGAGCTTCCACCAACGGTCGGCAGCGTGTGGGTTCTAACGGAATGAATAATCTCGTCTCCCCTGAGGGTTTTCCTAATGTCTCTGTGCCAGGGAATGCTAGGGGGGTTTGCAGGAAGTCCCAGGGACAGAGGCTGCCTCCCCAAGTTCAGGGAAGCTATTTCTCGGACTTCCCCGAACAGGGAACACCTGTGACTGAAGAGAGCTGCGTGGAGTTGTCTCTCCACCTCCCTGACGCACTGACAATGGTTCCGGAATCTTGACGGTGGGGAGGTTCCACCAACGGTGCAGCTAGTGGGTTCTAACGGAATTGCAAAGCTCGTCTCCCCTGAGGGTTTTCCAAGTGTCTCTATGCCCGGGAATGCTAGGGTGGTTTGCAGGAAGTCCCAGGGACAGAGGTTGCCTACCAAGGTCAGGAAAGGTATTTCTCGGACTTCCCCGAACAGGGAACACCTGTAACTGAAGAGAGCTGCGTGGAGTTGTCTCTCGAGCTCCTTCACGCGCTGACAATGGTTCCGGAATCCTGAGCGTGGGGAGGTTCCACCAACGGTCGGCAGCGCGTGGGTTCTAACGGAATGCCTTAGGTCGTCTCCCCTGAGTGTTTTCCTAATGTCTCTGTGCCAGGGAATGTTAGGGGGTTTTGCAGGAAGTCCCAGGGACAGAGGCTGCCTCCCCAAGGTCAGGGAAGATTTTTCTCGGACTTTCCCGAACAGGGAACACCTGTGACAGAAGAGAGCTGCGTGGAGTTGTCTCTCGAACTCCCCCACGCACTGAAAATGGTTCCGGAATCCTGAGCGTGGGGAGGTTCCACCAACGGTCGGCAGCGCGTGGGATCTAACGGAATTGCAAAGCTCGTCTCCCCTGAGGGTTTTCCTAATGTCTCTGTGCAAGGGAATGCTAGGGGGGTTTGAAGGAAGTCAAAGTGGCAGAGGCTGCCTCCCCAAGGTCAGGAAAGATATTTCTCGGACTTCCCCGGAAAGGTAACACCTGTGACTGAAGAGAGATGCGTGGAGTTGTCTCTCGAGCTCCCCCACGCAATGATAATGGTTCCGGAATCCTTACCGTGGGGAGGTACCTCCATTGGTCGGCAGCGCGTGGGTTCTAACGGAATGCCTAAGCTCATCTCCCCTGAGAATTTTCCTAATGTCTCTCTGCCAGGGAAAGCTTGGGGGATTTGCAGGAATTCCCAGTGTCAGAGGCTGCCTCCCCAATGTCAGGGAAGTTATTTCTCGGACTTCCCCAAACAGGGAACACCTGTGACTGAAGAGAGCTGCGTGGAGTTGTCTCTCCACCTCCCCGACGCACTGAAAATATTTCTGGAATCCTGAGCGTGGGGAGGTTCCAACAACGGTCGGCAGCGTGTGGGTTCTAACGGAATGCCTAAGCTCGTCTCCCCTGAGGGTTTTCCTAATATCTCTGTGCCAGGGAATGCTAGGGTTTTTGCAGGAAGTCCCAGGGACAGAGTCTGCCTCCCCATGGTCAGGGAAGTTATTTCTCGGACTTCCCCGAACAGGGAACACTTGTGACTAAAGAGAGCTGCGTGGAGTTGTCTCTCGAGCTACCCCACGCACTGACAATGGTTCCGGAATCTTGAGCGGGGGGTGGTACCACCAATGGTCGGCAGTGCGTGGGTTCTAATGGAATGCCTAAGCTCGTCTCCCCTGAGGGTTTTCCTAATATCTCTGTGCCAGGATATGCTAGGGGGGATTGCAGGAAGTCCCAGTGACAGAGGCTGCCTCCCCAAGGTCAGGGAAGGTGTTTCTCGGACTTCCCTGTGCAGGGAACACCTGTGACTGAAGAGAGCTGCATGGAGTTGTCTCTCGAGCTCCCCCACGCACTGACAATGGTTCCGGAATCCTGAGCGTGGGGAGGTACCTCCATTGGTCGGCAGCGCGTGGGTTCTAACGGAATGTCTAAGCTCGTCTCCCATGAGAATTTTCCTAATATCTCTGTGCCAGGGAAAGCTTGGGGGATTTGCAGGAATTCCCAGTGTCAGAGGCTGCCTCCCCAAGGTCAGGGAAGGTATTTCTCGGACTTCCCCAAACAGGGAACACCTGTGACTGAAGAGAGCTGCGTGGAGTTGTCTCTCCACCTCCCCGACGCACTGACAATGGTTCCGGAATCCTGACG
This sequence comes from Vicugna pacos, assembly GCF_048564905.1. Classification (NCBI taxonomy): domain Eukaryota; kingdom Metazoa; phylum Chordata; class Mammalia; order Artiodactyla; family Camelidae; genus Vicugna; species Vicugna pacos. The sequence continues at coordinate 57,129,662 of NW_027328721.1, forward strand.
GTGGGGAGGTTCCTCCAACGGTGGGCAGCGAATGGGTTCTAACGGAATTGCAAAGCTCGTCTCCCCTGAGGGTTTTCCAAGTGTCTCTATGCCCGGGAAGGTTAGGGGGGTTTGCAGGAAGTCCCAGGGACAGAGGTTGCCTCCCAAGGTCAGGGAAGGTTTTTCTCAGAATTCCCCGAACAGGGAACACCTGTGACTGAATAGAGCTGCGTGGAGTTGTCTCTCGAGCTCCCCCACGCACTGACAATGTTTCCGGAATCCTGAGCATGGGGAGGTTCCACCAACGCTCGGCAGTGCGTAGGTTCTAACGGAATGCTTTAGCTCGTCTCCCCTGAGGGTTTTCCTAATGTCTCTGTGCCAGGGAATGCTAGGGGGGTTTGCAGGAATTCCCAGGGACAGAGGCTGCCTCCCCAAGGTCAGGGAAGATTTTTCTCGGACTTCCCCGAATAGGGAACACCTGTGACTGAAGAGAGCTGCGTGGAGTTGTCTCTCGAGCTCCCCCACGCACTGACAATGGTTCTGGAATCCTGAGCGTGGGGAGGTTACACCAACGGTCGGCAGCGCGTGGGTTCTGACGGAATGCCTAAGCTCGTCTCCCCTGAGGGTTTTCCTAATGTCTCTGTGCCAGGGAATGCTAGGGTTTTTGCAGGAAGTCCCAGGGACAGAGGCCGCCTCCCCAAGGTCAGGGAAGTTATTTCTCGGACTTCCCCGAACAGGGAACACTTGTGACTGAAGAGAGCTGCGTGGAGTTGTCTCTTGAGCTCCCCCACGCACTGACAATGGTTCCGGAATCCTGAGCGTGGGGAGGTACCACCAATGGTCGGCAGTGCGTGGGTTCTAATGGAATGCCTAAGCTCGTCTCCCCTGAGGATTTTCCTAATATCTCTGTGTCAGGATATGCTAGGGGGGTTTGCAGGAAGTCCCAGTGACAGAGGCTGCCTCCCCAAGGTCAGGGAAGCTATTTCTCGGACTTCCTCGATCAGGGACACCTGTGACTGAAGAGAGCTGCGTGGAGTTATCTCTCCCCCTCCCCGACGCACTGACAATGGTTCCGGAATCCTGACGGTGGGGAGGTTCCTCCAACGGTGGGCAGCGAGTGGGTTCTAACGGAATTGCAAAGCTCGTCTCCCCTAAGGCTTTCCAAGTGTCTCTATGCCCGGGAAGGCTAGGGGGGTTTGCAGGAAGTCCCAGGGACAGAGGTAGCCTCCCAAGGTCAGGGAAGGTATTTCTCAGACTTCTCTGAACAGGGAACACCTGTGATTGAACAGAGCTGCGTGGAGTTGTCTCTCGAGCTCCCCCACGCACTGACAATGGTTCCGGAATCCTGAGCGTGGGGAGGTTCCACCAACGGTCGGCAGCGCGTGGGTTCTTACGGAATGCCTTAGGTCGTCTCCCCTGAGTGTTTTCCTAATGTCTCTGTGCCAGGGAATGCTAGGGGGGTATGAAGGAAGTCCCAGTGGCAGAGGCTGCCCCCCAAGGTCAGGAAAGTTATTTCTCGGGCTTCCCCAGACAGGGAACACCTGTGACTGAAGAGAGCTGCGTGGAGTTTTCTCTCGAGCTCCCCCACGCAATGATAATGGTTCCGGAATCCTTACCGTGGGGAGGTACCTCCATTGGTCGGCAGCGCGTGGGTTCTAACAGAATGCCTAAGCTCGTCTCCCCTGAGAATTTTCCTAATGTCTCTGTGCCAGGGAAAGCTTGGAGGATTTGCAGGAATTCCCAGTGTCAGAGGCTGCCTCCCCAATGTCAGGGAAGTTAATTCTCCTACTTCCTCAAACAGGGAACACCTGTGACTGAAGAGAGCTGCGTGGAGTTGTCTGTCGATATCCCCCACGCACTGAAAATGTTTCTGGAATCCTGAGCGTGGGGAGGTTCCACCAACGGTCGGCAGCGCGTGGGTTCTAACGGAATGCCTAAGCTCGTCTCCCCTGAGGGTTTTCCTAATGTCTCTGTGCCAGGGAATGCTAGGGTTTTTGCAGGAAGTCCCAGGGACATAGGCTGCCTCCCCAAGTTCAGGGAAGCTATTTCTCGGACTTCCCCGAACAGGGAACACCTGTGACTGAAGAGAGCTGCGTGGAGTTGTCTCTCCAACTCCCTGACGCACTGACAATGGTTCCGGAATCCTGAGCGTGGGGAGGTTCCACCAACGGTCGGCAGCGCGTGGGATCTAACGGAATTGCAAAGCTCGTCTCCCCTGAGGGTTTTCCTAATGTCTCTGTGCAAGGGAATGCTAGGGGGGTTTGAAGGAAGTCCCAGTGGCAGAGGCTGCCTCCCCAAGGTCAGGAAAGATATTTCTCGGACTTCCCCGGAAAGGGAACACCTGTGACTGAAGAGAGATGCGTGGAGTTGTCTCTCGAGCTCCCCCACGCAATGATAATGGTTCCGGAATCCTTACCGTGGGGAGGTACCTCCATTGGTCGGCAGCGCGTGGGTTCTAACGGAATGCCTAAGCTCATCTCCCCTGAGAATTTTCCTAATGTCTCTCTGCCAGGGAAAGCTTGGGGGATTTGCAGGAATTCCCAGTGTCAGAGGCTACCTCCCCAATGTCAGGGAAGTTATTTCTCGGACTTCCCCAAACAGGGAACACCTGTGACTGAAGAGAGCTGCGTGGAGTTGTCTGTCGATCTCCCCTACGCACTGAAAATATTTCTGGAATCCTGAGGGTGGGGAGGTTCCACCAACGGTCGGCAGCGTGTGGGTTCTAACGGAATGCCTAAGCTCGTCTCCCCTGAGGGTTTTCCTAATATCTCTGTGCCAGGGAATGCTAGGGTTTTTGCAGGAAGTCCCAGGGACAGAGTATGCCTCCCCATGGTCAGGGAAGTTATTTCTCGGACTTCCCCGAACAGGGAACACCTGTGACTAAAGAGAGCTGCGTGGAGTTGTCTCTCGAGCTACCCCACGCACTGACAATGGTTCCGGAATCCTGAGCGGGGGGAGGTACCACCAATGGTCGGCAGTGCGTGGGTTCTAATGGAATGCCTAAGCTCGTCTCCCCTGAGGGTTTTCCTAATATCTCTGTGCCAGGATATGCTAGGGGGGATTGCAGGAAGTCCCAGTGACAGAGGCTGCCTCCCCAAGGTCAGGGAAGGTATTTCTCGGACTTCCCTGTGCAGGGAACACCTGTGACTGAAGAGAGCTGCGTGGAGTTGTCTCTCGAGCTCCCCCACGCACTGACAATGTTTCCGGAATCCTGAGCGTGGGGAGGTACCTCCATTGGTCGGCAGCGCGTGGGTTCTAACGGAATGTCTAAGCTCGTCTCCCATGAGAATTTTCCTAATGTCTCTGTGCCAGGGAAAGCTTGGGGGATTTGCAGGAATTCCCAGTGTCAGAGGCTGCCTCCCCAAGGTCAGGGAAGGTATTTCTCGGACTTCCCCAAACAGGGAACACCTGTGACTGAAGAGAGCTGCGTGGAGTTGTCTCTCCACCTCCCCGACGCACTGACAATGTTTCCGGAATACTGACGGTAGGGAGGTTCCTCCAACGGTGGGCAGCGAATGGGTTCTAACGGAATTGCAAAGCTCGTCTCCCCTGAGGGTTTTCCAAGTGTCTCTATGCCCGGGAAGGTTAGGGGGGTTTGCAGGAAGTCCCAGGGACAGAGGTTGCCTCCCAAGGTCAGGGAAGGTTTTTCTCAGAATTCCCCGAACAGGGAACACCTGTGACTGAAGAGAGCTGCGTGGAGTTGTCTCTCGAGCTCCCCCACGCACTGACAATGTTTCCGGAATCCTGAGCATGGGGAGGTTCCACCAACGCTCGGCAGTGCGTAGGTTCTAACGGAATGCCTTAGCTCGTCTCCCCTGAGGGTTTTCCTAATGTCTCTGTGCCAGGGAATGCTAGGGGGGTTTGCAGGATGTCCCAGGGACAGAGGCTGCCTCCCCAAGGTCAGGGAAGATTTTTCTCGGACTTCCCCGAACAGGGAACACCTGTGACTGAAGAGAGCTGCGTGGAGTTGTCTCTCGAGCTCCCCCACGCACTGACAGTTTTTCCGGAATCATGAGCGTGGGGAGGTTCCACCAACGGTCGGCAGCGAGTGGGATCTAACGGAATTGCAAAGCTCGTCTCCCCTGAGGGTTTTCCTAATGTCTCTGTGCCAGGGAATGCTAGGGGGGTTTGAAGGAATTCCCAGTGTCAGAGGCTGCATCCCCAAGGCAGGAAAGGTATTTCTCGGGCTTCCCCGGACAGGGAACACCTGTGACTGAAGAGAGCTGCGTGGAGTTGTCTCGCGAGCTCCCCCACGCAATGATAATGGTTCCGGAATCCTTACAGTGGGGAGGTACCTCCATTGGTCGGCAGCGCGTGGGTTCTAACGGAATGCCTAAGCTCGTTTCCCCTGAGAATTTTCCTAATGTCTCTGTGCCAGGGAAAGCTTGGAGGATTTGCAGGAATTCCCAGTGTCAGAGGCTGCCTACCCAATGTCAGGGAAGTTATTTCTCGGACTTCCCAAAACAGTCAACACCTGTGACTGAAGAGAGCTGCGTGGAGTTGTCTGTCGATCTCCCCTACGCACTGAAAATGTTTCTGGAATCCTGAGCGTGGGGAGGTTCCACCAACGGTCGGCAGCGCGTGGGTTCTAACGGAATGCCTAAGCTCGTCTCCCCTGAGGGTTTTCCTAATGTCTCTCTCCCAGGGAATGCTAGGGTTTTTGCAGGAAGTCCCAGGGACAGAGGCTGCCTCCCCAAGGTTAGGGAAGTTATTTCTCGGACTTCCCCGAAGAGGGAACACCTGTGACTGAAGAGAGCTGCGTGGAGTTGTCTCTCGAGCTCCCCCACGCACTGACAATGGTTCCGGAATCCTGAGCGTGGGGAGGTTCCACCAACGGTCGGCAGCGCGTGGGATCTAACGGAATTGCAAAGCTCGTCTCCCCTGAGGGTTTTCCTAATGTCTCTGTGCCAGGGAATGCTAGGGGGGTTTGAAGGAAGTCCCAGTGGCAGAGGCTGCCTCCCCAAGGTCAGGAAAGGTATTTCTCGGACTTCCCCGGACAGGGAACACCTGTGATTGAAGAGAGCTGCGTGGAGTTGTCTCTCGAGCTCCCCCACGCACTGACAACGGTTCCGGAATCCTGAGAGTGGGGAGGTTCCACCAACGGTCGGCAGCGCGTGGGTTCTAACGGAGTGCCTAAGCTCGTCTCCCCTGAGGGTTTTCCTAATGTCTCTGTGCCAGAGAATGCTTGGGGGGGTTTGCAGGAAGTCCCAGGGACAGAGGCTGCCTCCCCAAGGTCAGGGAAGGTATTTCTCGGACTTTCCCGAACAGGGAACACCTGTGATTGAAGAGAGCTGCGTGGAGTTGTCTCTCCACCTCCCCGACGCACTGACAATGGTTCCGGAATCCTGACGGTGGGGAGGTTCCTCCAACGGTGGGCAGCGTGTGGGTTCTAACGGAATTGCAATGCTCGTCTCCCCTGAGGGTTTTCCAAGTGTCTGTATGCCCGGGAAGGCTAGGGGGGTTTGCAGGAAGTCCCAGGGACAGAGGTTGCCTCCCAAGTTCAGGGAAGTTATTTCACAGACTTCCCCGAACAGGGAACACCTGTGACTGAACAGAGCTGCGTGAAGTTGTCTCTCGAGCTCCCCCACGCGCTGACAATTGTTCCGGAATCCTGAGCGTGGGGAGGTTCCACCAACGGTCGGCAGCGCGTGGGTTCTAACGGAATGCCTTAGGTCGTCTCCCCTGAGTGTTTTCCTAATGTCTCTGTGCCAGGGAATGTTAGGGGGGTTTGCAGGAAGTCCCAGGGACAGAGGCTGCCTCCCCAAGGTCAGGGAAGATTTTTCTCGGACTTCCCCGAACAGGGAACACCTGTGACAGAATAGAGCTGCGTACAGTTGTCTCTCGAACTCCCCCACGCACTGACAATGGTTCCGGAATCCTGAGCGTGGGGAGGTTCCACCAACGGTCGGCAGCGCGTGGGATCTAACGGAATTGCAAAGCTCGTCTCCCCTGAGGGTTTTCCTAATGTCTCTGTGCAAGGGAATGCTAGGGGGGTTTGAAGGAAGTCCCAGTGGCAGAGGCTGCCTCCCCAAGGTCAGGAAAGATATTTCTCGGACTTCCCCGGAAAGTGAACACCTGTGACTGAAGAGAGCTGCGTGGAGTTGTCTCTCGAGCTCCCCGACACATTGACAATGGTTCCGGAATCCTGAGCGTGCGGAGGTTCCACCAACGGTCGGCAGCGAGTGGGTTCTAACAGAATTGCAAAGCTCGTCTCCCCTAAGTGTTTTCCTAATGTCTCTGTGCCAGTGAAGGCTAGGGGGGTTTGCAGGAAGTCCCAGTGTCAGAGGCTGCCTCCCCAAGGTCAGGGAAGTTATTTCTCGGTCTTCCCTGAGCATTGAACACCTGTGACTGAAGAGAGCTGCGTGGAGTTGTCTCTCGAGCTCCCCCACGCACTGACAATGTTTCCGGAATCCTGAGCGAGGGGAGGTTCCACCAACGGTCGGCAGCGCGTGGGTTCTAACGGAATGCCTAAGCTCGTCTCCCCTGAGGGTTTTCCTAATGTCTCTGTGCCAGGGAATGCTAGGGGGGTTTGCAGGAAGTCCCAGGGACAGAGGCTGCCTCCCCAAGGTCAGGGAAGTTATTTCTCGGACTTCCCCGAACAGGGAACAACTGTGACTGAAGAGAGCTGCGTGGAGTTGTCTCTCGAGCTCCCCCACTCACTGACAATGTTTCCGGAATCCTCAGCGTGGGGAGGTTCCACCAACGGTCGGCAGCGTGTCGGATCTAACGGAATTGTAAAGCTCGTCTCCCCTGAGGGTTTTCCTAATGTCTCTGTGCCAGGGAATGCTAGGGGGGTTTGAAGGAAGTCCAAGTGGCAGAGGCTGCCTCCCCAAGGTCAGGAAAGGTATTTCTCGGGCTTCCCCGGACAGGGAACACCTGTGACTGAAGAGAGCTGCGTGGAGTTCTCTCTCGAGCTCCCCCACGCAATGATAATGGTTCCGGAATCCTTACCGTGGGGAGGTACCTCCATTCGTCGGCAGCGCGTGGGTTCTAACGGAATGCCTATGCTCGTCTCCCCTGAGAATTTTCCTAATGTCTCTGTGCCGGGGAAAGCTTGGAGGATTTGCAGGAATTCCCAGTGTCAGAGGCTGCCTCCCCAATGTCAGGGAAGTTATTTCTCGGACTTCCCCAAACAGGGAACTCCTGTGACTGAAGAGAGCTGCGTGGAGTTGTCTGTCGATCTCCCCTACGCACTGAAAATGTTTCTGGAATCCTGAGCGTGGGGAGGTTCCACCAACGGTCGGCAGCGCGTGGGTTCTAACGGAATGCCTAAGCTCGTCTCCCCTGAGGGTTTTCCTAATGTCTCTGTGCCAGGGAATGCTAGGGTTTTTGCAGGAATTCCCAGGGACAGAGGCTGCCTCCCCAAGGTCAGGGAAGTTATTTCTCGGACTTGCCCGAAGAGGGAACACCTGTGACTGAAGAGAGCTGCGTGGAGTTGTCTCTCGAGCTCCCCCACGCACTGACAATGGTTCTGGAATCCTGAGCGTGGGGAGGTTCCACCAACGGTCGACAGCGCGTGGGTTCTAACGGAATGCCTAAGCTCGACTACCCTGGGTATTTTCCTAATGTCTCTGTGCCAGGGAATGCTAGGGGGGTTTGCAGGCAATCCCAGTGACAAAGGCTGCCTCCGCAAGTTCAGGGAAGGTATTTCTCAGAATCCCCCCTAACAGGGAACACCTGTGACAGAAGAGAGCTGCGTGGAGTTGTCTTTCGAGCTCCCCCAAGCACTGACAATGTTTCCGGAATCCTGAGCGTGGGGAGGTACCTCCATTGGTCGGCAGCGCGTGGGTTCTAACGGAATGTCTAAGCTCGTCTCCCATGAGAATTTTCCTAATGTCTCTGTGCCAGGGAAAGCTTGGGGGATTTGCAGGAATTCCCAGTGTCAGAGGCTGCCTCCCCAAGGTCAGGGAAGGTATTTCTCGGACTTCCCCAAACAGGGAACACCTGTGACTGAAGAGAGCTGCGTGGAGTTGTCTCTCCACCTCCCCGACGCACTGACAATGTTTCCGGAATACTGACGGTAGGGAGGTTCCTCCAACGGTGGGCAGCGAATGGGTTCTAACGGAATTGCAAAGCTCGTCTCCCCTGAGGGTTTTCCAAGTGTCTCTATGCCCGGGAAGGTTAGGGGGGTTTGCAGGAAGTCCCAGGGACAGAGGTTGCCTCCCAAGGTCAGGGAAGGTTTTTCTCAGAATTCCCCGAACAGGGAACACCTGTGACTGAAGAGAGCTGCGTGGAGTTGTCTCTCGAGCTCCCCCACGCACTGACAATGTTTCCGGAATCCTGAGCATGGGGAGGTTCCACCAACGCTCGGCAGTGCGTAGGTTCTAACGGAATGCCTTAGCTCGTCTCCCCTGAGGGTTTTCCTAATGTCTCTGTGCCAGGGAATGCTAGGGGGGTTTGCAGGATGTCCCAGGGACAGAGGCTGCCTCCCCAAGGTCAGGGAAGATTTTTCTCGGACTTCCCCGAACAGGGAACACCTGTGACTGAAGAGAGCTGCGTGGAGTTGTCTCTCGAGCTCCCCCACGCACTGACAGTTTTTCCGGAATCATGAGCGTGGGAAGGTTCCACCAACGGTCGGCAGCGAGTGGGATCTAACGGAATTGCAAAGCTCGTCTCCCCTGAGGGTTTTCCTAATGTCTCTGTGCCAGGGAATGCTAGGGGGGTTTGAAGGAATTCCCAGTGTCAGAGGCTGCATCCCCAAGGCAGGAAAGGTATTTCTCGGGCTTCCCCGGACAGGGAACACCTGTGACTGAAGAGAGCTGCGTGGAGTTGTCTCGCGAGCTCCCCCACGCAATGATAATGGTTCCGGAATCCTTACAGTGGGGAGGTACCTCCATTGGTCGGCAGCGCGTGGGTTCTAACGGAATGCCTAAGCTCGTTTCCCCTGAGAATTTTCCTAATGTCTCTGTGCCAGGGAAAGCTTGGAGGATTTGCAGGAATTCCCAGTGTCAGAGGCTGCCTACCCAATGTCAGGGAAGTTATTTCTCGGACTTCCCAAAACAGTCAACACCTGTGACTGAAGAGAGCTGCGTGGAGTTGTCTGTCGATCTCCCCTACGCACTGAAAATGTTTCTGGAATCCTGAGCGTGGGGAGGTTCCACCAACGGTCGGCAGCGCGTGGGTTCTAACGGAATGCCTAAGCTCGTCTCCCCTGAGGGTTTTCCTAATGTCTCTCTCCCAGGGAATGCTAGGGTTTTTGCAGGAAGTCCCAGGGACAGAGGCTGCCTCCCCAAGGTTAGGGAAGTTATTTCTCGGACTTCCCCGAAGAGGGAACACCTGTGACTGAAGAGAGCTGCGTGGAGTTGTCTCTCGAGCTCCCCCACGCACTGACAATGGTTCCGGAATCCTGAGCGTGGGGAGGTTCCACCAACGGTCGGCAGCGCGTGGGATCTAACGGAATTGCAAAGCTCGTCTCCCCTGAGGGTTTTCCTAATGTCTCTGTGCCAGGGAATGCTAGGGGGGTTTGAAGGAAGTCCCAGTGGCAGAGGCTGCCTCCCCAAGGTCAGGAAAGGTATTTCTCGGACTTCCCCGGACAGGGAACACCTGTGACTGAAGAGAGCTGCGTGGAGTTGTCTCTCGAGCTCCCCCACGCACTGACAACGGTTCCGGAATCCTGAGAGTGGGGAGGTTCCACCAACGGTCGGCAGCGCGTGGGTTCTAACGGAGTGCCTAAGCTCGTCTCCCCTGAGGGTTTTCCTAATGTCTCTGTGCCAGAGAATGCTTGGGGGGGTTTGCAGGAAGTCCCAGGGACAGAGGCTGCCTCCCCAAGGTCAGGGAAGGTATTTCTCGGACTTTCCCGAACAGGGAACACCTGTGATTGAAGAGAGCTGCGTGGAGTTGTCTCTCCACCTCCCCGACGCACTGACAATGGTTCCGGAATCCTGACGGTGGGGAGGTTCCTCCAACGGTGGGCAGCGTGTGGGTTCTAACGGAATTGCAATGCTCGTCTCCCCTGAGGGTTTTCCAAGTGTCTGTATGCCCGGGAAGGCTAGGGGGGTTTGCAGGAAGTCCCAGGGACAGAGGTTGCCTCCCAAGTTCAGGGAAGTTATTTCACAGACTTCCCCGAACAGGGAACACCTGTGACTGAACAGAGCTGCGTGAAGTTGTCTCTCGAGCTCCCCCACGCGCTGACAATTGTTCCGGAATCCTGAGCGTGGGGAGGTTCCACCAACGGTCGGCAGCGCGTGGGTTCTAACGGAATGCCTTAGGTCGTCTCCCCTGAGTGTTTTCCTAATGTCTCTGTGCCAGGGAATGTTAGGGGGGTTTGCAGGAAGTCCCAGGGACAGAGGCTGCCTCCCCAAGGTCAGGGAAGATTTTTCTCGGACTTCCCCGAACAGGGAACACCTGTGACAGAATAGAGCTGCGTACAGTTGTCTCTCGAACTCCCCCACGCACTGACAATGGTTCCGGAATCCTGAGCGTGGGGAGGTTCCACCAACGGTCGGCAGCGCGTGGGATCTAACGGAATTGCAAAGCTCGTCTCCCCTGAGGGTTTTCCTAATGTCTCTGTGCAAGGGAATGCTAGGGGGGTTTGAAGGAAGTCCCAGTGGCAGAGGCTGCCTCCCCAAGGTCAGGAAAGATATTTCTCGGACTTCCCCGGAAAGTGAACACCTGTGACTGAAGAGAGCTGCGTGGAGTTGTCTCTCGAGCTCCCCGACACATTGACAATGGTTCCGGAATCCTGAGCGTGCGGAGGTTCCACCAACGGTCGGCAGCGAGTGGGTTCTAACAGAATTGCAAAGCTCGTCTCCCCTAAGTGTTTTCCTAATGTCTCTGTGCCAGTGAAGGCTAGGGGGGTTTGCAGGAAGTCCCAGTGTCAGAGGCTGCCTCCCCAAGGTCAGGGAAGTTATTTCTCGGTCTTCCCTGAGCATTGAACACCTGTGACTGAAGAGAGCTGCGTGGAGTTGTCTCTCGAGCTCCCCCACGCACTGACAATGTTTCCGGAATCCTGAGCGAGGGGAGGTTCCACCAACGGTCGGCAGCGCGTGGGTTCTAACGGAATGCCTAAGCTCGTCTCCCCTGAGGGTTTTCCTAATGTCTCTGTGCCAGGGAATGCTAGGGGGGTTTGCAGGAAGTCCCAGGGACAGAGGCTGCCTCCCCAAGGTCAGGGAAGTTATTTCTCGGACTTCCCCGAACAGGGAACAACTGTGACTGAAGAGAGCTGCGTGGAGTTGTCTCTCGAGCTCCCCCACTCACTGACAATGTTTCCGGAATCCTCAGCGTGGGGAGGTTCCACCAACGGTCGGCAGCGTGTCGGATCTAACGGAATTGTAAAGCTCGTCTCCCCTGAGGGTTTTCCTAATGTCTCTGTGCCAGGGAATGCTAGGGGGGTTTGAAGGAAGTCCAAGTGGCAGAGGCTGCCTCCCCAAGGTCAGGAAAGGTATTTCTCGGGCTTCCCCGGACAGGGAACACCTGTGACTGAAGAGAGCTGCGTGGAGTTCTCTCTCGAGCTCCCCCACGCAATGATAATGGTTCCGGAATCCTTACCGTGGGGAGGTACCTCCATTCGTCGGCAGCGCGTGGGTTCTAACGGAATGCCTATGCTCGTCTCCCCTGAGAATTTTCCTAATGTCTCTGTGCCGGGGAAAGCTTGGAGGATTTGCAGGAATTCCCAGTGTCAGAGGCTGCCTCCCCAATGTCAGGGAAGTTATTTCTCGGACTTCCCCAAACAGGGAACTCCTGTGACTGAAGAGAGCTGCGTGGAGTTGTCTGTCGATCTCCCCTACGCACTGAAAATGTTTCTGGAATCCTGAGCGTGGGGAGGTTCCACCAACGGTCGGCAGCGCGTGGGTTCTAACGGAATGCCTAAGCTCGTCTCCCCTGAGGGTTTTCCTAATGTCTCTGTGCCAGGGAATGCTAGGGTTTTTGCAGGAATTCCCAGGGACAGAGGCTGCCTCCCCAAGGTCAGGGAAGTTATTTCTCGGACTTGCCCGAAGAGGGAACACCTGTGACTGAAGAGAGCTGCGTGGAGTTGTCTCTCGAGCTCCCCCACGCACTGACAATGGTTCTGGAATCCTGAGCGTGGGGAGGTTCCACCAACGGTCGACAGCGCGTGGGTTCTAACGGAATGCCTAAGCTCGACTACCCTGGGTATTTTCCTAATGTCTCTGTGCCAGGGAATGCTAGGGGGGTTTGCAGGCAATCCCAGTGACAAAGGCTGCCTCCGCAAGTTCAGGGAAGGTATTTCTCAGAATCCCCCCTAACAGGGAACACCTGTGACAGAAGAGAGCTGCGTGGAGTTGTCTCTCGAGCTCCCCCACGCACTGACAACGGTTCCGGAATCCTGAGAGTGGGGAGGTTCCACCAAAGGTCGGCAGCGCGTGGGTTCTAACGGAGTGCCTAAGCTCGTTTCCCCTGAGGGTTTTCCTAATGTCTCTGTGCCAGAGAATGCTTGGGGGGGTTTGCAGAAAGTCCCAGGGACAGAGGCTGCCTCCCCAAGGTCAGGGAAGGTATTTCTCGGACTTTCCCGAACAGGGAACACCTGTGATTGAAGAGAGCTGCGTGGAGTTGTCTCTCCACCTCCCCGACGCACTGACAATGGTTCCGGAATCCTGACGGTGGGGAGGTTCCTCCAACGGTGGGCAGCGAGTGGGTTCTAACGGAATTGCAATGCTCGTCTCCCCTGAGGGTTTTCCAAGTGTCTCTATGCCCGGGAAGGCTAGGGGTGTTTGCAGGAAGTCCCAGGGACAGAGGTTGCCTCCCAAGTTCAGGGAAGGTATTTCACAGACTTCCCCGAACAGGGAACACCTGTGACTGAACAGAGCTGCGTGAAGTTGTCTCTCGAGCTCCCCCACGCGCTGACAATGGTTCCGGAATCCTGAGCGTGGGGAGGTTCCACCAACGGTCGGCAGCGCGTGGGTTCTAACGGAATGCCTTAGCTCGTCTCCCCTGAGGGTTTTCCTAATGTCTCTGTGCCAGGGAATGCTAGGGGGGTTTGCAGGAAGTCCCAGGGACAGAGGCTGCCTCCCCAAGGTCAGGGAAGATTTTTCTCGGACTTCCCCGAACAGGGAACACCTGTGACTGAAGAGAGCTGCGTGGAGTTGTCTCTCGAGCTCCCCCACGCACTGACAATGGTTCCGGAATCCTGAGCGTGGGGAGGTTCCACCAACGGTCGGCAGCGCGTGGGTTCTAACGGAATGCCTTAGCTCGTCTCCCCTGAGGTTTTATCTAATGTCTCTGTGCCAGGGAATGCTAGAGGGGTTTGCAGGAATTCCCAGGGACAGAGGCTGCCTCCCCAAGGTCAGGGAATATTTTTCTCGGACTTCCCCGGACAGAGAACACCTGTGACTGAGGAGAGCTGCGTGGAGTTGTCTCTCGAGCTCCCCCACGCACTGACAATGGTTCCAGAATCCTGAGCGTGGGGAGCTTCCACCAACGGTCGGCAGCGCGTGGGTTCTAACGGAATGAATAATCTCGTCTCCCCTGAGGGTTTTCCTAATGTCTCTGTGCCAGGTAATGCTAGGGGAGTTTGCAGGAACTCCCAGGGACATAGGCTGCCTCCCCAAGGTCAGGGAAGGTATTTCTCGGACTTCCCTGAACAGGGAACACCTGTGACTGAAGAGATCTGCGTGGAGTTGTCTCTCCACCTCCCTGACGCACTGACAATGGTTCCGGAATCTTGACGGTGGGGAGGTTCCACCAAAGGTGCAGCTAGTGGTTTCTAACGGAATTGCAATGCTCGTCTCCCCTGAGGGTTTTCCAAGTGTCTCTATGCCCGGGAAGTCTAGGGGGGTTTGCAGGAAGTCCCAGGGACAGAGGTTGCCTCCCAAGTTCAGGGAAGGTATTTCACAGACTTCCCCGAACAGGGAACACCTGTGACTGAACAGAGCTGAGTGGAGTTGTCTCTCGAGCTCCCCCACGCGCTGACAATGGTTCCGGAATCCTGAGCGTGGGGAGGTTCCACCAACGGTCGGCAGCGCGTGGGTTCTAACGGAATGCCTTAGCTTGTCTCCCCTGAAGGTTTTCCTAATGTCTCTGTGCCACGGATTGCTAGGGTTTTTGCAGGAAGTCCCAGGGACAGAGGCTGCCTCCCCAAGGTCAGGGAAGTTATTTTTCGGACTTCCCCGAACAGGGAACACCTGTGACTGAAGAGAGCTGCGTGGAGTTGTCTCTCGAGCTCCCCCACGCACTGACAATGGTTCCGGAATCCTGAGCGTGGGGAGGTTCCACCAACGGTCGGCAGCGCGTTGGTTCTAACGGAATTGCAAAGCTCGTTTCCCCTGAGGGTTTTCCTAATGTCTCTGTGCCAGGGAATGCTAGGGGGTTTGAAGGAATTCCCAGTGGCAGAGGCTGCCTCCCCAAGGTCAGGAAAGTTATTTCACGGACTTCCCCAGAAAGGGAACACCTGTGACTGAAGAGAGCTGCGTGGAGTTTTCTCTCGAGCTCCCCCACGCACTGACAATGGTTCCGGAATCCTGAGCGTGGGGAGGTTCCACCAACGGTCGGCAGCGCGTGGGTTCTAACGGAATGCCTAAGCTCATCTCCCCTGAGGGTTTTCCTAATGTCTCTGTGCCAGGGAATGCTAGGGGGGTTTGCAGGAAGTCCCAGGGTCAGAGGCTGCTTCCCCAAGTTCAGGGAAGGTATTTCTCGGACTTCCCCGAACAGGGAACACCTGTGACTGAAGAGAGCTGCGTGGAGTTGTCTCTCCACCTCCCCGACGCACTGACAATGGTTCCGGAATCCTGACGGTGGGGAGGTTCCTCCAACGGTGGGCAGCGGGTGGGTTCTAACGGAATTGCAAAGCTCGTCTCCCCTGAGGGTTTTCCAAGTGTCTCTATGCCCGGGAAGGTTAGGGGGGTTTGTAGGAAGTCCCAGGGACAGAGGCTGCCTCCCCAAGGTCAGGGAAGATTTTTCTCAGACTTCCCCGAACAGGGAACACCTGTGACTGAAGAGAGCTGCTTGGAGTTGTCTCTCGAGCTCCCCCACGCACTGACAGTGGTTCCGGAATCATGAGCGTGGGGAGGTTCCACCAACGGTCGGCAGCGAGTGGGATCTAACGGAATTGCAAAGCTCGTCTCCCCTGAGGGTTTTCCTAATATCTCTGTGCCAGGGAATGCTGGGGGGGGTTTGAAGGAAGTCCCAGGGACAGAGGCTGCCTCCCCAAGGTCAGGGAAGGTATTTCTCGGACTTCCCCGAACAAGGAACACCTGTGAATGAAGAGAGCTGCGTGGAGTTGTCTCTCCAGCTCCCCGACACACTGACAATTGTTCCGGAATCCTGAGCGTGCGGAGGTTCCAACAACGGTCGGCAGCGATTGGGTTCTAACAGAATTGCAAAGCTCGTCTCCCCTAAGGGTTTTCCTAATGTCTCTGTGCCAGTGAAGGCTAGGGGGGTTTGCAGGAAGTCCCAGTGTCAGAGGCTGCCTCCCCAAGGTAAGGGAAGTTATTTCTCGGACTTCCCTGAGCATTGAACACCTGTGACTGAAGAGAGCTGCGTGGAGTTGTCTCTCGAGCTCCCCCACGCGCTGACAAAGTTCCGGAATCCTGAGCATTGGGAGGTTCCACCAACGGTCGGCAGCGCGTGGGTTCTAACGGAATGCCTTAGCTCATCTCCCCTGAGAATTTTCCTAATGTCTCTCTGCCAGGGAAAGCTTGGGGGATTTGCAGGAATTCCCAGTGTCAGAGGCTACCTCCCCAATGTCAGGGAAGTTATTTCTCGGACTTCCCCAAACAGGGAACACCTGTGACTGAAGAGAGCTGCGTGGAGTTGTCTGTCGATCTCCCCTACGCACTGAAAATATTTCTGGAATCCTGAGGGTGGGGAGGTTCCACCAACGGTCGGCAGCGTGTGGGTTCTAACGGAATGCCTAAGCTCGTCTCCCCTGAGGGTTTTCCTAATATCTCTGTGCCAGGGAATGCTAGGGTTTTTGCAGGAAGTCCCAGGGACAGAGTATGCCTCCCCATGGTCAGGGAAGTTATTTCTCGGACTTCCCCGAACAGGGAACACCTGTGACTAAAGAGAGCTGCGTGGAGTTGTCTCTCGAGCTACCCCACGCACTGACAATGGTTCCGGAATCCTGAGCGGGGGGAGGTACCACCAATGGTCGGCAGTGCGTGGGTTCTAATGGAATGCCTAAGCTCGTCTCCCCTGAGGGTTTTCCTAATATCTCTGTGCCAGGATATGCTAGGGGGGATTGCAGGAAGTCCCAGTGACAGAGGCTGCCTCCCCAAGGTCAGGGAAGGTATTTCTCGGACTTCCCTGTGCAGGGAACACCTGTGACTGAAGAGAGCTGCGTGGAGTTGTCTCTCGAGCTCCCCCACGCACTGACAATGTTTCCGGAATCCTGAGCGTGGGGAGGTACCTCCATTGGTCGGCAGCGCGTGGGTTCTAACGGAATGTCTAAGCTCGTCTCCCATGAGAATTTTCCTAATGTCTCTGTGCCAGGGAAAGCTTGGGGGATTTGCAGGAATTCCCAGTGTCAGAGGCTGCCTCCCCAAGGTCAGGGAAGGTATTTCTCGGACTTCCCCAAACAGGGAACACCTGTGACTGAAGAGAGCTGCGTGGAGTTGTCTCTCCACCTCCCCGACGCACTGACAATGTTTCCGGAATACTGACGGTAGGGAGGTTCCTCCAACGGTGGGCAGCGAATGGGTTCTAACGGAATTGCAAAGCTCGTCTCCCCTGAGGGTTTTCCAAGTGTCTCTATGCCCGGGAAGGTTAGGGGGGTTTGCAGGAAGTCCCAGGGACAGAGGTTGCCTCCCAAGGTCAGGGAAGGTTTTTCTCAGAATTCCCCGAACAGGGAACACCTGTGACTGAAGAGAGCTGCGTGGAGTTGTCTCTCGAGCTCCCCCACGCACTGACAATGTTTCCGGAATCCTGAGCATGGGGAGGTTCCACCAACGCTCGGCAGTGCGTAGGTTCTAACGGAATGCCTTAGCTCGTCTCCCCTGAGGGTTTTCCTAATGTCTCTGTGCCAGGGAATGCTAGGGGGGTTTGCAGGATGTCCCAGGGACAGAGGCTGCCTCCCCAAGGTCAGGGAAGATTTTTCTCGGACTTCCCCGAACAGGGAACACCTGTGACTGAAGAGAGCTGCGTGGAGTTGTCTCTCGAGCTCCCCCACGCACTGACAGTTTTTCCGGAATCATGAGCGTGGGGAGGTTCCACCAACGGTCGGCAGCGAGTGGGATCTAACGGAATTGCAAAGCTCGTCTCCCCTGAGGGTTTTCCTAATGTCTCTGTGCCAGGGAATGCTAGGGGGGTTTGAAGGAATTCCCAGTGTCAGAGGCTGCATCCCCAAGGCAGGAAAGGTATTTCTCGGGCTTCCCCGGACAGGGAACACCTGTGACTGAAGAGAGCTGCGTGGAGTTGTCTCGCGAGCTCCCCCACGCAATGATAATGGTTCCGGAATCCTTACAGTGGGGAGGTACCTCCATTGGTCGGCAGCGCGTGGGTTCTAACGGAATGCCTAAGCTCGTTTCCCCTGAGAATTTTCCTAATGTCTCTGTGCCAGGGAAAGCTTGGAGGATTTGCAGGAATTCCCAGTGTCAGAGGCTGCCTACCCAATGTCAGGGAAGTTATTTCTCGGACTTCCCAAAACAGTCAACACCTGTGACTGAAGAGAGCTGCGTGGAGTTGTCTGTCGATCTCCCCTACGCACTGAAAATGTTTCTGGAATCCTGAGCGTGGGGAGGTTCCACCAACGGTCGGCAGCGCGTGGGTTCTAACGGAATGCCTAAGCTCGTCTCCCCTGAGGGTTTTCCTAATGTCTCTCTCCCAGGGAATGCTAGGGTTTTTGCAGGAAGTCCCAGGGACAGAGGCTGCCTCCCCAAGGTTAGGGAAGTTATTTCTCGGACTTCCCCGAAGAGGGAACACCTGTGACTGAAGAGAGCTGCGTGGAGTTGTCTCTCGAGCTCCCCCACGCACTGACAATGGTTCCGGAATCCTGAGCGTGGGGAGGTTCCACCAACGGTCGGCAGCGCGTGGGATCTAACGGAATTGCAAAGCTCGTCTCCCCTGAGGGTTTTCCTAATGTCTCTGTGCCAGGGAATGCTAGGGGGGTTTGAAGGAAGTCCCAGTGGCAGAGGCTGCCTCCCCAAGGTCAGGAAAGGTATTTCTCGGACTTCCCCGGACAGGGAACACCTGTGACTGAAGAGAGCTGCGTGGAGTTGTCTCTCGAGCTCCCCCACGCACTGACAACGGTTCCGGAATCCTGAGAGTGGGGAGGTTCCACCAACGGTCGGCAGCGCGTGGGTTCTAACGGAGTGCCTAAGCTCGTCTCCCCTGAGGGTTTTCCTAATGTCTCTGTGCCAGAGAATGCTTGGGGGGGTTTGCAGGAAGTCCCAGGGACAGAGGCTGCCTCCCCAAGGTCAGGGAAGGTATTTCTCGGACTTTCCCGAACAGGGAACACCTGTGATTGAAGAGAGCTGCGTGGAGTTGTCTCTCCACCTCCCCGACGCACTGACAATGGTTCCGGAATCCTGACGGTGGGGAGGTTCCTCCAACGGTGGGCAGCGTGTGGGTTCTAACGGAATTGCAATGCTCGTCTCCCCTGAGGGTTTTCCAAGTGTCTGTATGCCCGGGAAGGCTAGGGGGGTTTGCAGGAAGTCCCAGGGACAGAGGTTGCCTCCCAAGTTCAGGGAAGTTATTTCACAGACTTCCCCGAACAGGGAACACCTGTGACTGAACAGAGCTGCGTGAAGTTGTCTCTCGAGCTCCCCCACGCGCTGACAATTGTTCCGGAATCCTGAGCGTGGGGAGGTTCCACCAACGGTCGGCAGCGCGTGGGTTCTAACGGAATGCCTTAGGTCGTCTCCCCTGAGTGTTTTCCTAATGTCTCTGTGCCAGGGAATGTTAGGGGGGTTTGCAGGAAGTCCCAGGGACAGAGGCTGCCTCCCCAAGGTCAGGGAAGATTTTTCTCGGACTTCCCCGAACAGGGAACACCTGTGACAGAATAGAGCTGCGTACAGTTGTCTCTCGAACTCCCCCACGCACTGACAATGGTTCCGGAATCCTGAGCGTGGGGAGGTTCCACCAACGGTCGGCAGCGCGTGGGATCTAACGGAATTGCAAAGCTCGTCTCCCCTGAGGGTTTTCCTAATGTCTCTGTGCAAGGGAATGCTAGGGGGGTTTGAAGGAAGTCCCAGTGGCAGAGGCTGCCTCCCCAAGGTCAGGAAAGATATTTCTCGGACTTCCCCGGAAAGTGAACACCTGTGACTGAAGAGAGCTGCGTGGAGTTGTCTCTCGAGCTCCCCGACACATTGACAATGGTTCCGGAATCCTGAGCGTGCGGAGGTTCCACCAACGGTCGGCAGCGAGTGGGTTCTAACAGAATTGCAAAGCTCGTCTCCCCTAAGTGTTTTCCTAATGTCTCTGTGCCAGTGAAGGCTAGGGGGGTTTGCAGGAAGTCCCAGTGTCAGAGGCTGCCTCCCCAAGGTCAGGGAAGTTATTTCTCGGTCTTCCCTGAGCATTGAACACCTGTGACTGAAGAGAGCTGCGTGGAGTTGTCTCTCGAGCTCCCCCACGCACTGACAATGTTTCCGGAATCCTGAGCGAGGGGAGGTTCCACCAACGGTCGGCAGCGCGTGGGTTCTAACGGAATGCCTAAGCTCGTCTCCCCTGAGGGTTTTCCTAATGTCTCTGTGCCAGGGAATGCTAGGGGGGTTTGCAGGAAGTCCCAGGGACAGAGGCTGCCTCCCCAAGGTCAGGGAAGTTATTTCTCGGACTTCCCCGAACAGGGAACAACTGTGACTGAAGAGAGCTGCGTGGAGTTGTCTCTCGAGCTCCCCCACTCACTGACAATGTTTCCGGAATCCTCAGCGTGGGGAGGTTCCACCAACGGTCGGCAGCGTGTCGGATCTAACGGAATTGTAAAGCTCGTCTCCCCTGAGGGTTTTCCTAATGTCTCTGTGCCAGGGAATGCTAGGGGGGTTTGAAGGAAGTCCAAGTGGCAGAGGCTGCCTCCCCAAGGTCAGGAAAGGTATTTCTCGGGCTTCCCCGGACAGGGAACACCTGTGACTGAAGAGAGCTGCGTGGAGTTCTCTCTCGAGCTCCCCCACGCAATGATAATGGTTCCGGAATCCTTACCGTGGGGAGGTACCTCCATTCGTCGGCAGCGCGTGGGTTCTAACGGAATGCCTATGCTCGTCTCCCCTGAGAATTTTCCTAATGTCTCTGTGCCGGGGAAAGCTTGGAGGATTTGCAGGAATTCCCAGTGTCAGAGGCTGCCTCCCCAATGTCAGGGAAGTTATTTCTCGGACTTCCCCAAACAGGGAACTCCTGTGACTGAAGAGAGCTGCGTGGAGTTGTCTGTCGATCTCCCCTACGCACTGAAAATGTTTCTGGAATCCTGAGCGTGGGGAGGTTCCACCAACGGTCGGCAGCGCGTGGGTTCTAACGGAATGCCTAAGCTCGTCTCCCCTGAGGGTTTTCCTAATGTCTCTGTGCCAGGGAATGCTAGGGTTTTTGCAGGAATTCCCAGGGACAGAGGCTGCCTCCCCAAGGTCAGGGAAGTTATTTCTCGGACTTGCCCGAAGAGGGAACACCTGTGACTGAAGAGAGCTGCGTGGAGTTGTCTCTCGAGCTCCCCCACGCACTGACAATGGTTCTGGAATCCTGAGCGTGGGGAGGTTCCACCAACGGTCGGCAGCGCGTGGGATCTAACGGAATTGCAAAGCTCGTCTCCCCTGAGGGTTTTCCTAATGTCTCTGTGCCAGGGAATGCTAGGGGGGTTTGAAGGAAGTCCCAGTGGCAGAGGC
The DNA here is from genome assembly GCF_048564905.1 of Vicugna pacos. NCBI lineage: Eukaryota > Metazoa > Chordata > Mammalia > Artiodactyla > Camelidae > Vicugna > Vicugna pacos. The sequence goes on from NW_027328721.1 coordinate 57,150,334, forward strand.
TGCCTCCCCAAGGTCAGGAAAGGTATTTCTCGGACTTCCCGGACAGGGAACACCTGTGACTGAAGAGAGCTGCGTGGAGTTGTCTCTCGAGCTCCCCCACGCACTGACAATGTTTCCGGAATCCTGAGCGTGGGGAGGTTCCACCAACGGTCGGCAGCGCGTGGGTTCTAACGGAATGCCTTAGCTCGTCTCCCCTGAGGTTTTATCTAATGTCTCTGTGCCAGGGAATGCTAGAGGGGTTTGCAGGAATTCCCAGGGACAGAGGCTGCCTCCCCAAGGTCAGGGAATATTTTTCTCGGACTTCCCCGGACAGAGAACACCTGTGACTGAGGAGAGCTGCGTGGAGTTGTCTCTCGAGCTCCCCCACGCACTGACAATGGTTCCAGAATCCTGAGCGTGGGGAGCTTCCACCAACGGTCGGCAGCGCGTGGGTTCTAACGGAATGAATAATCTCGTCTCCCCTGAGGGTTTTCCTAATGTCTCTGTGCCAGGTAATGCTAGGGGAGTTTGCAGGAACTCCCAGGGACATAGGCTGCCTCCCCAAGGTCAGGGAAGGTATTTCTCGGACTTCCCTGAACAGGGAACACCTGTGACTGAAGAGATCTGCGTGGAGTTGTCTCTCCACCTCCCTGACGCACTGACAATGGTTCCGGAATCTTGACGGTGGGGAGGTTCCACCAAAGGTGCAGCTAGTGGTTTCTAACGGAATTGCAATGCTCGTCTCCCCTGAGGGTTTTCCAAGTGTCTCTATGCCCGGGAAGTCTAGGGGGGTTTGCAGGAAGTCCCAGGGACAGAGGTTGCCTCCCAAGTTCAGGGAAGGTATTTCACAGACTTCCCCGAACAGGGAACACCTGTGACTGAACAGAGCTGAGTGGAGTTGTCTCTCGAGCTCCCCCACGCGCTGACAATGGTTCCGGAATCCTGAGCGTGGGGAGGTTCCACCAACGGTCGGCAGCGCGTGGGTTCTAACGGAATGCCTTAGCTTGTCTCCCCTGAAGGTTTTCCTAATGTCTCTGTGCCACGGATTGCTAGGGTTTTTGCAGGAAGTCCCAGGGACAGAGGCTGCCTCCCCAAGGTCAGGGAAGTTATTTTTCGGACTTCCCCGAACAGGGAACACCTGTGACTGAAGAGAGCTGCGTGGAGTTGTCTCTCGAGCTCCCCCACGCACTGACAATGGTTCCGGAATCCTGAGCGTGGGGAGGTTCCACCAACGGTCGGCAGCGCGTTGGTTCTAACGGAATTGCAAAGCTCGTTTCCCCTGAGGGTTTTCCTAATGTCTCTGTGCCAGGGAATGCTAGGGGGTTTGAAGGAATTCCCAGTGGCAGAGGCTGCCTCCCCAAGGTCAGGAAAGTTATTTCACGGACTTCCCCAGAAAGGGAACACCTGTGACTGAAGAGAGCTGCGTGGAGTTTTCTCTCGAGCTCCCCCACGCACTGACAATGGTTCCGGAATCCTGAGCGTGGGGAGGTTCCACCAACGGTCGGCAGCGCGTGGGTTCTAACGGAATGCCTAAGCTCATCTCCCCTGAGGGTTTTCCTAATGTCTCTGTGCCAGGGAATGCTAGGGGGGTTTGCAGGAAGTCCCAGGGTCAGAGGCTGCTTCCCCAAGTTCAGGGAAGGTATTTCTCGGACTTCCCCGAACAGGGAACACCTGTGACTGAAGAGAGCTGCGTGGAGTTGTCTCTCCACCTCCCCGACGCACTGACAATGGTTCCGGAATCCTGACGGTGGGGAGGTTCCTCCAACGGTGGGCAGCGGGTGGGTTCTAACGGAATTGCAAAGCTCGTCTCCCCTGAGGGTTTTCCAAGTGTCTCTATGCCCGGGAAGGTTAGGGGGGTTTGTAGGAAGTCCCAGGGACAGAGGCTGCCTCCCCAAGGTCAGGGAAGATTTTTCTCAGACTTCCCCGAACAGGGAACACCTGTGACTGAAGAGAGCTGCGTGGAGTTGTCTCTCGAGCTCCCCCACGCACTGACAGTGGTTCCGGAATCATGAGCGTGGGGAGGTTCCACCAACGGTCGGCAGCGAGTGGGATCTAACGGAATTGCAAAGCTCGTCTCCCCTGAGGGTTTTCCTAATATCTCTGTGCCAGGGAATGCTGGGGGGGGTTTGAAGGAAGTCCCAGGGACAGAGGCTGCCTCCCCAAGGTCAGGGAAGGTATTTCTCGGACTTCCCCGAACAAGGAACACCTGTGAATGAAGAGAGCTGCGTGGAGTTGTCTCTCCAGCTCCCCGACACACTGACAATTGTTCCGGAATCCTGAGCGTGCGGAGGTTCCAACAACGGTCGGCAGCGATTGGGTTCTAACAGAATTGCAAAGCTCGTCTCCCCTAAGGGTTTTCCTAATGTCTCTGTGCCAGTGAAGGCTAGGGGGGTTTGCAGGAAGTCCCAGTGTCAGAGGCTGCCTCCCCAAGGTAAGGGAAGTTATTTCTCGGACTTCCCTGAGCATTGAACACCTGTGACTGAAGAGAGCTGCGTGGAGTTGTCTCTCGAGCTCCCCCACGCGCTGACAAAGTTCCGGAATCCTGAGCATTGGGAGGTTCCACCAACGGTCGGCAGCGCGTGGGTTCTAACGGAATGCCTTAGCTCGTCTCCCCTGAGGGTTTTCCTAATTTCTCTGTGCCAGGGAATGCTAGGGGGGTTTGCAGGAAGTCCCAGGGACAGAGGCTGCCTCCCCAAGGTCAGGGAAGATTTTTCTCGGACTTCCCCGAACAGGGAACACCTGTGACTGAAGAGAGCTGCGTGGAGATGTCTCTCGTGCTCCCCCACGCACTGACAATGGTTCCGGAATCCTGAGCGTGGGGAGGTTCCACCAACGGTCGGCAGCGCGTGGGATCTAACGGAATTGAAAAGCTCGTCTCCCCTGAGGGTTTTCCTAATGTCTCTGTGCTAGGGAATGCTAGAGGGGTTTGAAGGAAGTCACAGGGACAGAGGCTGCCTCCCCAAGGTCAGGGAAGTTATTTCTCGGACTTCCCCGGACAGGGAACACCTGTGACTGAAGAGAGCTGCGTGGAGTTGTCTCTCGAGCTCCCCCACGCACTGACAATTGTTCCAGAATCATGAGCGTGTGGAGGTTCCACCAACCGTCGGCAGCGAGTGGGATCTAACGGAATTGCAAAGCTCGTCTCCCCTGAGGGTTTTCCAAGTGTCTCTATGCCCGGGAAGGCTAGGCGGGTTTGCAGGAAGTCCCAGGGACAGAGGTTGCCTCCCAAGGTCAGGGAAGGTATTTCTCAGACTTCCCCGAACAGGGAACACCTGTGACTGAAGAGAGCTGCGTGGAGTTGTCTCTCGAGATCCCCCAAGCGCTGACAATGTTTCCGGAATCCTGAGCGTGGGGAGGTTCCACCAACGGTCGGCAGCGCGTGCGTTCTAACGGAATGCCTTAGCTCGTCTCCCCAGAGTGTTTTCCTAATGTCTCTGTGCCAGGGAATGCTAGGGGGATTTGCAGGAAGTCCCAGGGACAGAGGCTGCCTCCCCAAGTTCAGGGAAGATTTTTCTCGGACTTCCCCGAACAGGGAACACCTGTGACTGAAGAGAGCTGCGTGGAGTTGTCTCTTGATCTCCCCCACGCACTGACAATGGTTCCGGAATCCTGAGCGTGGGGAGGTTTCACCAACAGTCGGCAGTGCGTGGGATCTAACGGAATTGCAAACCTCGTCTCCCCTGAGGGTTTTCCTAATGTCTCTGTGCCAGGGAATGCTAGGGGGGTTTGAAGGAAGTCCCAGGGACAGAGGCTGCCTCCCCAAGTTCAGGGAAGTTATTTCTCGGACTTCCCCGGACAGGGAACACATGTGACTGAAGAGAGCTGCGTGGAGTTGTCTCTCGAGCTCCCCCACGCAATGATAATGGTTCCGGAATCCTTACCGTGGGGAGGTACCTCCATTGGTCGGCAGCGCGTGGGTTCTAACGGAATGCCTAAGCTCGTCTCCCCTGAGAATTTTCCTAATGTCTCTGTGCCAGGGAAAGCTTGGAGGATTTGCAGGAATTCCCAGGGTCAGAGGCTGCCTCCCCAATGTCAGGGAAGTTATTTCTCGGACTTCCCCAAACAGGGAACACCTGTGACTGCAGAGAGCTGCGTGGATTTGTCTGTCGATCTCCCCTACACACTGAGAATGTTTCTGGAATCCTGAGCGTGGGGAGGTTCCACCAACGGTCGGCAGCGCGTGGGTTCTAACGGAATGCCTAAGCTCGTCTCCCCTGAGGGTTTTCCGAATGTCTCTGTGCAAGGGAATGCTAGGGTTTTTGCAGGAAGTCCCAGGGAAAGAGGCTGCTCCCCAAGGTTAGGGAAGTTATTTCTCGGACTTCCCCGAACAGGGAACACCTGTGACTGAAGGGAGCTGCGTGGAGTTGTCTCTCGAGCTCCCCCACGCACTGACAATTGTTCCGGAATTCTGAGCGTGGGGAGGTTCCACGAACGGTCGGCAGTGCGTGGGTTCTAACGGAATGCCTAAGCTCGTCTCCCCTGAGGGTTTTCCTAATGTCTCTGTGCCAGGGAATGCTAGGGGGGTTTGCAGGAAGTCCCAGGGACAGAGGCTGCCTCCCCAAGGTCAGGGAAGGTATTTCTCGGACTTCCCCGAACAAGGAACACCTGTGAATGAAGAGAGCTGCGTGGAGTTGTCTCTCCAGCTCCCCGACACACTGACAATAGTTCCGGAATCCTGAGCGTGGGGAGGTTCCACCAACGGTCGGCAGCGCGTGGGTTCTAACGGAATGCATAAGCTCGTCTCCCCTGAGGGTTTTCCTAATGTCTCTGTGCCAGGGAATGCTAGAGGGGTTTGAAGGAAGTCCGAGTGTCAGTGGCTGCCTCCCCAAGGTCAGGAAAGTTATTTCTCGGGCTTACACGGACAGGGAACACCTGTGACTTAAGAGAGCTTCGTGGAGTTGTCTCTCGAGCTCCCCCACGCAATGATAATGGTTCCGGAATCCTTACAGTGGGGAGGTACCTCCATTGGTCGGCAGCGCGTGGGTTCTAACGGAATGCCGAAGCTCGTCTCCCCTGAGAATTTTCCTAATGTATCTGTGCCAGGGAAAGCTTGGAGGATTTGCAGGAATTCCCAGTGTCAGAGGCTGCCTCCCCAATGTCAGGGAAGTTATTTCTCGGACTTCCTCAAGCAGGGAACACCTGTGACTGAAGAGAGCTGCGTGGAATTGTCTGTCGATCTCCCCTACGCACTGAAAATGTTTCTGGAATCCTGAGCGTGGGGAGGTTCCACCAACGGTCGGCAGCGCGTGGGTTCTAACGGAATGCCTTAGCTCGTCTCCCCTGAGGGTTTTCCTAATTTCTCTGTGCCAGGGAATGCTAGGGGGGTTTGCAGGAAGTCCCAGGGACAGAGGCTGCCTCCCCAAGGTCAGGGAAGATTTTTCTCGGACTTCCCCGAACAGGGAACACCTGTGACTGAAGAGAGCTGCGTGGAGATGTCTCTCGTGCTCCCCCACGCACTGACAATGGTTCCGGAATCCTGAGCGTGGGGAGGTTCCACCAACGGTCGGCAGCGCGTGGGATCTAACGGAATTGAAAAGCTCGTCTCCCCTGAGGGTTTTCCTAATGTCTCTGTGCTAGGGAATGCTAGAGGGGTTTGAAGGAAGTCACAGGGACAGAGGCTGCCTCCCCAAGGTCAGGGAAGTTATTTCTCGGACTTCCCCGGACAGGGAACACCTGTGACTGAAGAGAGCTGCGTGGAGTTGTCTCTCGAGCTCCCCCACGCACTGACAATTGTTCCAGAATCATGAGCGTGTGGAGGTTCCACCAACCGTCGGCAGCGAGTGGGATCTAACGGAATTGCAAAGCTCGTCTCCCCTGAGGGTTTTCCAAGTGTCTCTATGCCCGGGAAGGCTAGGCGGGTTTGCAGGAAGTCCCAGGGACAGAGGTTGCCTCCCAAGGTCAGGGAAGGTATTTCTCAGACTTCCCCGAACAGGGAACACCTGTGACTGAAGAGAGCTGCGTGGAGTTGTCTCTCGAGATCCCCCAAGCGCTGACAATGTTTCCGGAATCCTGAGCGTGGGGAGGTTCCACCAACGGTCGGCAGCGCGTGCGTTCTAACGGAATGCCTTAGCTCGTCTCCCCAGAGTGTTTTCCTAATGTCTCTGTGCCAGGGAATGCTAGGGGGATTTGCAGGAAGTCCCAGGGACAGAGGCTGCCTCCCCAAGTTCAGGGAAGATTTTTCTCGGACTTCCCCGAACAGGGAACACCTGTGACTGAAGAGAGCTGCGTGGAGTTGTCTCTTGATCTCCCCCACGCACTGACAATGGTTCCGGAATCCTGAGCGTGGGGAGGTTTCACCAACCGTCGGCAGTGCGTGGGATCTAACGGAATTGCAAACCTCGTCTCCCCTGAGGGTTTTCCTAATGTCTCTGTGCCAGGGAATGCTAGGGGGGTTTGAAGGAAGTCCCAGGGACAGAGGCTGCCTCCCCAAGTTCAGGGAAGTTATTTCTCGGACTTCCCCGGACAGGGAACACATGTGACTGAAGAGAGCTGCGTGGAGTTGTCTCTCGAGCTCCCCCACGCAATGATAATGGTTCCGGAATCCTTACCGTGGGGAGGTACCTCCATTGGTCGGCAGCGCGTGGGTTCTAACGGAATGCCTAAGCTCGTCTCCCCTGAGAATTTTCCTAATGTCTCTGTGCCAGGGAAAGCTTGGAGGATTTGCAGGAATTCCCAGGGTCAGAGGCTGCCTCCCCAATGTCAGGGAAGTTATTTCTCGGACTTCCCCAAACAGGGAACACCTGTGACTGCAGAGAGCTGCGTGGATTTGTCTGTCGATCTCCCCTACACACTGAGAATGTTTCTGGAATCCTGAGCGTGGGGAGGTTCCACCAACGGTCGGCAGCGCGTGGGTTCTAACGGAATGCCTAAGCTCGTCTCCCCTGAGGGTTTTCCGAATGTCTCTGTGCCAGGGAATGCTAGGGTTTTTGCAGGAAGTCCCAGGGAAAGAGGCTGCTCCCCAAGGTTAGGGAAGTTATTTCTCGGACTTCCCCGAACAGGGAACACCTGTGACTGAAGGGAGCTGCGTGGAGTTGTCTCTCGAGCTCCCCCACGCACTGACAATTGTTCCGGAATTCTGAGCGTGGGGAGGTTCCACGAACGGTCGGCAGCGCGTGGGTTCTAACGGAATGCCTAAGCTCGTCTCCCCTGAGGGTTTTCCTAATGTCTCTGTGCCAGGGAATGCTAGGGGGGTTTGCAGGAAGTCCCAGGGACAGAGGCTGCCTCCCCAAGGTCAGGGAAGGTATTTCTCGGACTTCCCCGAACAAGGAACACCTGTGAATGAAGAGAGCTGCGTGGAGTTGTCTCTCCAGCTCCCCGACACACTGACAATAGTTCCGGAATCCTGAGCGTGGGGAGGTTCCACCAACGGTCGGCAGCGCGTGGGTTCTAACGGAATGCATAAGCTCGTCTCCCCTGAGGGTTTTCCTAATGTCTCTGTGCCAGGGAATGCTAGAGGGGTTTGAAGGAAGTCCGAGTGTCAGTGGCTGCCTCCCCAAGGTCAGGAAAGTTATTTCTCGGGCTTACACGGACAGGGAACACCTGTGACTTAAGAGAGCTTCGTGGAGTTGTCTCTCGAGCTCCCCCACGCAATGATAATGGTTCCGGAATCCTTACAGTGGGGAGGTACCTCCATTGGTCGGCAGCGCGTGGGTTCTAACGGAATGCCGAAGCTCGTCTCCCCTGAGAATTTTCCTAATGTATCTGTGCCAGGGAAAGCTTGGAGGATTTGCAGGAATTCCCAGTGTCAGAGGCTGCCTCCCCAATGTCAGGGAAGTTATTTCTCGGACTTCCTCAAGCAGGGAACACCTGTGACTGAAGAGAGCTGCGTGGAATTGTCTGTCGATCTCCCCTACGCACTGAAAATGTTTCTGGAATCCTGAGCGTGGGGAGGTTCCACCAACGGTCGGCAGCGCGTGGGTTTTAACGGAATGCCTATGCTCGTCTCCCCTGAGGGTTTTCCTAATGTCTCTGTGCCAGGGAATGCTAGGGTTTTTGCAGGAAGTCCCAGGGACAGAGGCTGCCTCCCCAAGGTGAGGGAAGTTATTTTTCGGACTTCCCCGAACAGGGAACACCTGTGACTGAAGAGAGCTGCGTGGAGTTGTCTCTCGAGCTCCCCCACGCACTGACAATGGTTCCGGAATCCTGAGCGTGGGGAGGTTCCACCAACGGTCGGCAGCGCGTGGGTTCTAACGGAATTGCAAAGCTTGTCTCCCCTGAGGGTTTTCCTAATGTCTCTGTGCCAGGGAATGCTAGGGGGGTTTGAAGGAAGTCCCAGTGGCAGAGGCTGCCTCCCCAAGGTCAGGAAAGTTATTTCTTGGACTTCCCCAGACAGGGAACACCTGTGACTGAAGAGAGCTGCGTGGAATTTTCTCTCGAGCTCCCCCACGCACTGACAATGGTTCCGGAATCCTGAGCGTGGGGAAGTTCCACCAACGGTCGGCAGCGCGTGGGTTCTAACGGAATGCCTAAGCTCGTCTCCCCTGAGGGTTTTCCTAATGTCTCTGTACCAGGGAATGCTAGGGGGGTTTGCAGGAAGTCCCAGGGACAGAGGCTGCCTCCCCAAGTTCAGGGAAGGTATTTCTCGGACTTCCCCGAACAGGGAACACCTGTGACTGAAGAGAGCTGCGTGGAGTTGTCTCTCCACCTCCCCGACGCACTGACAATGGTTCCGGAATCCTGACGGTGGGGAGGTTCCTCCAACGGTGGGCAGCGAGTGGGTTCTAACGGAATTGCAAAGCTCGTCTCCCCTGAGGGTTTTCCAAGTGTCTCTATGCCCGGGAAGGTTAGGGGGGTTTGCAGGAAGTCCCAGGGACAGAGGTTGCCTCCCAAGGTCAGGGAAGGTATTTCTCAGACTTCCCCGAACAGGGAACACCTGTGACTGAAGAGAGCTGCGTGGAGTTGTCTCTCGAGCTCCCCCACGCACTGACAATGTTTCCGGAATCCTGAGCATGGGGAGGTTCCACCAAAGCTCGGCAGTGCGTAGGTTCTAACGGAATGCCTTAGCTCGTCTCCCCTGACGGTTTTCCTAATGTCTCTGTGCCAGGGAATGCTAGGGGGGTTTGCAGGAAGTCCCAGGGACAGAGGCTGCCTCCCCAAGGTCAGGGAAGATTTTTCTCGGACTTCCCCGAACAGGGAACACCTGTGACTGAAGAGAGCTGCGTGGAGTTGTCTCTCGAACTCCCCCACGCACTGACAGTGGTTCCGGAATCATGAGCGTGGGGAGGTTCCACCAACGGTCGGCAGCGAGTGGGATCTAACGGAATTGCAAAGCTCGTCTCGCCTGAGGGTTTTCCTAATGTCTCTGTGCCAGGGAATGCTAGGGGGGTTTGAAGGAATTCCCAGTGGCAGAGGCTGCATCCCCAAGGTCAGGAAAGGTATTTCTCGGGCTTCCCCGGTCAGGGAACACCTGTGACTGAAGAGAGCTGCGTGGAGTTGTCTCTCGAGCTCCCCCACGCAATGATAATGGTTCCGGAATCCTTACATTGGGAGGTAACTCCATTGGTCGGCAGCGCGTGGGTTCTAACAGAATTGCAAAGCTCGTCTCGCCTGAGGGTTTTCCTAATGTCTCTGTGCCAGGGAAAGCTTGGAGGATTTGCAGGAATTCCCAGTGTCAGAGGCTGCCTCCCCAATGTCAGGGAAGTTATTTCTCGGACTTCCCCAAACAGGGAACACCTGTGACTGAAGAGAGCTGCGTGGAGTTGTCTGTCGATCTCCCCTACGCACTGAAAATGTTTCTGGAATCCTGAGCGTGGGGAGGTTCCACCAACGGTCGGCAGCGCGTGGGTTCTAACGGAATGCCTAAGCTCGTCTCCCCTGAGGGTTTTCCTAATGTCTCTGTCCCAGGGAATGCTAGGGTTTTTGCAGGAAGTCCCAGGGACAGAGGCTGCCTCCCCAAGGTTAGGGAAGTTATTTCTCGGACTTCCCCGAACAGGGAACACCTGTGACTGAAGAGAGCTGCGTGGAGTTGTCTCTCGAGCTCCCCCACGCACTGTCAATGGTTCCGGAATCCTGAGCGTGGGGAGGTTCCACCAACGGTCGGCAGCGCGTGGGTTCTAACGGAATGCCTAAAATCGTCTCCCCTGAGGGTTTTCCTAATGTCTCTGTGCCAGGGAATGCTAGGGGGGTTTGCAGGAATTCCCAGGGACAGAGGCTGCCTCCCCAAGGACAGGGAAGGTATTTCTCGGACTTCCCCGAACAAGGAACACCTGTGAATGAAGAGAGCTGCGTGGAGTTTTCTCTCCAGCTCCCCGACACATTGACAATGGTTCCGGAATCCTGAGCGTGCGGAGGTTCCACCAACGGTCGGCAGCGTGTGGGTTCTAACAGAATTGCAAAGCTCGTCTCCCCTGAGGGTTTTCCTAATGTCTCTGTGCCAGTGAAGGCTAGGGGGGTTTGCAGGAAGTCCCAGTGTCAGAGGCTGCCTCCCCAAGGTCAGGGAAGTTATTTCTCGGTCTTCCCTGAGCATTGAAGACCTGTGACTGAAGAGAGCTGCGTGGAGTTGTCTCTCGAGCTCCCCCACTCACTGACAATGGTTCCGGAATCCTGAGCGTGGGGAGGTTCCACCAACGGTCGGCAGCGCGTGGGTTCTAACGGAATGCCTAAGCTCATCTCCCCTGAGGGTTTTCCTAATGTCTCTGTGCCAGGGAATGCTAGGGGGGTTTGCAGGAAATCTCAGGGACAGAGGCTGCATCCCCAAGTTCAGGGAAGGTATTTCTCGGACTTCCCCGAACAGGGAACACCTGTGACTGAAGAGAGCTGCGTGGAGTTTTCTCTCCACCTCCCCGACGCACTGACAATGGTTCCGGAATCCTGACGGTGGGGAGGTTCCTCCAACGGTGGGCAGCGAGTGGGTTCTAACGGAATTGCAATGCTCGTCTCCCCTGAGGGTTTTCCAAGTGTCTCTATGCCCGGGAAGGCTAGGGGGGTTTGCAGGAAGTCCCAGGGACAGAGGTTGCCTCCCAAGTTCAGGGAAGGTATTTCACAGACTTCCCCGAACAGGGAACACCTGTGACTGAACAGAGCTGCGTGAAGTTGTCTCTCGAGCTCCCCCACGCGCTGACAATGGTTCCGGAATCCTGAGCGTGGGGAGGTTCCACCAACGGTCGGCAGCGCGTGGGTTCTAACGGAATGCCTTAGCTCGTCTCCCCTGAGGGTTTTCCTAATGTCTCTGTGCCAGGGAATGCTAGGGGGGTTTGCAGGAAGTCCCAGGGACAGAGGCTGCCTCCCCAAGGTCAGGGAAGATATTTCTCGGACTTCCCCGAACAGGGAACACCTGTGACTGAAGAGAGCTGCGTGGAGTTGTCTCTCGAGCTCCCCCACGCACTGACAATGGTTCTGGAATCCTGAGCGTGGGGAGGTTACACCAACGGTCGGCAGCGCGTGGGTTCTGACGGAATGCCTAAGCTCGTCTCCCCTGAGGGTTTTCCTAATGTCTCTGTGCCAGGGAATGCTAGGGTTTTTGCAGGAAGTCCCAGGGACAGAGGCCGCCTCCCCAAGGTCAGGGAAGTTATTTCTCGGACTTCCCCGAACAGGGAACACTTGTGACTGAAGAGAGCTGCGTGGAGTTGTCTCTTGAGCTCCCCCACGCACTGACAATGGTTCCGGAATCCTGAGCGTGGGGAGGTACCACCAATGGTCGGCAGTGCGTGGGTTCTAATGGAATGCCTAAGCTCGTCTCCCCTGAGGATTTTCCTAATATCTCTGTGTCAGGATATGCTAGGGGGGTTTGCAGGAAGTCCCAGTGACAGAGGCTGCCTCCCCAAGGTCAGGGAAGCTATTTCTCGGACTTCCTCGATCAGGGACACCTGTGACTGAAGAGAGCTGCGTGGAGTTATCTCTCCCCCTCCCCGACGCACTGACAATGGTTCCGGAATCCTGACGGTGGGGAGGTTCCTCCAACGGTGGGCAGCGAGTGGGTTCTAACGGAATTGCAAAGCTCGTCTCCCCTAAGGCTTTCCAAGTGTCTCTATGCCCGGGAAGGCTAGGGGGGTTTGCAGGAAGTCCCAGGGACAGAGGTAGCCTCCCAAGGTCAGGGAAGGTATTTCTCAGACTTCTCTGAACAGGGAACACCTGTGATTGAACAGAGCTGCGTGGAGTTGTCTCTCGAGCTCCCCCACGCACTGACAATGGTTCCGGAATCCTGAGCGTGGGGAGGTTCCACCAACGGTCGGCAGCGCGTGGGTTCTTACGGAATGCCTTAGGTCGTCTCCCCTGAGTGTTTTCCTAATGTCTCTGTGCCAGGGAATGCTAGGGGGGTATGAAGGAAGTCCCAGTGGCAGAGGCTGCCCCCCAAGGTCAGGAAAGTTATTTCTCGGGCTTCCCCAGACAGGGAACACCTGTGACTGAAGAGAGCTGCGTGGAGTTTTCTCTCGAGCTCCCCCACGCAATGATAATGGTTCCGGAATCCTTACCGTGGGGAGGTACCTCCATTGGTCGGCAGCGCGTGGGTTCTAACGGAATGCCTAAGCTCGTCTCCCCTGAGGGTTTTCCTAATGTCTCTGTGCCAGGGAATGCTAGGGTTTTTGCAGGAAGTCCCAGGGACATAGGCTGCCTCCCCAAGTTCAGGGAAGCTATTTCTCGGACTTCCCCGAACAGGGAACACCTGTGACTGAAGAGAGCTGCGTGGAGTTGTCTCTCCAACTCCCTGACGCACTGACAATGGTTCCGGAATCCTGAGCGTGGGGAGGTTCCACCAACGGTCGGCAGCGCGTGGGATCTAACGGAATTGCAAAGCTCGTCTCCCCTGAGGGTTTTCCTAATGTCTCTGTGCAAGGGAATGCTAGGGGGGTTTGAAGGAAGTCCCAGTGGCAGAGGCTGCCTCCCCAAGGTCAGGAAAGATATTTCTCGGACTTCCCCGGAAAGGGAACACCTGTGACTGAAGAGAGATGCGTGGAGTTGTCTCTCGAGCTCCCCCACGCAATGATAATGGTTCCGGAATCCTTACCGTGGGGAGGTACCTCCATTGGTCGGCAGCGCGTGGGTTCTAACGGAATGCCTAAGCTCATCTCCCCTGAGAATTTTCCTAATGTCTCTCTGCCAGGGAAAGCTTGGGGGATTTGCAGGAATTCCCAGTGTCAGAGGCTACCTCCCCAATGTCAGGGAAGTTATTTCTCGGACTTCCCCAAACAGGGAACACCTGTGACTGAAGAGAGCTGCGTGGAGTTGTCTGTCGATCTCCCCTACGCACTGAAAATATTTCTGGAATCCTGAGGGTGGGGAGGTTCCACCAACGGTCGGCAGCGTGTGGGTTCTAACGGAATGCCTAAGCTCGTCTCCCCTGAGGGTTTTCCTAATATCTCTGTGCCAGGGAATGCTAGGGTTTTTGCAGGAAGTCCCAGGGACAGAGTATGCCTCCCCATGGTCAGGGAAGTTATTTCTCGGACTTCCCCGAACAGGGAACACCTGTGACTAAAGAGAGCTGCGTGGAGTTGTCTCTCGAGCTACCCCACGCACTGACAATGGTTCCGGAATCCTGAGCGGGGGGAGGTACCACCAATGGTCGGCAGTGCGTGGGTTCTAATGGAATGCCTAAGCTCGTCTCCCCTGAGGGTTTTCCTAATATCTCTGTGCCAGGATATGCTAGGGGGGATTGCAGGAAGTCCCAGTGACAGAGGCTGCCTCCCCAAGGTCAGGGAAGGTATTTCTCGGACTTCCCTGTGCAGGGAACACCTGTGACTGAAGAGAGCTGCGTGGAGTTGTCTCTCGAGCTCCCCCACGCACTGACAATGTTTCCGGAATCCTGAGCGTGGGGAGGTACCTCCATTGGTCGGCAGCGCGTGGGTTCTAACGGAATGTCTAAGCTCGTCTCCCATGAGAATTTTCCTAATGTCTCTGTGCCAGGGAAAGCTTGGGGGATTTGCAGGAATTCCCAGTGTCAGAGGCTGCCTCCCCAAGGTCAGGGAAGGTATTTCTCGGACTTCCCCAAACAGGGAACACCTGTGACTGAAGAGAGCTGCGTGGAGTTGTCTCTCCACCTCCCCGACGCACTGACAATGTTTCCGGAATACTGACGGTAGGGAGGTTCCTCCAACGGTGGGCAGCGAATGGGTTCTAACGGAATTGCAAAGCTCGTCTCCCCTGAGGGTTTTCCAAGTGTCTCTATGCCCGGGAAGGTTAGGGGGGTTTGCAGGAAGTCCCAGGGACAGAGGTTGCCTCCCAAGGTCAGGGAAGGTTTTTCTCAGAATTCCCCGAACAGGGAACACCTGTGACTGAAGAGAGCTGCGTGGAGTTGTCTCTCGAGCTCCCCCACGCACTGACAATGTTTCCGGAATCCTGAGCATGGGGAGGTTCCACCAACGCTCGGCAGTGCGTAGGTTCTAACGGAATGCCTTAGCTCGTCTCCCCTGAGGGTTTTCCTAATGTCTCTGTGCCAGGGAATGCTAGGGGGGTTTGCAGGATGTCCCAGGGACAGAGGCTGCCTCCCCAAGGTCAGGGAAGATTTTTCTCGGACTTCCCCGAACAGGGAACACCTGTGACTGAAGAGAGCTGCGTGGAGTTGTCTCTCGAGCTCCCCCACGCACTGACAGTTTTTCCGGAATCATGAGCGTGGGGAGGTTCCACCAACGGTCGGCAGCGAGTGGGATCTAACGGAATTGCAAAGCTCGTCTCCCCTGAGGGTTTTCCTAATGTCTCTGTGCCAGGGAATGCTAGGGGGGTTTGAAGGAATTCCCAGTGTCAGAGGCTGCATCCCCAAGGCAGGAAAGGTATTTCTCGGGCTTCCCCGGACAGGGAACACCTGTGACTGAAGAGAGCTGCGTGGAGTTGTCTCGCGAGCTCCCCCACGCAATGATAATGGTTCCGGAATCCTTACAGTGGGGAGGTACCTCCATTGGTCGGCAGCGCGTGGGTTCTAACGGAATGCCTAAGCTCGTTTCCCCTGAGAATTTTCCTAATGTCTCTGTGCCAGGGAAAGCTTGGAGGATTTGCAGGAATTCCCAGTGTCAGAGGCTGCCTACCCAATGTCAGGGAAGTTATTTCTCGGACTTCCCAAAACAGTCAACACCTGTGACTGAAGAGAGCTGCGTGGAGTTGTCTGTCGATCTCCCCTACGCACTGAAAATGTTTCTGGAATCCTGAGCGTGGGGAGGTTCCACCAACGGTCGGCAGCGCGTGGGTTCTAACGGAATGCCTAAGCTCGTCTCCCCTGAGGGTTTTCCTAATGTCTCTCTCCCAGGGAATGCTAGGGTTTTTGCAGGAAGTCCCAGGGACAGAGGCTGCCTCCCCAAGGTTAGGGAAGTTATTTCTCGGACTTCCCCGAAGAGGGAACACCTGTGACTGAAGAGAGCTGCGTGGAGTTGTCTCTCGAGCTCCCCCACGCACTGACAATGGTTCCGGAATCCTGAGCGTGGGGAGGTTCCACCAACGGTCGGCAGCGCGTGGGATCTAACGGAATTGCAAAGCTCGTCTCCCCTGAGGGTTTTCCTAATGTCTCTGTGCCAGGGAATGCTAGGGGGGTTTGAAGGAAGTCCCAGTGGCAGAGGCTGCCTCCCCAAGGTCAGGAAAGGTATTTCTCGGACTTCCCCGGACAGGGAACACCTGTGACTGAAGAGAGCTGCGTGGAGTTGTCTCTCGAGCTCCCCCACGCACTGACAACGGTTCCGGAATCCTGAGAGTGGGGAGGTTCCACCAACGGTCGGCAGCGCGTGGGTTCTAACGGAGTGCCTAAGCTCGTCTCCCCTGAGGGTTTTCCTAATGTCTCTGTGCCAGAGAATGCTTGGGGGGGTTTGCAGGAAGTCCCAGGGACAGAGGCTGCCTCCCCAAGGTCAGGGAAGGTATTTCTCGGACTTTCCCGAACAGGGAACACCTGTGATTGAAGAGAGCTGCGTGGAGTTGTCTCTCCACCTCCCCGACGCACTGACAATGGTTCCGGAATCCTGACGGTGGGGAGGTTCCTCCAACGGTGGGCAGCGTGTGGGTTCTAACGGAATTGCAATGCTCGTCTCCCCTGAGGGTTTTCCAAGTGTCTGTATGCCCGGGAAGGCTAGGGGGGTTTGCAGGAAGTCCCAGGGACAGAGGTTGCCTCCCAAGTTCAGGGAAGTTATTTCACAGACTTCCCCGAACAGGGAACACCTGTGACTGAACAGAGCTGCGTGAAGTTGTCTCTCGAGCTCCCCCACGCGCTGACAATTGTTCCGGAATCCTGAGCGTGGGGAGGTTCCACCAACGGTCGGCAGCGCGTGGGTTCTAACGGAATGCCTTAGGTCGTCTCCCCTGAGTGTTTTCCTAATGTCTCTGTGCCAGGGAATGTTAGGGGGGTTTGCAGGAAGTCCCAGGGACAGAGGCTGCCTCCCCAAGGTCAGGGAAGATTTTTCTCGGACTTCCCCGAACAGGGAACACCTGTGACAGAATAGAGCTGCGTACAGTTGTCTCTCGAACTCCCCCACGCACTGACAATGGTTCCGGAATCCTGAGCGTGGGGAGGTTCCACCAACGGTCGGCAGCGCGTGGGATCTAACGGAATTGCAAAGCTCGTCTCCCCTGAGGGTTTTCCTAATGTCTCTGTGCAAGGGAATGCTAGGGGGGTTTGAAGGAAGTCCCAGTGGCAGAGGCTGCCTCCCCAAGGTCAGGAAAGATATTTCTCGGACTTCCCCGGAAAGTGAACACCTGTGACTGAAGAGAGATGCGTGGAGTTGTCTCTCGAGCTCCCCCACGCAATGATAATGGTTCCGGAATCCTTACCGTGGGGAGGTACCTCCATTGGTCGGCAGCGCGTGGGTTCTAACGGAATGCCTAAGCTCATCTCCCCTGAGAATTTTCCTAATGTCTCTCTGCCAGGGAAAGCTTGGGGGATTTGCAGGAATTCCCAGTGTCAGAGGCTGCCTCCCCAATGTCAGGGAAGTTATTTCTCGGACTTCCCCAAACAGGGAACACCTATGACTGAAGAGAGCTGCGTGGAGTTGTCTGTCGATCTCCCCTACGCACTGAAAATATTTCTGGAATCCTGAGCGTGGGGAGGTTCCACCAACGGTCGGCAGCGTGTGGGTTCTAACGGAATGCCTAAGCTCGTCTCCCCTGAGGGTTTTCCTAATATCTCTGTGCCAGGGAATGCTAGGGTTTTTGCAGGAAGTCCCAGGGACAGAGTCTGCCTCCCCATGGTCAGGGAAGTTATTTCTCGGACTTCCCCGAACAGGGAACACTTGTGACTAAAGAGAGCTGCGTGGAGTTGTCTCTCGAGCTACCCCACGCACTGACAATGGTTCCGGAATCCTGAGCGGGGGGAGGTACCACCAATGGTCGGCAGTGCGTGGGTTCTAATGGAATGCCTAAGCTCGTCTCCCCTGAGGGTTTTCCTAATATCTCTGTGCCAGGATATGCTAGGGGGGATTGCAGGAAGTCCCAGGGACAGAGGTTGCCTCCCCAAGATCAGGGAAGGTATTTCTCGGACTTCCCCGAACAAGGAACACCTGTGAATGAAGAGAGCTGCGTGGAGTTGTCTCTCCAGCTCCCCGACACATTGACAATGGTTCCGGAATCCTGAGCGTGCGGAGGTTCCACCAACGGTCGGCAGCGAGTGGGTTCTAACAGAATTGCAAAGCTCGTCTCCCCTAAGTGTTTTCCTAATGTCTCTGTGCCAGTGAAGGCTAGGGGGGTTTGCAGGAAGTCCCAGTGTCAGAGGCTGCCTCCCCAAGGTCAGGGAAGTTATTTCTCGGTCTTCCCTGAGCATTGAACACCTGTGACTGAAGAGAGCTGCGTGGAGTTGTCTCTCGAGCTCCCCCACGCACTGACAATGTTTCCGGAATCCTGAGCGAGGGGAGGTTCCACCAACGGTCGGCAGCGCGTGGGTTCTAACGGAATGCCTAAGCTCGTCTCCCCTGAGGGTTTTCCTAATGTCTCTGTGCCAGGGAATGCTAGGGGGGTTTGCAGGAAGTCCCAGGGACAGAGGCTGCCTCCCCAAGGTCAGGGAAGTTATTTCTCGGACTTCCCCGAACAGGGAACAACTGTGACTGAAGAGAGCTGCGTGGAGTTGTCTCTCGAGCTCCCCCACTCACTGACAATGTTTCCGGAATCCTCAGCGTGGGGAGGTTCCACCAACGGTCGGCAGCGTGTCGGATCTAACGGAATTGTAAAGCTCGTCTCCCCTGAGGGTTTTCCTAATGTCTCTGTGCCAGGGAATGCTAGGGGGGTTTGAAGGAAGTCCAAGTGGCAGAGGCTGCCTCCCCAAGGTCAGGAAAGGTATTTCTCGGGCTTCCCCGGACAGGGAACACCTGTGACTGAAGAGAGCTGCGTGGAGTTCTCTCTCGAGCTCCCCCACGCAATGATAATGGTTCCGGAATCCTTACCGTGGGGAGGTACCTCCATTCGTCGGCAGCGCGTGGGTTCTAACGGAATGCCTATGCTCGTCTCCCCTGAGAATTTTCCTAATGTCTCTGTGCCGGGGAAAGCTTGGAGGATTTGCAGGAATTCCCAGTGTCAGAGGCTGCCTCCCCAATGTCAGGGAAGTTATTTCTCGGACTTCCCCAAACAGGGAACTCCTGTGACTGAAGAGAGCTGCGTGGAGTTGTCTGTCGATCTCCCCTACGCACTGAAAATGTTTCTGGAATCCTGAGCGTGGGGAGGTTCCACCAACGGTCGGCAGCGCGTGGGTTCTAACGGAATGCCTAAGCTCGTCTCCCCTGAGGGTTTTCCTAATGTCTCTGTGCCAGGGAATGCTAGGGTTTTTGCAGGAATTCCCAGGGACAGAGGCTGCCTCCCCAAGGTCAGGGAAGTTATTTCTCGGACTTGCCCGAAGAGGGAACACCTGTGACTGAAGAGAGCTGCGTGGAGTTGTCTCTCGAGCTCCCCCACGCACTGACAATGGTTCTGGAATCCTGAGCGTGGGGAGGTTCCACCAACGGTCGGCAGCGCGTGGGATCTAACGGAATTGCAAAGCTCGTCTCCCCTGAGGGTTTTCCTAATGTCTCTGTGCCAGGGAATGCTAGGGGGGTTTGAAGGAAGTCCCAGTGGCAGAGGCTGCCTCCCCAAGGTCAGGAAAGGTATTTCTCGGACTTCCCGGACAGGGAACACCTGTGACTGAAGAGAGCTGCGTGGAGTTGTCTCTCGAGCTCCCCCACGCACTGACAACGGTTCCGGAATCCTGAGAGTGGGGAGGTTCCACCAAAGGTCGGCAGCGCGTGGGTTCTAACGGAGTGCCTAAGCTCGTTTCCCCTGAGGGTTTTCCTAATGTCTCTGTGCCAGAGAATGCTTGGGGGGGTTTGCAGAAAGTCCCAGGGACAGAGGCTGCCTCCCCAAGGTCAGGGAAGGTATTTCTCGGACTTTCCCGAACAGGGAACACCTGTGATTGAAGAGAGCTGCGTGGAGTTGTCTCTCCACCTCCCCGACGCACTGACAATGGTTCCGGAATCCTGACGGTGGGGAGGTTCCTCCAACGGTGGGCAGCGAGTGGGTTCTAACGGAATTGCAATGCTCGTCTCCCCTGAGGGTTTTCCAAGTGTCTCTATGCCCGGGAAGGCTAGGGGTGTTTGCAGGAAGTCCCAGGGACAGAGGTTGCCTCCCAAGTTCAGGGAAGGTATTTCACAGACTTCCCCGAACAGGGAACACCTGTGACTGAACAGAGCTGCGTGAAGTTGTCTCTCGAGCTCCCCCACGCGCTGACAATGGTTCCGGAATCCTGAGCGTGGGGAGGTTCCACCAACGGTCGGCAGCGCGTGGGTTCTAACGGAATGCCTTAGCTCGTCTCCCCTGAGGGTTTTCCTAATGTCTCTGTGCCAGGGAATGCTAGGGGGGTTTGCAGGAAGTCCCAGGGACAGAGGCTGCCTCCCCAAGGTCAGGGAAGATTTTTCTCGGACTTCCCCGAACAGGGAACACCTGTGACTGAAGAGAGCTGCGTGGAGTTGTCTCTCGAGCTCCCCCACGCACTGACAATGGTTCCGGAATCCTGAGCGTGGGGAGGTTCCACCAACGGTCGGCAGCGCGTGGGTTCTAACGGAATGCCTTAGCTCGTCTCCCCTGAGGTTTTATCTAATGTCTCTGTGCCAGGGAATGCTAGAGGGGTTTGCAGGAATTCCCAGGGACAGAGGCTGCCTCCCCAAGGTCAGGGAATATTTTTCTCGGACTTCCCCGGACAGAGAACACCTGTGACTGAGGAGAGCTGCGTGGAGTTGTCTCTCGAGCTCCCCCACGCACTGACAATGGTTCCAGAATCCTGAGCGTGGGGAGCTTCCACCAACGGTCGGCAGCGCGTGGGTTCTAACGGAATGAATAATCTCGTCTCCCCTGAGGGTTTTCCTAATGTCTCTGTGCCAGGTAATGCTAGGGGAGTTTGCAGGAACTCCCAGGGACATAGGCTGCCTCCCCAAGGTCAGGGAAGGTATTTCTCGGACTTCCCTGAACAGGGAACACCTGTGACTGAAGAGATCTGCGTGGAGTTGTCTCTCCACCTCCCTGACGCACTGACAATGGTTCCGGAATCTTGACGGTGGGGAGGTTCCACCAAAGGTGCAGCTAGTGGTTTCTAACGGAATTGCAATGCTCGTCTCCCCTGAGGGTTTTCCAAGTGTCTCTATGCCCGGGAAGTCTAGGGGGGTTTGCAGGAAGTCCCAGGGACAGAGGTTGCCTCCCAAGTTCAGGGAAGGTATTTCACAGACTTCCCCGAACAGGGAACACCTGTGACTGAACAGAGCTGAGTGGAGTTGTCTCTCGAGCTCCCCCACGCGCTGACAATGGTTCCGGAATCCTGAGCGTGGGGAGGTTCCACCAACGGTCGGCAGCGCGTGGGTTCTAACGGAATGCCTTAGCTTGTCTCCCCTGAAGGTTTTCCTAATGTCTCTGTGCCACGGATTGCTAGGGTTTTTGCAGGAAGTCCCAGGGACAGAGGCTGCCTCCCCAAGGTCAGGGAAGTTATTTTTCGGACTTCCCCGAACAGGGAACACCTGTGACTGAAGAGAGCTGCGTGGAGTTGTCTCTCGAGCTCCCCCACGCACTGACAATGGTTCCGGAATCCTGAGCGTGGGGAGGTTCCACCAACGGTCGGCAGCGCGTTGGTTCTAACGGAATTGCAAAGCTCGTTTCCCCTGAGGGTTTTCCTAATGTCTCTGTGCCAGGGAATGCTAGGGGGTTTGAAGGAATTCCCAGTGGCAGAGGCTGCCTCCCCAAGGTCAGGAAAGTTATTTCACGGACTTCCCCAGAAAGGGAACACCTGTGACTGAAGAGAGCTGCGTGGAGTTTTCTCTCGAGCTCCCCCACGCACTGACAATGGTTCCGGAATCCTGAGCGTGGGGAGGTTCCACCAACGGTCGGCAGCGCGTGGGTTCTAACGGAATGCCTAAGCTCATCTCCCCTGAGGGTTTTCCTAATGTCTCTGTGCCAGGGAATGCTAGGGGGGTTTGCAGGAAGTCCCAGGGTCAGAGGCTGCTTCCCCAAGTTCAGGGAAGGTATTTCTCGGACTTCCCCGAACAGGGAACACCTGTGACTGAAGAGAGCTGCGTGGAGTTGTCTCTCCACCTCCCCGACGCACTGACAATGGTTCCGGAATCCTGACGGTGGGGAGGTTCCTCCAACGGTGGGCAGCGGGTGGGTTCTAACGGAATTGCAAAGCTCGTCTCCCCTGAGGGTTTTCCAAGTGTCTCTATGCCCGGGAAGGTTAGGGGGGTTTGTAGGAAGTCCCAGGGACAGAGGCTGCCTCCCCAAGGTCAGGGAAGATTTTTCTCAGACTTCCCCGAACAGGGAACACCTGTGACTGAAGAGAGCTGCGTGGAGTTGTCTCTCGAGCTCCCCCACGCACTGACAGTGGTTCCGGAATCATGAGCGTGGGGAGGTTCCACCAACGGTCGGCAGCGAGTGGGATCTAACGGAATTGCAAAGCTCGTCTCCCCTGAGGGTTTTCCTAATATCTCTGTGCCAGGGAATGCTGGGGGGGGTTTGAAGGAAGTCCCAGGGACAGAGGCTGCCTCCCCAAGGTCAGGGAAGGTATTTCTCGGACTTCCCCGAACAAGGAACACCTGTGAATGAAGAGAGCTGCGTGGAGTTGTCTCTCCAGCTCCCCGACACACTGACAATTGTTCCGGAATCCTGAGCGTGCGGAGGTTCCAACAACGGTCGGCAGCGATTGGGTTCTAACAGAATTGCAAAGCTCGTCTCCCCTAAGGGTTTTCCTAATGTCTCTGTGCCAGTGAAGGCTTGGGGGGTTTGCAGGAAGTCCCAGTGTCAGAGGCTGCCTCCCCAAGGTAAGGGAAGTTATTTCTCGGACTTCCCTGAGCATTGAACACCTGTGACTGAAGAGAGCTGCGTGGAGTTGTCTCTCGAGCTCCCCCACGCGCTGACAAAGTTCCGGAATCCTGAGCATTGGGAGGTTCCACCAACGGTCGGCAGCGCGTGGGTTCTAACGGAATGCCTTAGCTCGTCTCCCCTGAGGGTTTTCCTAATTTCTCTGTGCCAGGGAATGCTAGGGGGGTTTGCAGGAAGTCCCAGGGACAGAGGCTGCCTCCCCAAGGTCAGGGAAGATTTTTCTCGGACTTCCCCGAACAGGGAACACCTGTGACTGAAGAGAGCTGCGTGGAGATGTCTCTCGTGCTCCCCCACGCACTGACAATGGTTCCGGAATCCTGAGCGTGGGGAGGTTCCACCAACGGTCGGCAGCGCGTGGGATCTAACGGAATTGAAAAGCTCGTCTCCCCTGAGGGTTTTCCTAATGTCTCTGTGCTAGGGAATGCTAGAGGGGTTTGAAGGAAGTCACAGGGACAGAGGCTGCCTCCCCAAGGTCAGGGAAGTTATTTCTCGGACTTCCCCGGACAGGGAACACCTGTGACTGAAGAGAGCTGCGTGGAGTTGTCTCTCGAGCTCCCCCACGCACTGACAATTGTTCCAGAATCATGAGCGTGTGGAGGTTCCACCAACCGTCGGCAGCGAGTGGGATCTAACGGAATTGCAAAGCTCGTCTCCCCTGAGGGTTTTCCAAGTGTCTCTATGCCCGGGAAGGCTAGGCGGGTTTGCAGGAAGTCCCAGGGACAGAGGTTGCCTCCCAAGGTCAGGGAAGGTATTTCTCAGACTTCCCCGAACAGGGAACACCTGTGACTGAAGAGAGCTGCGTGGAGTTGTCTCTCGAGATCCCCCAAGCGCTGACAATGTTTCCGGAATCCTGAGCGTGGGGAGGTTCCACCAACGGTCGGCAGCGCGTGCGTTCTAACGGAATGCCTTAGCTCGTCTCCCCAGAGTGTTTTCCTAATGTCTCTGTGCCAGGGAATGCTAGGGGGATTTGCAGGAAGTCCCAGGGACAGAGGCTGCCTCCCCAAGTTCAGGGAAGATTTTTCTCGGACTTCCCCGAACAGGGAACACCTGTGACTGAAGAGAGCTGCGTGGAGTTGTCTCTTGATCTCCCCCACGCACTGACAATGGTTCCGGAATCCTGAGCGTGGGGAGGTTTCACCAACAGTCGGCAGTGCGTGGGATCTAACGGAATTGCAAACCTCGTCTCCCCTGAGGGTTTTCCTAATGTCTCTGTGCCAGGGAATGCTAGGGGGGTTTGAAGGAAGTCCCAGGGACAGAGGCTGCCTCCCCAAGTTCAGGGAAGTTATTTCTCGGACTTCCCCGGACAGGGAACACATGAGACTGAAGAGAGCTGCGTGGAGTTGTCTCTCGAGCTCCCCCACGCAATGATAATGGTTCCGGAATCCTTACCGTGGGGAGGTACCTCCATTGGTCGGCAGCGCGTGGGTTCTAACGGAATGCCTAAGCTCGTCTCCCCTGAGAATTTTCCTAATGTCTCTGTGCCAGGGAAAGCTTGGAGGATTTGCAGGAATTCCCAGGGTCAGAGGCTGCCTCCCCAATGTCAGGGAAGTTATTTCTCGGACTTCCCCAAACAGGGAACACCTGTGACTGCAGAGAGCTGCGTGGATTTGTCTGTCGATCTCCCCTACACACTGAGAATGTTTCTGGAATCCTGAGCGTGGGGAGGTTCCACCAACGGTCGGCAGCGCGTGGGTTCTAACGGAATGCCTAAGCTCGTCTCCCCTGAGGGTTTTCCGAATGTCTCTGTGCCAGGGAATGCTAGGGTTTTTGCAGGAAGTCCCAGGGAAAGAGGCTGCTCCCCAAGGTTAGGGAAGTTATTTCTCGGACTTCCCCAAACAGGGAACACCTGTGACTGAAGGGAGCTGCGTGGAGTTGTCTCTCGAGCTCCCCCACGCACTGACAATTGTTCCGGATTTCTGAGCGTGGGGAGGTTCCACGAACGGTCGGCAGCGCGTGGGTTCTAACGGAATGCCTAAGCTCGTCTCCCCTGAGGGTTTTCCTAATGTCTCTGTGCCAGGGAATGCTAGGGGGGTTTGCAGGAAGTCCCAGGGACAGAGGCTGCCTCCCCAAGGTCAGGGAAGGTATTTCTCGGACTTCCCCGAACAAGGAACACCTGTGAATGAAGAGAGCTGCGTGGAGTTGTCTCTCCAGCTCCCCGACACACTGACAATAGTTCCGGAATCCTGAGCGTGGGGAGGTTCCACCAACGGTCGGCAGCGCGTGGGTTCTAACGGAATGCATAAGCTCGTCTCCCCTGAGGGTTTTCCTAATGTCTCTGTGCCAGGGAATGCTAGAGGGGTTTGAAGGAAGTCCGAGTGTCAGTGGCTGCCTCCCCAAGGTCAGGAAAGTTATTTCTCGGGCTTACACGGACAGGGAACACCTGTGACTTAAGAGAGCTTCGTGGAGTTGTCTCTCGAGCTCCCCCACGCAATGATAATGGTTCCGGAATCCTTACAGTGGGGAGGTACCTCCATTGGTCGGCAGCGCGTGGGTTCTAACGGAATGCCGAAGCTCGTCTCCCCTGAGAATTTTCCTAATGTATCTGTGCCAGGGAAAGCTTGGAGGATTTGCAGGAATTCCCAGTGTCAGAGGCTGCCTCCCCAATGTCAGGGAAGTTATTTCTCGGACTTCCTCAAGCAGGGAACACCTGTGACTGAAGAGAGCTGCGTGGAATTGTCTGTCGATCTCCCCTACGCACTGAAAATGTTTCTGGAATCCTGAGCGTGGGGAGGTTCCACCAACGGTCGGCAGCGCGTGGGTTCTAACGGAATGCCTTAGCTCGTCTCCCCTGAGGGTTTTCCTAATTTCTCTGTGCCAGGGAATGCTAGGGGTGTTTGCAGGAAGTCCCAGGGACAGAGGCTGCCTCCCCAAGGTCAGGGAAGATTTTTCTCGGACTTCCCCGAACAGGGAACACCTGTGACTGAAGAGAGCTGCGTGGAGATGTCTCTCGTGCTCCCCCACGCACTGACAATGGTTCCGGAATCCTGAGCGTGGGGAGGTTCCACCAACGGTCGGCAGCGCGTGGGATCTAACGGAATTGAAAAGCTCGTCTCCCCTGAGGGTTTTCCTAATGTCTCTGTGCTAGGGAATGCTAGAGGGGTTTGAAGGAAGTCACAGGGACAGAGGCTGCCTCCCCAAGGTCAGGGAAGTTATTTCTCGGACTTCCCCGGACAGGGAACACCTGTGACTGAAGAGAGCTGCGTGGAGTTGTCTCTCGAGCTCCCCCACGCACTGACAATTGTTCCAGAATCATGAGCGTGTGGAGGTTCCACCAACCGTCGGCAGCGAGTGGGATCTAACGGAATTGCAAAGCTCGTCTCCCCTGAGGGTTTTCCAAGTGTCTCTATGCCCGGGAAGGCTAGGCGGGTTTGCAGGAAGTCCCAGGGACAGAGGTTGCCTCCCAAGGTCAGGGAAGGTATTTCTCAGACTTCCCCGAACAGGGAACACCTGTGACTGAAGAGTGCTGCGTGGAGTTGTCTCTCGAGATCCCCCAAGCGCTGACAATGTTTCCGGAATCCTGAGCGTGGGGAGGTTCCACCAACGGTCGGCAGCGCGTGCGTTCTAACGGAATGCCTTAGCTCGTCTCCCCAGAGTGTTTTCCTAATGTCTCTGTGCCAGGGAATGCTAGGGGGATTTGCAGGAAGTCCCAGGGACAGAGGCTGCCTCCCCAAGTTCAGGGAAGATTTTTCTCGGACTTCCCCGAACAGGGAACACCTGTGACTGAAGAGAGCTGCGTGGAGTTGTCTCTTGATCTCCCCCACGCACTGACAATGGTTCCGGAATCCTGAGCGTGGGGAGGTTTCACCAACCGTCGGCAGTGCGTGGGATCTAACGGAATTGCAAACCTCGTCTCCCCTGAGGGTTTTCCTAATGTCTCTGTGCCAGGGAATGCTAGGGGGGTTTGAAGGAAGTCCCAGGGACAGAGGCTGCCTCCCCAAGTTCAGGGAAGTTATTTCTCGGACTTCCCCGGACAGGGAACACATGTGACTGAAGAGAGCTGCGTGGAGTTGTCTCTCGAGCTCCCCCACGCAATGATAATGGTTCCGGAATCCTTACCGTGGGGAGGTACCTCCATTGGTCGGCAGCGCGTGGGTTCTAACGGAATGCCTAAGCTCGTCTCCCCTGAGAATTTTCCTAATGTCTCTGTGCCAGGGAAAGCTTGGAGGATTTGCAGGAATTCCCAGGGTCAGAGGCTGCCTCCCCAATGTCAGGGAAGTTATTTCTCGGACTTCCCCAAACAGGGAACACCTGTGACTGCAGAGAGCTGCGTGGATTTGTCTGTCGATCTCCCCTACACACTGAGAATGTTTCTGGAATCCTGAGCGTGGGGAGGTTCCACCAACGGTCGGCAGCGCGTGGGTTCTAACGGAATGCCTAAGCTCGTCTCCCCTGAGGGTTTTCCGAATGTCTCTGTGCCAGGGAATGCTAGGGTTTTTGCAGGAAGTCCCAGGGAAAGAGGCTGCTCCCCAAGGTTAGGGAAGTTATTTCTCGGACTTCCCCGAACAGGGAACACCTGTGACTGAAGGGAGCTGCGTGGAGTTGTCTCTCGAGCTCCCCCACGCACTGACAATTGTTCCGGAATTCTGAGCGTGGGGAGGTTCCACGAACGGTCGGCAGCGCGTGGGTTCTAACGGAATGCCTAAGCTCGTCTCCCCTGAGGGTTTTCCTAATGTCTCTGTGCCAGGGAATGCTAGGGGGGTTTGCAGGAAGTCCCAGGGACAGAGGCTGCCTCCCCAAGGTCAGGGAAGGTATTTCTCGGACTTCCCCGAACAAGGAACACCTGTGAATGAAGAGAGCTGCGTGGAGTTGTCTCTCCAGCTCCCCGACACACTGACAATAGTTCCGGAATCCTGAGCGTGGGGAGGTTCCACCAACGGTCGGCAGCGCGTGGGTTCTAACGGAATGCATAAGCTCGTCTCCCCTGAGGGTTTTCCTAATGTCTCTGTGCCAGGGAATGCTAGAGGGGTTTGAAGGAAGTCCGAGTGTCAGTGGCTGCCTCCCCAAGGTCAGGAAAGTTATTTCTCGGGCTTACACGGACAGGGAACACCTGTGACTTAAGAGAGCTTCGTGGAGTTGTCTCTCGAGCTCCCCCACGCAATGATAATGGTTCCGGAATCCTTACAGTGGGGAGGTACCTCCATTGGTCGGCAGCGCGTGGGTTCTAACGGAATGCCGAAGCTCGTCTCCCCTGAGAATTTTCCTAATGTATCTGTGCCAGGGAAAGCTTGGAGGATTTGCAGGAATTCCCAGTGTCAGAGGCTGCCTCCCCAATGTCAGGGAAGTTATTTCTCGGACTTCCTCAAGCAGGGAACACCTGTGACTGAAGAGAGCTGCGTGGAATTGTCTGTCGATCTCCCCTACGCACTGAAAATGTTTCTGGAATCCTGAGCGTGGGGAGGTTCCACCAACGGTCGGCAGCGCGTGGGTTTTAACGGAATGCCTATGCTCGTCTCCCCTGAGGGTTTTCCTAATGTCTCTGTGCCAGGGAATGCTAGGGTTTTTGCAGGAAGTCCCAGGGACAGAGGCTGCCTCCCCAAGGTGAGGGAAGTTATTTTTCGGACTTCCCCGAACAGGGAACACCTGTGACTGAAGAGAGCTGCGTGGAGTTGTCTCTCGAGCTCCCCCACGCACTGACAATGGTTCCGGAATCCTGAGCGTGGGGAGGTTCCACCAACGGTCGGCAGCGCGTGGGTTCTAACGGAATTGCAAAGCTTGTCTCCCCTGAGGGTTTTCCTAATGTCTCTGTGCCAGGGAATGCTAGGGGGGTTTGAAGGAAGTCCCAGTGGCAGAGGCTGCCTCCCCAAGGTCAGGAAAGTTATTTCTCGGACTTCCCCAGACAGGGAACACCTGTGACTGAAGAGAGCTGCGTGGAATTTTCTCTCGAGCTCCCCCACGCACTGACAATGGTTCCGGAATCCTGAGCGTGGGGAAGTTCCACCAACGGTCGGCAGCGCGTGGGTTCTAACGGAATGCCTAAGCTCGTCTCCCCTGAGGGTTTTCCTAATGTCTCTGTACCAGGGAATGCTAGGGGGGTTTGCAGGAAGTCCCAGGGACAGAGGCTGCCTCCCCAAGTTCAGGGAAGGTATTTCTCGGACTTCCCCGAACAGGGAACACCTGTGACTGAAGAGAGCTGCGTGGAGTTGTCTCTCCACCTCCCCGACGCACTGACAATGGTTCCGGAATCCTGACGGTGGGGAGGTTCCTCCAACGGTGGGCAGCGAGTGGGTTCTAACGGAATTGCAAAGCTCGTCTCCCCTGAGGGTTTTCCAAGTGTCTCTATGCCCGGGAAGGTTAGGGGGGTTTGCAGGAAGTCCCAGGGACAGAGGTTGCCTCCCAAGGTCAGGGAAGGTATTTCTCAGACTTCCCCGAACAGGGAACACCTGTGACTGAAGAGAGCTGCGTGGAGTTGTCTCTCGAGCTCCCCCACGCACTGACAATGTTTCCGGAATCCTGAGCATGGGGAGGTTCCACCAAAGCTCGGCAGTGCGTAGGTTCTAACGGAATGCCTTAGCTCGTCTCCCCTGACGGTTTTCCTAATGTCTCTGTGCCAGGGAATGCTAGGGGGGTTTGCAGGAAGTCCCAGGGACAGAGGCTGCCTCCCCAAGGTCAGGGAAGATTTTTCTCGGACTTCCCCGAACAGGGAACACCTGTGACTGAAGAGAGCTGCGTGGAGTTGTCTCTCGAACTCCCCCACGCACTGACAGTGGTTCCGGAATCATGAGCGTGGGGAGGTTCCACCAACGGTCGGCAGCGAGTGGGATCTAACGGAATTGCAAAGCTCGTCTCGCCTGAGGGTTTTCCTAATGTCTCTGTGCCAGGGAATGCTAGGGGGGTTTGAAGGAATTCCCAGTGGCAGAGGCTGCATCCCCAAGGTCAGGAAAGGTATTTCTCGGGCTTCCCCGGTCAGGGAACACCTGTGACTGAAGAGAGCTGCGTGGAGTTGTCTCTCGAGCTCCCCCACGCAATGATAATGGTTCCGGAATCCTTACATTGGGAGGTAACTCCATTGGTCGGCAGCGCGTGGGTTCTAACAGAATTGCAAAGCTCGTCTCGCCTGAGGGTTTTCCTAATGTCTCTGTGCCAGGGAAAGCTTGGAGGATTTGCAGGAATTCCCAGTGTCAGAGGCTGCCTCCCCAATGTCAGGGAAGTTATTTCTCGGACTTCCCCAAACAGGGAACACCTGTGACTGAAGAGAGCTGCGTGGAGTTGTCTGTCGATCTCCCCTACGCACTGAAAATGTTTCTGGAATCCTGAGCGTGGGGAGGTTCCACCAACGGTCGGCAGCGCGTGGGTTCTAACGGAATGCCTAAGCTCGTCTCCCCTGAGGGTTTTCCTAATGTCTCTGTCCCAGGGAATGCTAGGGTTTTTGCAGGAAGTCCCAGGGACAGAGGCTGCCTCCCCAAGGTTAGGGAAGTTATTTCTCGGACTTCCCCGAACAGGGAACACCTGTGACTGAAGAGAGCTGCGTGGAGTTGTCTCTCGAGCTCCCCCACGCACTGTCAATGGTTCCGGAATCCTGAGCGTGGGGAGGTTCCACCAACGGTCGGCAGCGCGTGGGTTCTAACGGAATGCCTAAAATCGTCTCCCCTGAGGGTTTTCCTAATGTCTCTGTGCCAGGGAATGCTAGGGGGGTTTGCAGGAATTCCCAGGGACAGAGGCTGCCTCCCCAAGGACAGGGAAGGTATTTCTCGGACTTCCCCGAACAAGGAACACCTGTGAATGAAGAGAGCTGCGTGGAGTTTTCTCTCCAGCTCCCCGACACATTGACAATGGTTCCGGAATCCTGAGCGTGCGGAGGTTCCACCAACGGTCGGCAGCGTGTGGGTTCTAACAGAATTGCAAAGCTCGTCTCCCCTGAGGGTTTTCCTAATGTCTCTGTGCCATTGAAGGCTAGGGGGGTTTGCAGGAATTCCCAGTGTCAGAGGCTGCCTCCCCAAGGTCAGGGAAGTTATTTCTCGGTCTTCCCTGAGCATTGAAGACCTGTGACTGAAGAGAGCTGCGTGGAGTTGTCTCTCGAGCTCCCCCACTCACTGACAATGGTTCCGGAATCCTGAGCGTGGGGAGGTTCCACCAACGGTCGGCAGCGCGTGGGTTCTAACGGAATGCCTAAGCTCATCTCCCCTGAGGGTTTTCCTAATGTCTCTGTGCCAGGGAATGCTAGGGGGGTTTGCAGGAAATCTCAGGGACAGAGGCTGCATCCCCAAGTTCAGGGAAGGTATTTCTCGGACTTCCCCGAACAGGGAACACCTGTGACTGAAGAGAGCTGCGTGGAGTTTTCTCTCCACCTCCCCGACGCACTGACAATGGTTCCGGAATCCTGACGGTGGGGAGGTTCCTCCAACGGTGGGCAGCGAGTGGGTTCTAACGGAATTGCAATGCTCGTCTCCCCTGAGGGTTTTCCAAGTGTCTCTATGCCCGGGAAGGCTAGGGGGGTTTGCAGGAAGTCCCAGGGACAGAGGTTGCCTCCCAAGTTCAGGGAAGGTATTTCACAGACTTCCCCGAACAGGGAACACCTGTGACTGAACAGAGCTGCGTGAAGTTGTCTCTCGAGCTCCCCCACGCGCTGACAATGGTTCCGGAATCCTGAGCGTGGGGAGGTTCCACCAACGGTCGGCAGCGCGTGGGTTCTAACGGAATGCCTTAGCTCGTCTCCCCTGAGGGTTTTCCTAATGTCTCTGTGCCAGGGAATGCTAGGGGGGTTTGCAGGAAGTCCCAGGGACAGAGGATGCCTCCCCAAGGTCAGGGAAGATATTTCTCGGACTTCCCCGAACAGGGAACACCTGTGACTGAAGAGAGCTGCGTGGAGTTGTCTCTCGAGCTCCCCCACGCACTGACAATGGTTCCGGAATCATGAGAGTGGGGAGGTTCCACCAACGGTCGGCAGCGAGTGGGATCTAACGGAATTGCAAAGCTCGTCTCCCCTGAGGGTTTTCCTAATGTCTCTGTGCCAGGGAATGCTAGGGGTGTTTGAAGGAAGTCCCAGGGACAGAGGTTGCCTCCCAAGGTCAGGGAAGGTATTTCTCAGACTTCCCCGGACAGGGAACACCTGTGACTGAAGAGAGCTGCGTGGAGTTGTCTCTCGAGCTCCCCCACGCACTGACAATGTTTCCGGAATCCTGAGCATGGGGAGGTTCCACCAAAGCTCGGCAGTGCGTAGGTTCTAACGGAATGCCTTAGCTCGTCTCCCCTGAGGGTTTTCCTAAAG
Source organism: Vicugna pacos (assembly GCF_048564905.1). NCBI lineage: Eukaryota > Metazoa > Chordata > Mammalia > Artiodactyla > Camelidae > Vicugna > Vicugna pacos. The sequence goes on from NW_027328721.1 coordinate 57,181,739, forward strand.
TCTCTGTGCCAGGGAATGCTAGGGGGGTTTGCAGGAAGTCCCAGGGACAGAGGCTGCCTCCCCAAGGTCAGGGAAGATTTTTCTCGGACTTCCCCGAACAGGGAACACCTGTGACTGAAGAGAGCTGCGTGGAGTTGTCTCTCGAGCTCCCCCACGCACTGACAGTGGTTCCGGAATCATGAGCGTGGGGAGGTTCCACCAACGGTCGGCAGCGAGTGGGATCTAACGGAATTGCAAAGCTCGTCTCGCCTGAGGGTTTTCCTAATATCTCTGTGCCAGGGAATGCTAGGGGGGTTTGAAGGAATTCCCAGTGGCAGAGGCTGCATCCCCAAGGTCAGCAAAGTTATTTCTCGGGCTTCCCCGGTCAGGGAACACCTGTGACTGAAGAGAGCTGCGTGGAGTTGTCTCTCGAGCTCCCCCACGCAATGATAATGGTTCCGAATCCTTACAGTGGGGAGGTACCTCCATTGGTCGGCAGCGCGTGGGTTCTAACGGAATGCCTAAGCTCGTTTCCCCTGAGAATTTTCCTAATGTCTCTGTGCCAGGGAAAGCTTGGAGGATTTGCAGGAATTCCCAGTGTCAGAGGCTGCCTCCCCAATGTCAGGGAAGTTATTTCTCGGACTTCCCCAAACAGGGAACACCTGTGACTGAAGAGAGCTGCGTGGAGTTGTCTGTCGATCTCCCCTACGCACTGAAAATGTTTCTGGAATCCTGAGCGTGGGGAGGTTCCACCAACGGTCGGCAGCGCGTGGGTTCTAACGGAATGCCTAAGCTCGTCTCCCCTGAGGGTTTTCCTAATGTCTCTGTCCCAGGGAATGCTAGGGTTTTTGCAGGAAGTCCCAGGGACAGAGGCTGCCTCCCCAAGGTTAGGGAAGTTATTTCTCGGACTTCCCCGAACAGGGAACACCTGTGACTGAAGAGAGCTGCGTGGAGTTGTCTCTCGAGCTCCCCCACGCACTGACAATGGTTCCGGAATCCTGAGCGTGGGGAGGTTCCACCAACGGTCGGCAGCGCGTGGGTTCTAACGGAATGCCTAAACTCGTCTCCCCTGAGGGTTTTCCTAATGTCTCTGTGCCAGGGAATGCTAGGGGGGTTTGCAGGAAGTCCCAGGGACAGAGGCTGCCTCCCCAAGGACAGGGAAGGTATTTCTCGGACTTCCCCGAACAAGGAACACCTGTGAATGAAGAGAGCTGCGTGGAGTTTTCTCTCCAGCTCCCCGACACATTGACAATGGTTCCGGAATCCTGAGCGTGCGGAGGTTCCACCAACGGTCGGCAGCGCGTGGGTTCTAACGGAATGCCTAAGCTCGTCTCCCCTGAGGGTTTTCCTAATGTCTCTGTGCCAGGGAATGCTAGGGGGGTTTGCAGGAAGTCCCAGGGACAGAGGCTGCCTCCCCAAGGTCAGGGAAGTTATTTCTCGGACTTCCCCGAACAGGGAACAACTGTGACTGAAGAGAGCTGCGTGGAGTTGTTTCTCGAGCTCCCTCACTCACTGACAATGGTTCCGGAATCCTGAGCGTGGGGAGGTTCCACCAACGGTCGGCAGCGCGTGGGTTCTAACGGAATGCCTAAGCTCAACTCCCCTGAGGGTTTTCCTAATGTCTCTGTGCCAGGGAATGCTAGGGGGGTTTGCAGGAAGTCCCAGGGACAGAGGCTGCATCCCCAAGTTCAGGGAAGGTATTTCTCGGACTTCCCCGAACAGGGAACACCTGTGACTGAAGAGAGCTGCGTGGAGTTTTCTCTCCACCTCCCCGACGCACTGACAATGGTTCCGGAATCCTGACGGTGGGGAGGTTCCTCCAACGGTGGGCAGCGAGTGGGTTCTAACGGAATTGCAATTCTCGTCTCCCCTGAGGGTTTTCCAAGTGTCTCTATGCCCGGGAAGGCTAGGGGGGTTTGCAGGAAGTCCCAGGGACAGAGGTTGCCTCCCAAGTTCAGGGAAGGTATTTCACAGACTTCCCCGAACAGGGAACACCTGTGACTGAACAGAGCTGCGTGAAGTTGTCTCTCGAGCTCCCCCACGCGCTGGCAATGGTTCCGGAATCCTGAGCGTGGGGAGGTTACACCAACGGTCGGCAGCGCGTGGGTTCTAACGGAATGCCTTAGCTCGTCTCCCCTGAGGGTTTTCCTAATGTCTCTGTGCCAGGGAATGCTATGGGGGTTTGCAGGAAGTCCCAGGGACAGAGGCTGCCTCCCCAAGGTCAGGGAAGATTTTTCTCGGACTTCCCCGAACAGGGAACACCTGTGACTGAAGAGAGCTGCGTGGAGTTGTCTCTCGAGCTCCCCCACGCACTGACAATGGTTCCGGAATCATGAGAGTGGGGAGGTTCCACCAACGGTCGGCAGCGAGTGGGATCTAACGGAATTGCAAAGCTCGTCTCCCCTGAGGGTTTTCCTAATGTCTCTGTGCCAGGGAATGCTAGGGGTGTTTGAAGGAATTACCAGTGTAAGTGGCTGCCTCCCCAAGGTCAGGAAAGTTATTTCTCGGGCTTACACGGACAGGGAACACCTGTGACTGAAGAGAGCTGCGTGGATTTGTCTCTCGAGCTCCCCCACGCAATGATAATGGTTCCGGAATCCTTACCGTGGGGAGGTACCTCCATTGTTCGGCAGCGCGTGGGTTCTAACGGAATGCCTAAGCTCGTCTCCCCTGAGAATTTTCCTAATGTCTCTCTGCCAGGGAAAGCTTGGAGGATTTGCAGGAATTCCCAGTGTCAGAGGCTGCCTCCCCAATGTCAGGGAAGTTATTTCTCGGACTTCCCCAAACAGGGAACACCTGTGACTGAAGAGAGCTGCGTGGAGTTGTCTGTCGATCTCCCCTACGCACTGAAAATGTTTCTGGAATCCTGAGCGTGGGGAGGTTACACCAACGGTCGGCAGCGCGTGGGTTCTAACGGAATGCCTAAGCTCGTCTCCCCTGAGGGTTTTCCTAATGTCTCTGTGCCAGGGAATGCTAGGGTTTTTGCAGGAAGTCCCAGGGACAGAGGCTGCCTCCCCAAGGTCAGGGAAGTTATTTTTCGGACTTCCCCGAACAGGGAACACCTGTGACTGAAGAGAGCTGCGTGGAGTTGTCTCTCGAGCTCCCCCACGCACTGACAATGGTTCCAGAATCCTGAGCGTGGGGAGGTTCCACCAACGGTCGGCAGCGCATGGGTTCTAACGGAATGCCTTAGCTCGTCTCCCCTGAGGGTTTTTCTAATGTCTCTGTGCCAGGGAATGCTAGGGGGCTTTGCAGGAAGTCCCAGGGACAGAGGCTGCCTCCCCAAGGTCAGGGAAGATTTTTCTCGGACTTCCCCGAACAGGGAACACCTGTGACTGAAGAGAGCTGCGTGGAGTTGTCTCTCGAGCTCCCCAACGCACTGACAATGGTTCCGGAATCCTGAGCGTGGGGAGGTTCCACCAACGGTCGGCAGCGCGTGGGTTCTAACGGAATGCCTTAGCTCGTCTCCCCTGAGGTTTTATCTAATGTCTCTGTGCCAGGGAATGCTAGAGGGGTTTGCAGGAATTCCCAGGGACAGAGGCTGCCTCCCCAATGTCAGGGAATATTTTTCTCGGACTTCCCCGGACAGGGAACACCTGTGACTGAGGAGAGCTGCGTGGAGTTGTCTCTCGAGCTCCCCCACGCACTGACAATGGTTCCAGAATCCTGAGCGTGGGGAGCTTCCACCAACGGTCGGCAGCGCGTGGGTTCTAACGGAATGAATAATCTCGTCTCCCCTGAGGGTTTTCCTAATGTCTCTGTGCCAGGTAATGCTAGGGGGTTTGCAGGAAGTCCCAGGGACATAGGCTGCCTCCCCAAGGTCAGGGAAGGTATTTCTCGGACTTCCCCGAACAGGGAACACCTGTGACTGAAGAGATCTGCGTGGAGTTGTCTCTCCACCTCCCTGACGCACTGACAATGGTTCCGGAATCTTGACGGTGGGGAGGTTCCACCAACGGTGCAGCTAGTGGGTTCTAACGGAATTGCAATGCTCGTCTCCCCTGAGGGTTTTCCAAGAGTCTCTATGCCCGGGAAGTCTAGGGGTGTTTGCAGGAAGTCCCAGGGACAGAGGTTGCCTCCCAAGTTCAGGGAAGGTATTTCACAGACTTCCCCGAACAGGGAACAATTGTGACTGAACAGAGCTGAGTGGAGTTGTCTCTCGAGCTCCCCCACGCGCTGACAATGGTTCCGGAATACTGAGCGTGGGGAGGTTCCACCAACGGTCGGCAGCTCGTGGGTTCTAACGGAATGCCTTAGCTCGTCTCCCCTGAAGGTTTTCCTAATGTCTCAGTGCCACGGAATGCTAGGCTTTTTGCAGGAAGTCCCAGGGACAGAGGCTGCCTCCCCAAGGTCAGGGAAGTTATTTTTCGGACTTCCCCGAACAGGGAACACCTGTGACTGAAGAGAGCTGCGTGGAGTTGTCTCTCGAGCTCCCCCACGCACTGACAATTGTTCCGGAATCCTGAGCGTGGGGAGGTTCCACCAACGGTCGGCAGCGCGTGGGTTCTAACGGAATGCCTTAGCTCGTCTCCCCTGAGGGTTTTTCTAATGTCTCTGTGCCAGGGAATGCTAGGGGGGTTTGCAGGAAGTCCCAGGGACAAAGGATGCCTCCCCAAGGTCAGGGAAGATTTTTCTCGGACTTCCCCGAACAGGGAACACCTGTGACTGAAGAGAGCTGCGTGGAGTTGTCTCTCGAGCTCCCCCACGCACTGACAATGGTTCCGGAATCCTGAGCGTGGGGAGGTTCCACCAACGGTCGGCAGCGCGTGGGATCTAACGGAATTGCAAATCTCGTCTCCCCTGAGGGTTTTCCTAATGTCTCTCTGCCAGGAAAAGCTTGGGGGATTTGCAGGAATTCCCAGTGTCAGAGGCTGCCTCCCCAATGTCAGGGAAGATATTTCTCGGACTTCCCCAAACAGGGAACACCGGTGACTTAAGAGAGCTGCGTGGAGTTGTCCCTCGAGCTCCCCCACGCACTGAAAATGGTTCCGGAATCCTGAGCGTGGGGAGGTTCCACCAACGGTCGGCAGCGTGTGGGTTCTAACGGAATGCCTAAGCTCGTCTCCCCTGAGGGTTTTCCTAATGTCTCTGTGCCAGGGAATGCTAGGGGGGTTTGAAGGAAGTCCCAGTGGAAGAGGCTGCCTCCCCAAGGTCAGGAAAGGTATTTCTCGGACTTCCCCGGACAGGGAACACCTGTGACTGAGGAGAGCTGCGTGGAGTTGTCTCTCGAGCTCCCCCACGCACTGACAATGGTTCCGGAATCATGAGCGTGGGGAGGTTCCACCAACGGTCGGCAGCGAGTGGGATCTAACGGAATTGCAAAGCTCGTCTCCCCTGAGGGTTTTCCTAATGTCTCTGTGCCAGGGAATGCTAGGGGGGTTTGAAGGAAGTCCCAGTGTCATTGGCTGCCTCCCCAAGGTCAGGAAAGTTTTTTCTCGGGCTTCCCCGGACAGGGAACACCTGTGACTGAAGAGAGCTGCGTGGAGTTGTCTCTCGAGCTCCCCCACGCAATGATAATGGTTCTGGAATCCTTACAGTGGGGAGGTACCTCCATTGGTCGGCAGCGCGTGGGTTCTAACGGAATGCCGAAGCTCGTCTCCCCTGAGAATTTTCCTAATGTATCTGTGCCAGGGAAAGCTTGGAGGATTTGCAGGAATTCCCAGTGTCAGAGGCTGCCTCCCCAATGTCAGGGAAGTTATTTCTCGGACTTCCTTTAAGCAGGGAACACCTGTGACTGAAGAGAGCTGCGTGGAATTGTCTGTCGATCTCCCCTACGCACTGAAAATGTTTCTGGAATCCTGAGCGTGGGGAGGTTCCACCAACGGTCGGCAGCGCGTGGGTTCTAACGGAATGCCTATGCTCGTCTCCCCTGAGGGTTTTCCTAATGTCTCTGTGCCAGGGAATGCTAGGGTATTTGCAGGAAGTCCCAGGGACAGAGGCTGCCTCCCCAAGGTCAGGGAAGTTATTTTTCGGACTTCCCCGAACAGGGAACACCTGTGACAGAAGAGAGCTGCGTGGAGTTGTCTCTCGAGCTCCCCCACGCACTGACAATGGTTCCGGAATCCTGAGCGTGGGGAGGTTCCACCAACGGTCGGCAGCGCGTGGGTTCTAACGGAATTGCAAAGCTCGTCTCCCCTGAGGGTTTTCCTAATGTCTCTGTGCCAGGGAATGCTAGGGGGGTTTGAAGGAAGTCCCAGGGACAGAGGCTGCCTCCCCAAGGTCAGGAAAGTTATTTCAAGGACTTCCCCAGACAGGGAACACCTGTGACTGAAGAGAGCTGCGTGGAGTTTTCTCTCGAGCTCCCCCACGCACTGACAATGGTTCCGGATTCCTGAGCGTGGGGAGGTTCCACCAACTGTCGGCAGCGCGTGGGTTCTAACGGAATGCCTAAGCTCATCTCCCCTGAGGGTTTTCCTAATGTCTCTGTGCCAGGGAATGCTAGGGGGGTTTGCAGGAAGTCCCAGGGACAGAGGCTGCCTCCCCAAGTTCAGGGAAGGTATTTATCGGACTTCCCCGAACAGGGAACACCTGTGACTGAAGAGAGCTGCGTGGAGTTGTCTCTCCACCTCCCCGACGCACTGACAATGGTTCCGGAATCCTGACGGTGGGGAGGTTCCTCCAACGGTGGGCAGCGAGTGGGTTCTAACGGAATTGCAAAGCTCGTCTCCCCTGAGGGTTTTCCAAGTGTCTCTATGCCCGGGAAGGTTAGGGGGGTTTGCAGGAAGTCCCAGGGACAGAGGCTGCCTCCCCAAGGTCAGGGAAGATTTTTCTCGGACTTCCCCGAACAGGGAACACCTGTGACTGAAGAGAGCTGCGTGGAGTTGTCTCTCGAGCTCCCCCACGCACTGACAGTGGTTCCGGAATCCTGAGCGTGGGGAGGTTCCACCAACGGTCGGCAGCGAGTGGGATCTAACGGAATTGCAAAGCTCGTCTCCCCTGAGTGTTTTACTAATATCTCTATGCCAGGGAATGCTGGGGGGATTTGAAGGAAGTCCCAGTGGCAGAGGCTGCCTCCCCAAGGTCAGGAAAGGTATTTCTCGGGCTTCCCCGGACAGGGAACACCTGTGACTGAAGAGAGCTGCGTGGAGTTGTCTCTCGAGCTCCCCCACGCAATGATAATGGTTCCGGAATCCTTACAGTGGGGAGGTACCTCCATTGGTCGGCAGCGCGTGGGTTCTAACTGAATGCATAAGCTCGTTTCCCCTGAGAATTTTCCTAATGTCTCTGTGCCAGGGAAAGCTTGGAGGATTTGCAGGAATTCCCAGTGTCAGAGGCTGCCTCCCCAATGTCAGGGAAGTTATTTCTCGGACTTCCCCAAACAGGGAACACCTGTGACTGAAGAGAGCTGCGTGGAGTTGTCTGTCGATCTCCCCTACGCACTGAAAATGTTTCTGGAATCCTGAGCGTGGGGAGGTTCCACCAACGGTCGGCAGCGCGTGGGTTCTAACGGAATGCCTATGCTCGTCTCCCCTGAGGGTTTTCCTAATGTCTCTGTGCCAGGGAATGCTAGGGTTTTTGCAGGAAGTCCCAGGGACAGAGGCTGCCTCCCCAAGGTCAGGGAAGTTATTTTTCGGACTTCCCCGAACAGGGAACACCTGTGACTGAAGAGAGCTGCGTGGAGTTGTCTCTCGAGCTCCCCCACGCACTGACAATGGTTCCGGAATCCTGAGCGTGGGGAGGTTCCACCAACGGTCGGCAGCGCGTGGGTTCTAACGGAATTGCAAAGCTCGTCTCCCCTGAGGGTTTTCCTAATGTCTCTGTGCCAGGGAATGCTAGGGTTTTTGCAGGAAGTCCCAGGGACAGAGGCTGCCTCCCCAAGGTCAGGAAAGTTATTTCAAGGACTTCCCCAGACAGGGAACACCTGTGACTGAAGAGAGCTGCGTGGAGTTTTCTCTCGAGCTCCCCCACGCACTGACAATGGTTCCGGATTCCTGAGCGTGGGGAGGTTCCACCAACGGTCGGCAGCGCGTGGGTTCCAACGGAATGGCTGAGATGGTCTCCCCTGAGGGTTTTCCTAGTGTCTCTGTGCCAGGGAATGCTAGGGGGGTTTGCAGGAATTCCCAGGGACAGAGGCTGCCTCCCCAAGTTCAGGGAAGGTATTTATCGGACTTCCCCGAACAGGGAACACCTGTGACTGAAGAGAGCTGCGTGGAGTTGTCTCTCCACCTCCCCGACGCACTGACAATGTTTCCGGAATCCTGACGGTGGGGAGGTTCCTCCAACGGTGGGCAGCGAGTGGGTTCTAACGGAATTGCAAAGCTCGTCTCCCCTGAGGGTTTTCCAAGTGTCTCTATGCCCGGGAAGGTTAGGGAGGTTAGCAGGAAGTCCCAGGGACAGAGGCTGCCTCCCCAAGGTCAGGGAAGATTTTTCTCGGACTTCCCCGAACAGGGAACACCTGTGACTGAAGAGAGCTGCGTGGAGTTGTCTCTCGAGCTCCCCCACGCACTGACAGTGGTTCCGGAATCCTGAGCGTGGGGAGGTTCCACCAACGGTCGGCAGCGAGTGGGATCTAACGGAATTGCAAAGCTCGTCTCCCCTGAGTGTTTTCCTAATATCTCTATGCCAGGGAATGCTGGGGGGATTTGAAGGAAGTCCCAGTGGCAGAGGCTGCCTCCCCAAGGTCAGGAAAGGTATTTCTCGGACTTCCCCGAACAAGGAACACCTGTGAATGAAGAGAGCTGCGTGGAGTTGTCTCTCCAGCTCCCCGACACATTGACAATCGTTCCGGAATCCTGAGTGTGCGGAGGTTAAACCAACGGTCGGCAGCGAGTGGGTTCTAACAGAATTGCAAAGCTCGTCTCCCCTAAGGGTTTTCCTAATGTCTCTGTGCCAGTGAAGGCTAGGGGGGTTTGCAGGAAGTCCCAGAGTCAGAGGCTGCCTCCCCAAGGTCAGGGAAGTTATTTCTCGGTCTTCCCTGAGCATTGAACACCTGTGACTGAAGAGAGCTGCGTGGAGTTGTCTCTCGAGCTCCCCCACTCACTGACAGTGGTTCCGGAATCCTGAGCGTGGGGAGGTTCCACCAACGGTCGGCAGCGCGTGGGTTCTAACGGAATGCCTAAGCTCATCTCCCCTGAGGGTTTTCCTAATGTCTCTGTGCCAGGGAATGCTAGGGGGGTTTGAAGGAAGTCCAAGTGGCAGAGGCTGCCTCCCCAAGGTCAGGAAAGGTATTTCTCGGGCTTCCCCGGCCAGGGAACACCTGTGACTGAAGAGAGCTGCGTGGAGTTCTCTCTCGAGCTCCCCCACGCAATGATAATGGTTCCGGAATCCTTACCGTGGGGAGGTACCTCCATTCGTCGGCAGCGCGTGGGTTCTAACGGAATGCCTATGCTCGTCTCCCCTGAGAATTTTCCTAATGTCTCTGTGCCGGGGAAAGCTTGGAGGATTTGCAGGAATTCCCAGTGTCAGAGGCTGCCTCCCCAATGTCAGGGAAGTTATTTCTCGGACTTCCCCAAACAGGGAACACCTGTGACTGAAGAGAGCTGCGTGGAGTTGTCTGTCGATCTCCCCTACGCACTGAAAATGTTTCTGGAATCCTGAGCGTGGGGAGGTTCCACCAACGGTCGGCAGCGCGTGGGTTCTAACGGAATGCCTAAGCTCGTCTCCCCTGAGGGTTTTCCTAATGTCTCTGTCCCAGGGAATGCTAGGGTTTTTGCAGGAAGTCCCAGGGACAGAGGCTGCCTCCCCAAGGTTAGGGAAGTTATTTCTCGGACTTCCCCGAACAGGGAACACCTGTGACTGAAGAGAGCTGCGTGGAGTTGTCTCTCGAGCTCCCCCACGCACTGACAATGGTTCCGGAATCCTGAGCGTGGGGAGGTTCCACCAACGGTCGGCAGCGCGTGGGTTCTAACGGAATGCCTAAACTCGTCTCCCCTGAGGGTTTTCCTAATGTCTCTGTGCCAGGGAATGCTATGGGGGTTTGCAGGAAGTCCCAGGGACAGAGGCTGCCTCCCCAAGGTCAGGGAAGTTATTTCTCGGACTTCCCCGAACAAGGAACACCTGTGAATGAAGAGAGCTGCGTGGAGTTGTCTCTCCAGCTCCCCGACACATTGACAATCGTTCCGGAATCCTGAGTGTGCGGAGGTTCAACCAACGGTCGGCAGCGAGTGGGTTCTAACAGAATTGCAAAGCTCGTCTCCCCTAAGGGTTTTCCTAATGTCTCTGTGCCAGTGAAGGCTAGGGGGGTTTGCAGGAAGTCCCAGAGTCAGAGGCTGCCTCCCCAAGGTCAGGGAAGTTATTTCTCGGTCTTCCCTGAGCATTGAACGCCTGTGACTGAAGAGAGCTGCGTGGAGTTGTCTCTCGAGCTCCCCCACGCACTGACAATGTTTCCGGAATCCTGAGCGAGAGGAGGTTCCACCAACGGTCGGCAGCGCGTGGGTTCTAACGGAATGCCTAAGCTCGTCTCCCCTGAGGGTTTTCCTAATGTCTCTGTGCCAGGGAATGCTAGGGGGGTTTGCAGGAAGTCCCAGGGACAGAGGCTGCATCCCCAAGGTCAGGGAAGTTATTTCTTGGACTTCCCCGAACAGGGAACAACTGTGACTGAAGAGAGCTGCGTGGAGTTGTCTCTCGAGCTCCCCCACTCACTGACAGTGGTTCCGGAATCCTGAGCGTGGGGAGGTTCCATCAACGGTCGGCAGCGCGTGGGTTCTAACGGAATGCCTAAGCTCATCTCCCCTGAGGGTTTTCCTAATGTCTCTGTGCCAGGGAATGCTAGGGGGGTTTGAAGGAAGTCCAAGTGGCAGAGGCTGCCTCCCCAAGGTCAGGAAAGGTATTTCTCGGGCTTCCCCGGCCAGGGAACACCTGTGACTGAAGAGAGCTGCGTGGAGTTCTCTCTCGAGCTCCCCCACGCAATGATAATGGTTCCGGAATCCTTACCGTGGGGAGGTACCTCCATTCGTCGGCAGCGCGTGGGTTCTAACGGAATGCCTATGCTCGTCTCCCCTGAGAATTTTCCTAATGTCTCTGTGCCGGGTAAAGCTTGGAGGATTTGCAGGAATTCCCAGTGTCAGAGGCTGCCTCCCCAATGTCAGGGAAGTTATTTCTCGGACTTCCCCAAACAGGGAACTCCTGTGACTGAAGAGAGCTGCGTGGAGTTGTCTGTCGATTTCCCCTATGCACTGAAAATGTTTCTGGAATCCTGAGCGTGGAGAGGTTCCACCAACGGTCGGCAGCGCGTGGGTTCTAACGGAATGCCTAAGCTCGTCTCCCCTGAGGGTTTTCCTAATGTCTCTGTGCCAGGGAATGCTAGGGTTTTTGCAGGAAGTCCCAGGGACAGAGGCTGCCTCCCCAAGGTCAGGGAAGTTATTTCTCGGACTTCCCCGAACAGGGAACACCTGTGACTGAAGAGAGCTGCGTGGAGTTGTCTCTCGAGCTCCCCCACGCACTGACAATGGTTCCGGAATCCTAAGCGTGGGGAGGTTCCACCAACGGTCGGCAGCGCGTGGGATATAACGGAATTGCAAAGCTCGTCTCCCATGAGGGTTTTCCTAATGTCTCTGTGCCATTGAATGCTAGGGGGGTTTGAAGGAAGTCCCAGTGGAAGAGGCTGCCTCCCCAAGGTCAGGAAAGTTATTTCTCGGACTTCCCCGGACAGGGAACACCTGTGACTGAGGAGAGCTGCGTGGAGTTGTCTCTCGAGCTCCCCCACGCACTGACAATGGTTCCGGAATCATGAGCGTGGGGAGGTTCCACCAACGGTCGGCAGCGAGTGGGATCTAACGGAATTGCAAACCTCGTCTCCCCTGAGGGTTTTCCTAATATCTATGTGCCAGGGAATGCTGGGGGGGTTTGAAGGAAGTCCCAGTGGCAGAGGCTGCCTCCCCAAGGTCAGGAAAGGTATTTCTCGTGCTTCCCCGGACAGGGAACACCTGTGACTGAAGAGAGCTGCGTGGAGTTGTCTCTCAAGATCCCCCACGCACTGACAATGTTTCCGGAATCCTGAGCGAGAGGAGGTTCCACCAACGGTCGGCAGCGCGTGGGTTCTAACGGAATGCCTAAGCTCGTCTCCCCTGAGGGTTTTCCTAATGTCTCTGTGCCAGGGAATGCTAGGGGGGTTTGCAGGAAGTCCCAGGGACAGAGGCTGCATCCCCAAGGTCAGGGAAGTTATTTCTTGGACTTCCCCGAACAGGGAACAACTGTGACTGAAGAGAGCTGCGTGGAGTTGTCTCTCGAGCTCCCCCACTCACTGACAGTGGTTCCGGAATCCTGAGCGTGGGGAGGTTCCATCAACGGTCGGCAGCGCGTGGGTTCTAACGGAATGCCTAAGCTCATCTCCCCTGAGGGTTTTCCTAATGTCTCTGTGCCAGGGAATGCTAGGGGGGTTTGAAGGAAGTCCAAGTGGCAGAGGCTGCCTCCCCAAGGTCAGGAAAGGTATTTCTCGGGCTTCCCCGGCCAGGGAACACCTGTGACTGAAGAGAGCTGCGTGGAGTTCTCTCTCGAGCTCCCCCACGCAATGATAATGGTTCCGGAATCCTTACCGTGGGGAGGTACCTCCATTCGTCAGCAGCGCGTGGGTTCTAACGGAATGCCTATGCTCGTCTCCCCTGAGAATTTTCCTAATGTCTCTGTGCCGGGTAAAGCTTGGAGGATTTGCAGGAATTCCCAGTGTCAGAGGCTGCCTCCCTAATGTCAGGGAAGTTATTTCTCGGACTTCCCCAAACAGGGAACTCCTGTGACTGAAGAGAGCTGCGTGGAGTTGTCTGTCGATTTCCCCTATGCACTGAAAATGTTTCTGGAATCCTGAGCGTGGAGAGGTTCCACCAACGGTCGGCAGCGCGTGGGTTCTAACGGAATGCCTAAGCTCGTCTCCCCTGAGGGTTTTCCTAATGTCTCTGTGCCAGGGAATGCTAGGGTTTTTGCAGGAAGTCCCAGGGACAGAGGCTGCCTCCCCAAGGTCAGGGAAGTTATTTCTCGGACTTCCCCGAACAGGGAACACCTGTGACTGAAGAGAGCTGCGTGGAGTTGTCTCTCGAGCTCCCCCACGCACTGACAATGGTTCCGGAATCCTAAGCGTGGGGAGGTTCCACCAACGGTCGGCAGCGCGTGGGATATAACGGAATTGCAAAGCTCGTCTCCCATGAGGGTTTTCCTAATGTCTCTGTGCCATTGAATGCTAGGGGGGTTTGAAGGAAGTCCCAGTGGAAGAGGCTGCCTCCCCAAGGTCAGGAAAGTTATTTCTCGGACTTCCCCGGACAGGGAACACCTGTGACTGAGGAGAGCTGCGTGGAGTTGTCTCTCGAGCTCCCCCACGCACTGACAATGGTTCCGGAATCATGAGCGTGGGGAGGTTCCACCAACGGTCGGCAGCGAGTGGGATCTAACGGAATTGCAAACCTCGTCTCCCCTGAGGGTTTTCCTAATATCTATGTGCCAGGGAATGCTGGGGGGGTTTGAAGGAAGTCCCAGTGGCAGAGGCTGCCTCCCCAAGGTCAGGAAAGGTATTTCTCGTGCTTCCCCGGACAGGGAACACCTGTGACTGAAGAGAGCTGCGTGGAGTTGTCTCTCGAGCTCCCCCACGCAATGATAATGGTTCCGGAATCCTTACAGTGGGGAGGTACCTCCATTGGTCGGCAGCGCGTGGGTTCTAACGGAATGCCTAAGCTCATCTCCCCTGAGGGTTTTCCTAATTTCTCTGTGCCTGGGAATGCTAGGGGGGTTTGCAGGAAGTCCCAGGGACAGAGGCTTCCTCCCCAAGGTCAGGGAAGGTATTTCTCGGACTTCCCCGAACAAGGAACACCTGTGAATGAAGAGAGCTGCGTGGAGTTGTCTCTCAACCTCCCCGACACACTGAAAATTGTTCCGGATTCCTGAGCGTGCGGAGGTTCCACCAACGATCGCAGCGAGTGGGTTCTAACAGAATTGCAAAGCTCGTCTCCCCTAAGGGATTTCCTAATGTCTCTGTGCCAGGGAAGGCTAGGGGGGTTTGAAGGAAGTCCAAGTGGCAGAGGCTGCCTCCCCAAGGTCAGGAAAGTTATTTCTCGGGCTTCCCCGGACAGGGAACACCTGTGACTGAAGAGAGCTGCGTGGAGTTCTCTCTCGAGCTCCCCCACGCAATGATAATGGTTCCGGAATCCTTACCGTGGGGAGGTACCTCCATTGGTCGGCAGCGCGTGGGTTCTAACGGAATGCCTATGCTCGTTTCCCCTGAGAATTTTCCTAATGTCTCTGTGCCTGGGAAAGCTTGGAGGATTTGCAGGAATTCCCAGTGTCAGAGGCTGCCTCCCCAATGTCAGGGAAGTTATTTCTCGGACTTCCCCAAACAGGGAACTCCTGTGACTGAAGAGAGCTGCGTGGAGTTGTCTGTCGATCTCCCCTACGCACTGAAAATGTTTCTGGAATCCTGAGCGTGGGGAGGTTCCAACAACGGTCGGCAGCGCGTGGGTTCTAACGGAATGCCTAAGCTCGTCTCCCCTGAGGGTTTTCCTAATGTCTCTGTGCCAGGGAATGCTAGGGTTTTTGCAGGAATTCCCAGGGAAAGAGGCTGCCTCCACAAGGTCAGGGAAGTTATTTCTCGGACTTCCCCTGACAGGGAACACCTGTGACTGAAGAGAGCTGCGTGGAGTTGTCTCTCCAGCTCCCCGACACATTGACAATCGTTCCGGAATCCTGAGTGTGCGGAGGTTAAACCAACGGTCGGCAGCGAGTGGGTTCTAACAGAATTGCAAAGCTCGTCTCCCCTAAGGGTTTTCCTAATGTCTCTGTGCCAGTGAAGGCTAGGGGGGTTTGCAGGAAGTCCCAGAGTCAGAGGCTGCCTCCCCAAGGTCAGGGAAGTTATTTCTCGGTCTTCCCTGAGCATTGAACACCTGTGACTGAAGAGAGCTGCGTGGAGTTGTCTCTCGAGCTCCCCCACTCACTGACAGTGGTTCCGGAATCCTGAGCGTGGGGAGGTTCCACCAACGGTCGGCAGCGCGTGGGTTCTAACGGAATGCCTAAGCTCATCTCCCCTGAGGGTTTTCCTAATGTCTCTGTGCCAGGGAATGCTAGGGGGGTTTGAAGGAAGTCCAAGTGGCAGAGGCTGCCTCCCCAAGGTCAGGAAAGGTATTTCTCGGGCTTCCCCGGCCAGGGAACACCTGTGACTGAAGAGAGCTGCGTGGAGTTCTCTCTCGAGCTCCCCCACGCAATGATAATGGTTCCGGAATCCTTACCGTGGGGAGGTACCTCCATTCGTCGGCAGCGCGTGGGTTCTAACGGAATGCCTATGCTCGTCTCCCCTGAGAATTTTCCTAATGTCTCTGTGCCGGGGAAAGCTTGGAGGATTTGCAGGAATTCCCAGTGTCAGAGGCTGCCTCCCCAATGTCAGGGAAGTTATTTCTCGGACTTCCCCAAACAGGGAACACCTGTGACTGAAGAGAGCTGCGTGGAGTTGTCTGTCGATCTCCCCTACGCACTGAAAATGTTTCTGGAATCCTGAGCGTGGGGAGGTTCCACCAACGGTCGGCAGCGCGTGGGTTCTAACGGAATGCCTAAGCTCGTCTCCCCTGAGGGTTTTCCTAATGTCTCTGTCCCAGGGAATGCTAGGGTTTTTGCAGGAAGTCCCAGGGACAGAGGCTGCCTCCCCAAGGTTAGGGAAGTTATTTCTCGGACTTCCCCGAACAGGGAACACCTGTGACTGAAGAGAGCTGCGTGGAGTTGTCTCTCGAGCTCCCCCACGCACTGACAATGGTTCCGGAATCCTGAGCGTGGGGAGGTTCCACCAACGGTCGGCAGCGCGTGGGTTCTAACGGAATGCCTAAACTCGTCTCCCCTGAGGGTTTTCCTAATGTCTCTGTGCCAGGGAATGCTATGGGGGTTTGCAGGAAGTCCCAGGGACAGAGGCTGCCTCCCCAAGGTCAGGGAAGTTATTTCTCGGACTTCCCCGAACAAGGAACACCTGTGAATGAAGAGAGCTGCGTGGAGTTGTCTCTCCAGCTCCCCGACACATTGACAATCGTTCCGGAATCCTGAGTGTGCGGAGGTTCAACCAACGGTCGGCAGCGAGTGGGTTCTAACAGAATTGCAAAGCTCGTCTCCCCTAAGGGTTTTCCTAATGTCTCTGTGCCAGTGAAGGCTAGGGGGGTTTGCAGGAAGTCCCAGAGTCAGAGGCTGCCTCCCCAAGGTCAGGGAAGTTATTTCTCGGTCTTCCCTGAGCATTGAACGCCTGTGACTGAAGAGAGCTGCGTGGAGTTGTCTCTCGAGCTCCCCCACGCACTGACAATGTTTCCGGAATCCTGAGCGAGAGGAGGTTCCACCAACGGTCGGCAGCGCGTGGGTTCTAACGGAATGCCTAAGCTCGTCTCCCCTGAGGGTTTTCCTAATGTCTCTGTGCCAGGGAATGCTAGGGGGGTTTGCAGGAAGTCCCAGGGACAGAGGCTGCATCCCCAAGGTCAGGGAAGTTATTTCTTGGACTTCCCCGAACAGGGAACAACTGTGACTGAAGAGAGCTGCGTGGAGTTGTCTCTCGAGCTCCCCCACTCACTGACAGTGGTTCCGGAATCCTGAGCGTGGGGAGGTTCCATCAACGGTCGGCAGCGCGTGGGTTCTAACGGAATGCCTAAGCTCATCTCCCCTGAGGGTTTTCCTAATGTCTCTGTGCCAGGGAATGCTAGGGGGGTTTGAAGGAAGTCCAAGTGGCAGAGGCTGCCTCCCCAAGGTCAGGAAAGGTATTTCTCGGGCTTCCCCGGCCAGGGAACACCTGTGACTGAAGAGAGCTGCGTGGAGTTCTCTCTCGAGCTCCCCCACGCAATGATAATGGTTCCGGAATCCTTACCGTGGGGAGGTACCTCCATTCGTCGGCAGCGCGTGGGTTCTAACGGAATGCCTATGCTCGTCTCCCCTGAGAATTTTCCTAATGTCTCTGTGCCGGGTAAAGCTTGGAGGATTTGCAGGAATTCCCAGTGTCAGAGGCTGCCTCCCCAATGTCAGGGAAGTTATTTCTCGGACTTCCCCAAACAGGGAACTCCTGTGACTGAAGAGAGCTGCGTGGAGTTGTCTGTCGATTTCCCCTATGCACTGAAAATGTTTCTGGAATCCTGAGCGTGGAGAGGTTCCACCAACGGTCGGCAGCGCGTGGGTTCTAACGGAATGCCTAAGCTCGTCTCCCCTGAGGGTTTTCCTAATGTCTCTGTGCCAGGGAATGCTAGGGTTTTTGCAGGAAGTCCCAGGGACAGAGGCTGCCTCCCCAAGGTCAGGGAAGTTATTTCTCGGACTTCCCCGAACAGGGAACACCTGTGACTGAAGAGAGCTGCGTGGAGTTGTCTCTCGAGCTCCCCCACGCACTGACAATGGTTCCGGAATCCTAAGCGTGGGGAGGTTCCACCAACGGTCGGCAGCGCGTGGGATATAACGGAATTGCAAAGCTCGTCTCCCATGAGGGTTTTCCTAATGTCTCTGTGCCATTGAATGCTAGGGGGGTTTGAAGGAAGTCCCAGTGGAAGAGGCTGCCTCCCCAAGGTCAGGAAAGTTATTTCTCGGACTTCCCCGGACAGGGAACACCTGTGACTGAGGAGAGCTGCGTGGAGTTGTCTCTCGAGCTCCCCCACGCACTGACAATGGTTCCGGAATCATGAGCGTGGGGAGGTTCCACCAACGGTCGGCAGCGAGTGGGATCTAACGGAATTGCAAACCTCGTCTCCCCTGAGGGTTTTCCTAATATCTATGTGCCAGGGAATGCTGGGGGGGTTTGAAGGAAGTCCCAGTGGCAGAGGCTGCCTCCCCAAGGTCAGGAAAGGTATTTCTCGTGCTTCCCCGGACAGGGAACACCTGTGACTGAAGAGAGCTGCGTGGAGTTGTCTCTCAAGATCCCCCACGCACTGACAATGTTTCCGGAATCCTGAGCGAGAGGAGGTTCCACCAACGGTCGGCAGCGCGTGGGTTCTAACGGAATGCCTAAGCTCGTCTCCCCTGAGGGTTTTCCTAATGTCTCTGTGCCAGGGAATGCTAGGGGGGTTTGCAGGAAGTCCCAGGGACAGAGGCTGCATCCCCAAGGTCAGGGAAGTTATTTCTTGGACTTCCCCGAACAGGGAACAACTGTGACTGAAGAGAGCTGCGTGGAGTTGTCTCTCGAGCTCCCCCACTCACTGACAGTGGTTCCGGAATCCTGAGCGTGGGGAGGTTCCATCAACGGTCGGCAGCGCGTGGGTTCTAACGGAATGCCTAAGCTCATCTCCCCTGAGGGTTTTCCTAATGTCTCTGTGCCAGGGAATGCTAGGGGGGTTTGAAGGAAGTCCAAGTGGCAGAGGCTGCCTCCCCAAGGTCAGGAAAGGTATTTCTTGGGCTTCCCCGGCCAGGGAACACCTGTGACTGAAGAGAGCTGCGTGGAGTTCTCTCTCGAGCTCCCCCACGCAATGATAATGGTTCCGGAATCCTTACCGTGGGGAGGTACCTCCATTCGTCAGCAGCGCGTGGGTTCTAACGGAATGCCTATGCTCGTCTCCCCTGAGAATTTTCCTAATGTCTCTGTGCCGGGTAAAGCTTGGAGGATTTGCAGGAATTCCCAGTGTCAGAGGCTGCCTCCCTAATGTCAGGGAAGTTATTTCTCGGACTTCCCCAAACAGGGAACTCCTGTGACTGAAGAGAGCTGCGTGGAGTTGTCTGTCGATTTCCCCTATGCACTGAAAATGTTTCTGGAATCCTGAGCGTGGAGAGGTTCCACCAACGGTCGGCAGCGCGTGGGTTCTAACGGAATGCCTAAGCTCGTCTCCCCTGAGGGTTTTCCTAATGTCTCTGTGCCAGGGAATGCTAGGGTTTTTGCAGGAAGTCCCAGGGACAGAGGCTGCCTCCCCAAGGTCAGGGAAGTTATTTCTCGGACTTCCCCGAACAGGGAACACCTGTGACTGAAGAGAGCTGCGTGGAGTTGTCTCTCGAGCTCCCCCACGCACTGACAATGGTTCCGGAATCCTAAGCGTGGGGAGGTTCCACCAACGGTCGGCAGCGCGTGGGATATAACGGAATTGCAAAGCTCGTCTCCCATGAGGGTTTTCCTAATGTCTCTGTGCCATTGAATGCTAGGGGGGTTTGAAGGAAGTCCCAGTGGAAGAGGCTGCCTCCCCAAGGTCAGGAAAGTTATTTCTCGGACTTCCCCGGACAGGGAACACCTGTGACTGAGGAGAGCTGCGTGGAGTTGTCTCTCGAGCTCCCCCACGCACTGACAATGGTTCCGGAATCATGAGCGTGGGGAGGTTCCACCAACGGTCGGCAGCGAGTGGGATCTAACGGAATTGCAAACCTCGTCTCCCCTGAGGGTTTTCCTAATATCTATGTGCCAGGGAATGCTGGGGGGGTTTGAAGGAAGTCCCAGTGGCAGAGGCTGCCTCCCCAAGGTCAGGAAAGGTATTTCTCGTGCTTCCCCGGACAGGGAACACCTGTGACTGAAGAGAGCTGCGTGGAGTTGTCTCTCGAGCTCCCCCACGCAATGATAATGGTTCCGGAATCCTTACAGTGGGGAGGTACCTCCATTGGTCGGCAGCGCGTGGGTTCTAACGGAATGCCTAAGCTCATCTCCCCTGAGGGTTTTCCTAATTTCTCTGTGCCTGGGAATGCTAGGGGGGTTTGCAGGAAGTCCCAGGGACAGAGGCTTCCTCCCCAAGGTCAGGGAAGGTATTTCTCGGACTTCCCCGAACAAGGAACACCTGTGAATGAAGAGAGCTGCGTGGAGTTGTCTCTCAACCTCCCCGACACACTGAAAATTGTTCCGGATTCCTGAGCGTGCGGAGGTTCCACCAACGATCGCAGCGAGTGGGTTCTAACAGAATTGCAAAGCTCGTCTCCCCTAAGGGATTTCCTAATGTCTCTGTGCCAGGGAAGGCTAGGGGGGTTTGAAGGAAGTCCAAGTGGCAGAGGCTGCCTCCCCAAGGTCAGGAAAGTTATTTCTCGGGCTTCCCCGGACAGGGAACACCTGTGACTGAAGAGAGCTGCGTGGAGTTCTCTCTCGAGC
Source organism: Vicugna pacos (assembly GCF_048564905.1). Lineage (NCBI taxonomy): Eukaryota > Metazoa > Chordata > Mammalia > Artiodactyla > Camelidae > Vicugna > Vicugna pacos. Next base: position 57,201,624 of record NW_027328721.1, read on the forward strand.
TCCCCCACGCAATGATAATGGTTCCGGAATCCTTACCGTGGGGAGGTACCTCCATTGGTCGGCAGCGCGTGGGTTCTAACGGAATGCCTATGCTCGTTTCCCCTGAGAATTTTCCTAATGTCTCTGTGCCTGGGAAAGCTTGGAGGATTTGCAGGAATTCCCAGTGTCAGAGGCTGCCTCCCCAATGTCAGGGAAGTTATTTCTCGGACTTCCCCAAACAGGGAACTCCTGTGACTGAAGAGAGCTGCGTGGAGTTGTCTGTCGATCTCCCCTACGCACTGAAAATGTTTCTGGAATCCTGAGCGTGGGGAGGTTCCAACAACGGTCGGCAGCGCGTGGGTTCTAACGGAATGCCTAAGCTCGTCTCCCCTGAGGGTTTTCCTAATGTCTCTGTGCCAGGGAATGCTAGGGTTTTTGCAGGAATTCCCAGGGAAAGAGGCTGCCTCCACAAGGTCAGGGAAGTTATTTCTCGGACTTCCCCTGACAGGGAACACCTGTGACTGAAGAGAGCTGCGTGGAGTTGTCTCTCGAGCTCCCCCACGCACTGACAATGGTTCCAGAATCCTGAGCGTGGGGAGGTTCCACCAACGGTCGGCAGCGCGTGGGATCTAACGGATTTCCTAAGCTCTTCTCCCCTGAGGGTTTTCCTAATGTCTCTGTGCCACGGAATGCTAGGGGGGTTTGAAGGAAGTCCCAGTGGCAGAGGCTGCCTCCCCAAGGTCAGGAAAGGTATTTCTCGGACTTCCGCGGACAGGGAACACCTGTGACTTAAGAGAGCTGCGTGGAGTTGTCTCTCGAGCTCCCCCACGCACTGACAACGGTTCCGGAATCCTGAGCGTGGGGAGGTTCCACCAACGGTCGGCAGCGCGTGGGTTCTAACGGAGTGCCTAAGCTCGTCTCACCTGAGGGATTTCCTAATGTCTCTGTGCCAGAGAATACTTGGGGGGGTTTGCAAGAAGTTCCAGGGACAGAGGCTGCCTCCCCAAGGTCAGGGAAGGTATTTATCGGACTTCCCCGAACAGGGAACACCTGTGACTGAAGAGAGCTGCGTGGAGTTGTCTCTCCACCTCCCCGACGCACTGACAATGGTTCCGGAATCCTGACGGTGGGGAGGTTCCTCCAACGGTGGGCAGCGAGTGGGTTCTAACGGAATTGCAAAGCTCGTCTCCCCTGAGGGTTTTCCAAGTGTCTCTATGCCCGGGAAGGTTAGGGGGGTTTGCAGGAAGTCCCAGGGACAGAGGCTGCCTCCCCAAGGTCAGGGAAGATTTTTCTCGGACTTCCCCGAACAGGGAACACCTGTGACTGAAGAGAGCTGCGTGGAGTTGTCTCTCGAGCTCCCCCACGCACTGACAGTGGTTCCGGAATCCTGAGCGTGGGGAGGTTCCACCAACGGTCGGCAGCGAGTGGGATCTAACGGAATTGCAAAGCTCGTCTCCCCTGAGTGTTTTCCTAATATCTCTATGCCAGGGAATGCTGGGGGGATTTGAAGGAAGTCCCAGTGGCAGAGGCTGCCTCCCCAAGGTCAGGAAAGGTATTTCTCGGGCTTCCCCGGACAGGGAACACCTGTGACTGAAGAGAGCTGCGTGGAGTTGTCTCTCGAGCTCCCCCACGCAATGATAATGGTTCCGGAATCCTTACAGTGGGGAGGTACCTCCATTGGTCGGCAGCGCGTGGGTTCTAACGGAATGCATAAGCTCGTTTCCCCTGAGAATTTTCCTAATGTCTCTGTGCCAGGGAAAGCTTGGAGGATTTGCAGGAATTCCCAGTGTCAGAGGCTGCCTCCCCAATGTCAGGGAAGTTATTTCTCGGACTTCCCCAAACAGGGAACACCTGTGACTGAAGAGAGCTGCGTGGAGTTGTCTGTCGATCTCCCCTACGCACTGAAAATGTTTCTGGAATCCTGAGCGTGGGGAGGTTCCACCAACGGTCGGCAGCGCGTGGGTTCTAACGGAATGCCTAAGCTCGTCTCCCCTGAGGGTTTTCCTAATGTCTCTGTCCCAGGGAATGCTAGGGTTTTTGCAGGAAGTCCCAGGGACAGAGGCTGCCTCCCCAAGGTTAGGGAAGTTATTTCTCGGACTTCCCCGAACAGGGAACACCTGTGACTGAAGAGAGCTGCGTGGAGTTGTCTCTCGAGCTCCCCCACGCACTGACAATGGTTCCGGAATCCTGAGCGTGGGGAGGTTCCACCAACGGTCGGCAGCGCGTGGGTTCTAACGGAATGCCTAAACTCGTCTCCCCTGAGGGTTTTCCTAATGTCTCTGTGCCAGGGAATGCTATGGGGGTTTGCAGGAAGTCCCAGGGACAGAGGCTGCCTCCCCAAGATCAGGGAAGGTATTTCTCGGACTTCCCCGAACAAGGAACACCTGTGAATGAAGAGAGCTGCGTGGAGTTGTCTCTCCAGCTCCCCGACACATTGACAATCGTTCCGGAATCCTGAGTGTGCGGAGGTTCAACCAACGGTCGGCAGCGAGTGGGTTCTAACAGAATTGCAAAGCTCGTCTCCCCTAAGGGTTTTCCTAATGTCTCTGTGCCAGTGAAGGCTAGGGGGGTTTGCAGGAAGTCCCAGAGTCAGAGGCTGCCTCCCCAAGGTCAGGGAAGTTATTTCTCGGTCTTCCCTGAGCATTGAACACCTGTGACTGAAGAGAGCTGCGTGGAGTTGTCTCTCGAGCTCCCCCACGCACTGACAATGTTTCCGGAATCCTGAGCGAGAGGAGGTTCCACCAACGGTCGGCAGCGCGTGGGTTCTAACGGAATGCCTAAGCTCGTCTCCCCTGAGGGTTTTCCTAATGTCTCTGTGCCAGGGAATGCTAGGGGGGTTTGCAGGAAGTCCCAGGGACAGAGGCTGCATCCCCAAGGTCAGGGAAGTTATTTCTCGGACTTCCCCGAACAGGGAACAACTGTGACTGAAGAGAGCTGCGTGGAGTTGTCTCTCGAGCTCCCCCACTCACTGACAGTGGTTCCGGAATCCTGAGCGTGGGGAGGTTCCACCAACGGTCGGCAGCGCGTGGGTTCTAACGGAATGCCTAAGCTCATCTCCCCTGAGGGTTTTCCTAATGTCTCTGTGCCAGGGAATGCTAGGGGGGTTTGAAGGAAGTCCAAGTGGCAGAGGCTGCCTCCCCAAGGTCAGGAAAGGTATTTCTCGGGCTTCCCCGGCCAGGGAACACCTGTGACTGAAGAGAGCTGCGTGGAGTTCTCTCTCGAGCTCCCCCACGCAATGATAATGGTTCCGGAATCCTTACCGTGGGGAGGTACCTCCATTCGTCGGCAGCGCGTGGGTTCTAACGGAATGCCTATGCTCGTCTCCCCTGAGAATTTTCCTAATGTCTCTGTGCCGGGGAAAGCTTGGAGGATTTGCAGGAATTCCCAGTGTCAGAGGCTGCCTCCCCAATGTCAGGGAAGTTATTTCTCGGACTTCCCCAAACAGGGAACACCTGTGACTGAAGAGAGCTGCGTGGAGTTGTCTGTCGATCTCCCCTACGCACTGAAAATGTTTCTGGAATCCTGAGCGTGGGGAGGTTCCACCAACGGTCGGCAGCGCGTGGGTTCTAACGGAATGCCTAAGCTCGTCTCCCCTGAGGGTTTTCCTAATGTCTCTGTCCCAGGGAATGCTAGGGTTTTTGCAGGAAGTCCCAGGGACAGAGGCTGCCTCCCCAAGGTTAGGGAAGTTATTTCTCGGACTTCCCCGAACAGGGAACACCTGTGACTGAAGAGAGCTGCGTGGAGTTTTCTCTCGAGCTCCCCCACGCACTGACAATGGTTCCGGAATCCTGAGCGTGGGGAGGTTCCACCAACGGTCGGCAGCGCGTGGGTTCTAACGGAATGCCTAAACTCGTCTCCCCTGAGGGTTTTCCTAATGTCTCTGTGCCAGGGAATGCTATGGGGGTTTGCAGGAAGTCCCAGGGACAGAGGCTACCTCCCCAAGGTCAGGGAAGGTATTTCTCGGACTTCCCCGAACAAGGAACACCTGTGAATGAAGAGAGCTGCGTGGAGTTGTCTCTCCAGCTCCCCGACACATTGACAATCGTTCCGGAATCCTGAGTGTGCGGAGGTTCAACCAACGGTCGGCAGCGAGTGGGTTCTAACAGAATTGCAAAGCTCGTCTCCCCTAAGGGTTTTCCTAATGTCTCTGTGCCAGTGAAGGCTAGGGGGGTTTGCAGGAAGTCCCAGAGTCAGAGGCTGCCTCCCCAAGGTCAGGGAAGTTATTTCGCGGTCTTCCCTGAGCATTGAACACCTGTGACTGAAGAGAGCTGCGTGGAGTTGTCTCTCGAGCTCCCCCACGCACTGACAATGTTTCCGGAATCCTGAGCGAGAGGAGGTTCCACCAACGGTCGGCAGCGCGTGGGTTCTAACGGAATGCCTAAGCTCGTCTCCCCTGAGGGTTTTCCTAATGTCTCTGTGCCAGGGAATGCTAGGGGGGTTTGCAGGAAGTCCCAGGGACAGAGGCTGCCTCCCCAAGGTCAGGGAAGTTATTTCTTGGACTTCCCCGAACAGGGAACAACTGTGACTGATGAGAGCTGCGTGGAGTTGTCTCTCGAGCTCCCCCACTCACTGAGAGTGGTTCCGGAATCCTGAGCGTGGGGAGGTTCCATCAACGGTCGGCAGCGCGTGGGTTCTAACGGAATGCCTAAGCTCATCTCCCCTGAGGGTTTTCCTAATGTCTCTGTGCCAGGGAATGCTAGGGGGGTTTGAAGGAAGTCCAAGTGGCAGAGGCTGCCTCCCCAAGGTCAGGAAAGGTATTTCTCGGGCTTCCCCGGCCAGGGAACACCTGTGACTGAAGAGAGCTGCGTGGAGTTCTCTCTCGAGCTCCCCCACGCAATGATAATGGTTCCGGAATCCTTACCGTGGGGAGGTACCTCCATTCGTCGGCAGCGCGTGGGTTCTAACGGAATGCCTATGCTCGTCTCCCCTGAGAATTTTCCTAATGTCTCTGTGCCGGGGAAAGCTTGGAGGATTTGCAGGAATTCCCAGTGTCAGAGGCTGCCTCCCCAATGTCAGGGAAGTTATTTCTCGGACTTCCCCAAACAGGGAACCCCTGTGACTGAAGAGAGCTGCGTGGAGTTGTCTGTCGATTTCCCCTATGCACTGAAAATGTTTCTGGAATCCTGAGCGTGGAGAGGTTCCACCAACGGTCGGCAGCGCGTGGGTTCTAACGGAATGCCTAAGCTCGTCTCCCCTGAGGGTTTTCCTAATGTCTCTGTGCCAGGGAATGCTAGGGTTTTTGCAGGAAGTCCCAGGGACAGAGGCTGCCTCCCCAAGGTCAGGGAAGTTATTTCTCGGACTTCCCCGAACAGGGAACACCTGTGACTGAAGAGAGCTGCGTGGAGTTGTCTCTCGAGCTCCCCCACGCACTGACAATGGTTCCGGAATCCTAAGCATGGGGAGGTTCCACCAACGGTCGGCAGCGCGTGGGATATAACGGAATTGCAAAGCTCGTCTCCCATGAGGGTTTTCCTAATGTCTCTGTGCCATTGAATGCTAGGGGGGTTTGAAGGAAATCCCAGTGGAAGAGGCTGCCTCCCCAAGGTCAGGAAAGTTATTTCTCGGACTTCCCCGGACAGGGAACACCTGTGACTGAGGAGAGCTGCGTGGAGTTGTCTCTCGAGCTCCCCCACGCACTGACAATGGTTCCGGAATCATGAGCGTGGGGAGGTTCCACCAACGGTCGGCAGCGAGTGGGATCTAACGGAATTGCAAACCTCGTCTCCCCTGAGGGTTTTCCTAATGTCTCTGTGCCAGGGAATGCTAGGGGGGTTTGAAGGAAGTCCCAGTGTCATTGGCTGCCTCCCCAAGGTCAGGAAAGTTTTTTCTCGGGCTTCCCCGGACAGGGAACACCTGTGACTGAAGAGAGCTGCGTGGAGTTTTCTCTCGAGCTCCCCCACGCAATGATAATGGTTCCGGAATCCTTACAGTGGGGAGGTACCTCCATTGGTCGGCAGCGCGTGGGTTCTAACGGAATGCCGAAGCTCGTCTCCCCTGAGAATTTTCCTAATGTATCTGTGCCAGGGAAAGCTTGGAGGATTTGCAGGAATTCCCAGTGTCAGAGGCTGCCTCCCCAATGTCAGGGAAGTTATTTCTCGGACTTCCTCAAGCAGGGAACACCTGTGACTGAAGAGAGCTGCGTGGAATTGTCTGTCGATCTCCCCTACGCACTGAAAATGTTTCTGGAATCCTGAGCGTGGGGAGGTTCCACCAACGGTCGGCAGCGCGTGGGTTCTAACGGAATGCCTATGCTCGTCTCCCGTGAGGGTTTTCCTAATGTCTCTGTGCCAGGGAATGCTAGGGTTTTTGCAGGAAGTCCCAGGGACAGAGGCTGCCTCCCCAAGGTCAGGGAAGTTATTTTTCAGACTTCCCCGAACAGGGAACACCTGTGACTGAAGAGAGCTGCGTGGAGTTGTCTCTCGAGCTCCCCCACGCACTGACAATGGTTCCGGAATCCTGAGCGTGGGGAGGTTCCACCAACGGTCGGCAGCGCGTGGGTTCTAACGGAATTGCAAAGCTCGTCTCCCCTGAGGGTTTTCCTAATGTCTCTGTGCCAGGGAATGCTAGGGGGGTTTGAAGGAAGTCCCAGGGACAGAGGCTGCCTCCCCAAGGTCAGGAAAGTTATTTCAAGGACTTCCCCAGACAGGGAACACCTGTGACTGAAGAGAGCTTCGTGGAGTTTTCTCTCGAGCTCCCCCACGCACTGACAATGGTTCCGGATTCCTGAGCGTGGGGAGGTTCCACCAACGGTCGGCAGCGCGTGGGTTCTAACAGAATGCCTAAGCTCATCTCCCCTGAGGGTTTTCCTAATGTCTCTGTGCCAGGGAATGCTAGGGGGGTTTGCAGGAAGTCCCAGGGACAGAGGCTGCCTCCCCAAGTTCAGGGAAGGTATTTATCGGACTTCCCCGAACAGGGAACACCTGTGACTGAAGAGAGCTGCGTGGAGTTGTCTCTCCACCTCCCCGACGCACTGACAATGGTTCCGGAATCCTGACGGTGGGGAGGTTCCTCCAACGGTGGGCAGCGAGTGGGTTCTAACGGAATTGCAAAGCTCGTCTCCCCTGAGGGTTTTCCAAGTGTCTCTATGCCCGGGAAGGTTAGGGGGGTTTGCAGGAAGTCCCAGGGACAGAGGCTGCCTCCCCAAGGTCAGGGAAGATTTTTCTCGGACTTCTCCGAACAGGGAACACCTGTGACTGAAGAGAGCTGCGTGGAGTTGTCTCTCGAGTTCCCCCACGCACTGACAGTGGTTCCGGAATCCTGAGCGTGGGGAGGTTCCACCAACGGTCGGCAGCGAGTGGGATCTAACGGAATTGCAAAGCTCGTCTCCCCTGAGGGTTTTCCTAATATCTCTGTGCCAGGGAATGCTGGGGGGGTTTGAAGGAAGTCCCAGTGGCAGAGGCTGCCTCCCCAAGGTCAGGAAAGGTATTTCTCGGGCTTCCCCGGACAGGGAACACCTGTGACTGAAGAGAGCTGCTTGGAGTTGTCTCTCGAGCTCCCCCACGCAATGATAATGGTTCCGGAATCCTTACAGTGGGGAGGTACCTCCATTGGTCGGCAGCGCGTGGGTTCTATCGGAATGCATAAGCTCGTTTCCCCTGAGAATTTTCCTAATGTCTCTGTGCCAGGGAAAGCTTGGAGGATTTGCAGGAATTCCCAGTGTCAGAGGCTGCCTCCCCAATGTCAGGGAAGTTATTTCTCGGACTTCCCCAAACAGGGAACACCTGTGACTGAAGAGAGCTGCGTGGAGTTGTCTGTCGATCTCCTCTACGCACTGAAAATGTTTCTGGAATCCTGAGCGTGGGGAGGTTCCACCAACGGTCGGCAGCGCGTGGGTTCTAACGGAATGCCTAAGCTCGTCTCCCCTGAGGGTTTTCCTAATGTCTCTGTCCCAGGGAATGCTAGGGTTTTTGCAGGAAGTCCCAGGGACAGAGGCTGCCTCCCCAAGGGTAGGGAAGTTATTTCTCGGACTTCCCCGAACAGGGAACACCTGTGACTGAAGAGAGCTGCGTGGAGTTGTCTCTCGAGCTCCCCCACGCACTGACAATGGTTCCGGAATCCTGAGCGTGGGGAGGTTCCACCAACGGTCGGCAGCGCGTGGGTTCTAACGGAATGCCTAAACTCGTCTCCCCTGAGGGTTTTCCTAATGTCTCTGTGCCAGGGAATGCTATGGGGGTTTGCAGGAAGTCTCAGGGACAGAGGCTGCCTCCCCAAGGTCAGGGAAGTTATTTCTCGGACTTCCCCGAACAAGGAACACCTGTGAATGAAGAGAGCTGCGTGGAGTTGTCTCTCCAGCTCCCCGACACATTGACAATCGTTCCGGAATCCTGAGTGTGCGGAGGTTCAACCAACGGTCGGCAGCGAGTGGGTTCTAACAGAATTGCAAAGCTCGTCTCCCCTAAGGGTTTTCCTAATGTCTCTGTGCCATTGAAGGCTAGGGGGGTTTGCAGGAAGTCCCAGAGTCAGAGGCTGCCTCCCCAAGGTCAGGGAAGTTATTTCTCGGTCTTCCCTGAGCATTGAACACCTGTGACTGAAGAGAGCTGCGTGGAGTTGTCTCTCGAGCTCCCCCACGCACTGACAATGTTTCCGGAATCCTGAGCGAGGGGAGGTTCCACCAACGGTCGGCAGCGCGTGGGTTCTAACGGAATGCCTAAGCTCGTCTCCCCTGAGGGTTTTCCTAATGTCTCTGTGCCAGGGAATGCTAGGGGGGTTTGCAGGAAGTCCCAGGGACAGAGGCTGCATCCCCAAGGTCAGGGAAGTTATTTCTCGGACTTCCCCGAACAGGGAACACCTGTGACTGAAGAGAGCTGCGTGGAGTTGTCTCTCGAGCTCCCCCACTCACTGACAGTGGTTCCGGAATCCTGAGCGTGGGGAGGTTCCACCAACGGTCGGCAGCGCGTGGGTTCTAACGGAATGCCTAAGCTCATCTCCCCTGAGGGTTTTCCTAATGTCTCTGTGCCAGGGAATGCTAGGGGGGTTTGAAGGAAGTCCAAGTGGCAGAGGCTGCCTCCCCAAGTTCAGGAAAGGTATTTCTCGGGCTTCCCCGGCCAGGGAACACCTGTGACTGAAGAGAGCTGCGTGGAGTTCTCTCTCGAGCTCCCCCACGCAATGATAATGGTTCCGGAATCCTTACCGTGGGGAGGTACCTCCATTGGTCGGCAGCGCGTGGGTTCTAACGGAATGCCTATGCTCGTCTCCCCTGAGAATTTTCCTTATGTCTCTGTGCCGGGGAAAGCTTGGAGGATTTGCAGGAATTCCCAGTGTCAGAGGCTGCCTCCCCAATGTCAGGGAAGTTATTTCTCGGACTTCCCCAAACAGGGAACTCCTGTGACTGAAGAGAGCTGCGTGGAGTTGTCTGTCGATTTCCCCTATGCACTGAAAATGTTTCTGGAATCCTGAGCGTGGAGAGGTTCCACCAACGGTCGGCAGCGCGTGGGTTCTAACGGAATCCATAAGCTCCTCTCCCCTGAGGGTTTTCCTAATGTCTCTGTGCCAGGGAATGCTAGGGTTTTTGCAGGAATTCCCAGGGACAGAGGCTGCCTCCCCAAGGTCAGGGAAGTTATTTCTCGGACTTCCCCGAACAGGGAACACCTGTGACTGAAGAGAGCTGCGTGGAGTTGTCTCTCGAGCTCCCCCACGCACTGACAATGGTTCCAGAATCCTGAGCGTGGGGAGGTTCCACCAACGGTCGGCAGCGCGTGGGTTCGAACGGAATGCCTTAGCTCGTCTCCCCTGAGGGTTTTTCTAATGTCTCTGTGCCAGGGAATGCTAGGGGGGTTTGCAGGAAGTCCCAGGGACAGAGGCTGCCTCCCCATGGTCAGGGAAGATTTTTCTCGGACTTCCCTGAACAGGGAACACCTGTGACTGAAGAGAGCTGCGTGGAGTTGTCTCTCGAGCTCCCCCACGCACTGACAATGTTTCCGGAATCCTGAGCGTGGGGAGGTTCCACCAACGGTCGGCAGCGCGTGGGATCTAACGGAATTGCAAAGCCTGTCTCCCCTGAGGGTTTTCCTAATGTCTCTGTGCCAGGGAATGCTAGGGGGGTTTGAAGGAAGTCCCAGTGGCAGAGGCTGACTCCCCAAGTTCAGGAAAGGTATTTCTCGGGCTTCACCGGACAGGGAACACCTGTGACTGAAGAGAGCTGCGTGAAGTTGTCTCTCGAGCTCCCCAAGGCAATGATAATGGTTCCGGAATCCTTACCATGGGGAGGTACCTCCATTGGTCGGCAGCGCGTGGGTTCTAACGGAATGCCTAAGGTCGTCTCCCCTGAGAATTTTCCTAATGTCTTTGTGCCAGGGAAAGCTTGGGGGATATGCAGGAATTCCCAGTGTCAGAGGCTGCCTCCCCAATGTCAGGGAAGTTATTTCTCGGACTCCCCAAACAGGGAACACCTGTGACTGAAGAGAGCTGCGTGGAGTTGTCTGTCGATCTCCCCTACGCATTGAAAATGTTTCTGGAATCCTGAGCGTGGGGAGGTTCCACCAACGGTCGGCAGCGCGTGGGTTCTAACGGAATGCCTAAGCTCATCTCCCCTGAGGGTTTTCCTAATGTCTCTGTGCCAGGGAATGCTAGGGGGGTTTGCAGGAAGTCCCAGGGACAGAGGCAGCCTCCCCAAGTTCAGGGAAGGTATTTATCGGACTTCCCCGAACAGGGAACACCTGTGACTGAAGAGAGCTGCGTGGAGTTGTCTCTCCACCTCCCCGACGCACTGACAATGGTTCCGGAATCCTGACGGTGGGGAGGTTCCTCCAACGGTGGGCAGCGAGTGGGTTCTAACGGAATTGCAAAGCTCGTCTCCCCTGAGGGTTTTCCAAGTGTCTCTATGCCCGGGAAGGTTAGGGGGGTTTGCAGGAAGTCCCAGGGACAGAGGCTGCCTCCCCAAGGTCAGGGAAGATTTTTCTCGGAGTTTCCCGTACAGGGAACACCTGTGACTGAAGAGAGCTGCGTGGAGTTGTCTCTCGAGCTCCCCCACGCACTGACAGTGGTTCCGGAATCCTGAGCGTGGGGAGGTTCCACCAACGGTCGGCAGCGAGTGGGATCTAACGGAATTGCAAAGCTCGTCTCCCCTGAGTGTTTTCCTAATATCTCTGTGCCAGGGAATGCTGGGGGGATTTGAAGGAAGTCCCAGTGGCAGAGGCTGCCTCCCCAAGTTCAGGAAAGGTATTTCTCGGGCTTCCCCGGACAGGGAACACCTGTGACTGAAGAGAGCTGCGTGGAGTTGTCTCTCGAGCTCCCCCACGCAATGATAATGGTTCCGGAATCCTTACAGTGGGGAGGTACCTCCATTGGTCGGCAGCGCGTGGGTTCTAACGGAATGCATAAGCTCGTTTCCCCTGAGAATTTTCCTAATGTCTCTGTGCCAGGGAAAGCTTGGAGGATTTGCAGGAATTCCCAGTGTCAGAGGCTGCCTCCCCAATGTCAGGGAAGTTATTTCTCGGACTTCCCCAAACAGGGAACACCTGTGACTGAAGAGAGCTGCGTGGAGTTGTCTGTCGATCTCCCCTACGCACTGAAAATGTTTCTGGAATCCTGAGCGTGGGGAGGTTCCACCAACGGTCGGCAGCGCGTGGGTTCTAACGGAATGCCTAAGCTCGTCTCCCCTGAGGGTTTTCCTAATGTCTCTGTCCCAGGGAATGCTAGGGTTTTTGCAGGAAGTCCCAGGGACAGAGGCTGCCTCCCCAAGGTTAGGGAAGTTATTTCTCGGACTTCCCCGAACAGGGAACACCTGTGACTGAAGAGAGCTGCGTGGAGTTGTCTCTCGAGCTCCCCCACGCACTGACAATGTTTCCGGAATCCTGAGCGTGGGGAGGTTCCACCAACGGTCGGCAGCGCGTGGGTTCTAACGGAATGCCTAAACTCGTCTCCCCTGAGGGTTTTCCTAATGTCTCTGTGCCAGGGAATGCTATGGGGGTTTGCAGGAAGTCCCAGGGACAGAGGCTGCCGCCCCAAGATCAGGGAAGGTATTTCTCGGACTTCCCCGAACAAGGAACACCTGTGAATGAAGAGAGCTGCGTGGAGTTGTCTCTCCAGCTCCCCGACACATTGACAATCGTTCCGGAATCCTGAGTGTGCGGAGGTTCAACCAACGGTCGGCAGCGAGTGGGTTCTAACAGAATTGCAAAGCTCGTCTCCCCTAAGGGTTTTCCTAATGTCTCTGTGCCAGTGAAGGCTAGGGGGGTTTGCAGGAAGTCCCAGAGTCAGAGGCTGCCTCCCCAAGGTCAGGGAAGTTATTTCTCGGTCTTCCCTGAGCATTGAACACCTGTGAATGAAGAGAGCTGCGTGGAGTTGTCTCTCGAGCTCCCCCACGCACTGACAATGTTTCCGGAATCCTGAGCGAGAGGAGGTTCCACCAACGGTCGGCAGCGCGTGGGTTCTAACGGAATGCCTAAGCTCGTCTCCCCTGAGGGTTTTCCTAATGTCTCTGTGCCAGGGAATGCTAGGGGGGTTTGCAGGAAGTCCCAGGGACAGAGGCTGCATCCCCAAGGTCAGGGAAGTTATTTCTCGGACTTCCCCGAACAGGGAACAACTGTGACTGAAGAGAGCTGCGTGGAGTTGTCTCTCGAGCTCCCCCACTCACTGACAGTGGTTCCGGAATCCTGAGCGTGGGGAGGTTCCACCAACGGTCGGCAGCGCGTGGGTTCTAACGGAATGCCTAAGCTCACCTCCCCTGAGGGTTTTCCTAATGTCTCTGTCCCAGGGAATGCTAGGGGGGTTTTAAGGAAGTCCAAGTGGCAGAGGCTGCCTCCCCAAGGTCAGGAAAGGTATTTCTCGGGCTTCCCCGGCCAGGGAACACCTGTGACTGAAGAGAGCTGCGTGGAGTTCTCTCTCGAGCTCCCCCACGCAATGATAATGGTTCCGGAATCCTTACCGTGGGGAGGTACCTCCATTCGTCGGCAGCGCGTGGGTTCTAACGGAATGCCTATGCTCGTCTCCCCTGAGAATTTTCCTAATGTCTCTGTGCCGGGGAAAGCTTGGAGGATTTGCAGGAATTCCCAGTGTCAGAGGCTGCCTCCCCAATGTCAGGGAAGTTATTTCTCGGACTTCCCCAAACAGGGAACACCTGTGACTGAAGAGAGCTGCGTGGAATTGTCTGTCGATCTCCCCTACGCACTGAAAATGTTTCTGGAATCCTGAGCGTGGGGAGGTTCCACCAACGGTCGGCAGCGCGTGGGTTCTAACGGAATGCCTAAGCTCGTCTCCCCTGAGGGTTTTCCTAATGTCTCTGTCCCAGGGAATGCTAGGGTTTTTGCAGGAAGTCCCAGGGACAGAGGCTGCCTCCCCAAGGTTAGGGAAGTTATTTCTCGGACTTCCCCGAACAGGGAACACCTGTGACTGAAGAGAGCTGGGTGGAGTTGTCTCTCGAGCTCCCCCACGCACTGACAATGGTTCCGGAATCCTGAGCGTGGGGAGGTTCCACCAACGGTCGGCAGCGCGTGGGTTCTAACGGAATGCCTAAACTCGTCTCCCCTGAGGGTTTTCCTAATGTCTCTGTGCCAGGGAATGCTATGGGGGTTTGCAGGAAGTCCCAGGGACAGAGGCTGCCTCCCCAAGGTCAGGGAAGGTATTTCTCAGACTTCCCCGAACAAGGAACACCTGTGAATGAAGAGAGCTGCGTGGAGTTGTCTCTCCAGCTCCCCGACACATTGACAATCGTTCCGGAATCCTGAGTGTGCGGAGGTTCAACCAACGGTCGGCAGCGAGTGGGTTCTAACAGAATTGCAAAGCTCGTCTCCCCTGAGGGTTTTCCTAATGTCTCTGTGCCAGTGAAGGCTAGGGGGGTTTGCAGGAAGTCCCAGAGTCAGAGGCTGCCTCCCCAAGGTCAGGGAAGTTATTTCTCGGTCTTCCCTGAGCATTGAACACCTGTGACTGAAGAGAGCTGCGTGGAGTTGTCTCTCGAGCTCCCCCACGCACTGACAATGTTTCCGGAATCCTGAGCGAGAGGAGGTTCCACCAACGGTCGGCAGCGCGTGGGTTCTAACGGAATGCTTAAGCTCGTCTCCCCTGAGGGTTTTCCTAATGTCTCTGTGCCAGGGAATGCTAGGGGGGTTTGCAGGAAGTCCCAGGGACAGAGGCTGCATCCCCAAGGTCAGGGAAGTTATTTCTTGGACTTCCCCGAACAGGGAACAACTGTGACTGAAGAGAGCTGCGTGGAGTTGTCTCTCGAGCTCCCCCACTCACTGAAAGTGGTTCCGGAATCCTGAGCGTGGGGAGGTTCCATCAACGGTCGGCAGCGCGTGGGTTCTAACGGAATGCCTAAGCTCATCTCCCCTGAGGGTTTTCCTAATGTCTCTGTGCCAGGGAATGCTAAGGGGGTTTGAAGGAAGTCCAAGTGGCAGAGGCTGCCTCCCCAAGGTCAGGAAAGGTATTTCTCGGGCTTCCCCGGCCAGGGAACACCTGTGACTGAAGAGAGCTGCGTGGAGTTCTCTCTCGAGCTCCCCCACGCAATGATAATGGTTCCGGAATCCTTACCGTGGGGAGGTACCTCCATTCGTCGGCAGCGCGTGGGTTCTAACGGAATGCCTATGCTCGTCTCCCCTGAGAATTTTCCTAATGTCTCTGCGCCGGGGAAAGCTTGGAGGATTTGCAGGAATTCCCAGTGTCAGAGGCTGCCTCCCCAATGTCAGGGAAGTTATTTCTCGGACTTCCCCAAACAGGGAACTCCTGTGACTGAAGAGAGCTGCGTGGAGTTGTCTGTCGATTTCCACTATGCACTGAAAATGTTTCTGGAATCCTGAGCGTGGAGAGGTTCCACCAACGGTCGGCAGCGCGTGGGTTCTAACGGAATGCCTAAGCTCGTCTCCCCTGAGGGTTTTCCTAATGTCTCTGTGCCAGGGAATGCTAGGGTTTTTGCAGGAAGTCCCAGGGACAGAGGCTGCCTCCCCAAGGTCAGGGAAGTTATTTCTCGGACTTCCCCGAACAGGGAACACCTGTGACTGAAGAGAGCTGCGTGGAGTTGTCTCTCGAGCTCCCCCACGCACTGACAATGGTTCCGGAATCCTAAGCGTGGGGAGGTTCCACCAACGGTCGGCAGCGCGTGGGATATAACGGAATTGCAAAGATCGTCTCCCATGAGGGTTTTCCTAATGTCTCTGTGCCATTGAATGCTAGGGGGGTTTGAAGGAAGTCCCAGTGGAAGAGGCTGCCTCCCCAAGGTCAGGAAAGTTATTTCTCGGACTTCCCCGGACAGGGAACACCTGTGACTGAGGAGAGCTGCGTGGAGTTTTCTCTCGAGCTCCCCCACGCACTGGCAATGGTTCCGGAATCATGAGCGTGGGGAGGTTCCACCAACGGTCGGCAGCGCGTGGGTTCTAACGGAATGCCTAAGCTCATCTCCCCTGAGGGTTTTCCTAATGTCTCTGTGCCAGGGAATGCTAGGGGGGTTTGAAGGAAGTCCAAGTGGCAGAGGCTGCCTCCCCAAGGTCAGGAAATGTATTTCTCGGGCTTCCCCGTCCAGGGAACACCTGTGACTGAAGAGAGCTGCGTGGAGTTCTCTCTCGAGCTCCCCCACGCAATGATAATGGTTCCGGAATCCTTACCGTGGGGAGGTACCTCCATTGGTCGGCAGCGCGTGGGTTCTAACGGAATGCCTATGCTCGTCTCCCCTGAGAATTTTCCTTATGTCTCTGTGCCGGGGAAAGCTTGGAGGATTTGCAGGAATTCCCAGTGTCAGAGGCTGCCTCCACAATGTCAGGGAAGTTATTTCTCGGACTTCCCCAAACAGGGAACTCCTGTGACTGAAGAGAGCTGCGTGGAGTTGTCTGTCGATTTCCCCTATGCACTGAAAATGTTTCTGGAATCCTGAGCGTGGAGAGGTTCCACCAACGGTCGGCAGCGCGTGGGTTCTAACGGAATGCCTAAGCTCCTCTCCCCTGAGGGTTTTCCTAATGTCTCTGTGCCAGGGAATGCTAGGGTTTTTGCAGGAATTCCCAGGGACAGAGGCTGCCTCCCCAAGGTCAGGGAAGTTATTTCTCGGACTTCCCCGAACAGGGAACACCTGTGACTGAAGAGAGCTGCGTGGAGTTGTCTCTCGAGCTCCCCAACGCACTGACAATGGTTCCAGAATCCTGAGCGTGGGGAGGTTCCACCAACGGTCGGCAGCGCGTGGGTTCGAACGGAATGCCTTAGCTCGTCTCCCCTGAGGGTTTTTCTAATGTCTCTGTGCCAGGGAATGCTAGGGGGGTTTGCAGGAAGTCCCAGGGACAGAGGCTGCCTCCCCAAGGTCAGGGAAGATTTTTCTCGGACTTCCCCGAACAGGGAACACCTGTGACTGAAGAGAGCTGCGTGGAGTTGTCTCTCGAGCTCCCCCACGCACTGACAATGGTTCCGGAATCCTGAGCGTGGGGAGGTTCCACCAACGGTCGGCAGCGCGTGGGATCTAACGGAATTGCAAAGCCTGTCTCCCCTGAGGGTTTTCCTAATGTCTCTGTGCCAGGGAATGCTAGGGGGGTTTGAAGGAAGTCCCAGTGGCAGAGGCTGACTCCCCAAGTTCAGGAAAGGTATTTCTCGGGCTTCACCGGACAGGGAACACCTGTGACTGAAGAGAGCTGCGTGAAGTTGTCTCTCGAGCTCCCCAAGGCAATGATAATGGTTCCGGAATCCTTACCATGGGGAGGTACCTCCATTGGTCGGCAGCGCGTGGGTTCTAACGGAATGCCTAAGGTCGTCTCCCCTGAGAATTTTCCTAATGTCTTTGTGCCAGGGAAAGCTTGGGGGATATGCAGGAATTCCCAGTGTCAGAGGCTGCCTCCCCAATGTCAGGGAAGTTATTTCTCGGACTCCCCAAACAGGGAACACCTGTGACTGAAGAGAGCTGCGTGGACTTGTCTGTCGATCTCCCCTACGCATTGAAAATGTTTCTGGAATCCTGAGCGTGGGGAGGTTCCACCAACGGTCGGCAGCGCGTGGGTTCTAACGGAATGCCTAAGCTCGTCTCCCCTGAGGGTTTTCCGAATGTCTCTGTGCCAGGGAATGCTAGGGTTTTTGCAGGAAGTCCCAGGGACAGAGGCTGCCTCCCCAAGATTAGGGAAGTTATTTCTCGGACTTCCCCGAACAGGGAACACCTGTGACTGAAGGGAGCTGCGTGGAGTTGTCTCTCGAGCTCCCCCACGCACTGACAATGGTTCCGGAATCCTGAGCGTGGGGAGGTTCCACCAACGGTCGGCAGCGAGTGGGATCTAACGGAATTGCAAAGCTCGTCTCCCCTGAGGGTTTTCCAAGTGTCTCTATGCCCGGGAAGGCTAGGCGGGTTTGCAGGAAGTCCCAGGGACTGAGGTTGCCTCCCAATGTCAGGGAAGGTATTTCTCAGACTTCCCCGAACAGGGAACACCTGTGACTGAAGAGAGCTGCGTGGAGTTGTCTCTCGAGATCCCCCAAGCGCTGACAATGTTTCCGGAATCCTGAGCGTGGGGAGGTTCCACCAACGGTCGGCAGCGCGTGCGTTCAACGGAATGCCTTAGCTCGTCTCCCCTGAGGGTTTTCCTAATGTCTCTGTGCCAGGGAATGCTAGGGGGATTTGCAGGAAGTCCCAGGGACAGAGGCTGCCTCCCCAAGTTCAGGGAAGATTTTTCTCGGACTTCCCCGAACAGGGAACACCTGTGACTGAAGAGAGCTGCGTGGAGTTGTCTCTCGAGCTCCCCCACGCGCTGACAAAGGTTCCGGAATCCTGAGCGTGGGGAGGTTCCACCAACGGTCGGCAGCGCGTGGGTTCTAACGGAATGCCTAAGCTCGTCTCCCCTGAGGGTTTTCCTAATGTCTCTGTCCCAGGGAATGCTAGGGTTTTTGCAGGAAGTCCCAGGGACAGAGGCTGCCTCCCCAAGGTTAGGGAAGTTATTTCTCGGACTTCCCCGAACAGGGAACACCTGTGACTGAAGAGAGCTGCGTGGAGTTGTCTCTCGAGCTCCCCCACGCACTGACAATGGTTCCGGAATCCTGAGCGTGGGGAGGTTCCACCAACGGTCGGCAGCGCGTGGGTTCTAACGGAATGCCTAAACTCGTCTCCCCTGAGGGTTTTCCTAATGTCTCTGTGCCAGGGAATGCTATGGGGGTTTGCAGGAAGTCCCAGGGACAGAGGCTGCCTCCCCAAGGTCAGGGAAGTTATTTCTCGGACTTCCCCGAACAAGGAACACCTGTGAATGAAGAGAGCTGCGTGGAGTTGTCTCTCCAGCTCCCCGACACATTGACAATCGTTCCGGAATCCTGAGTGTGCGGAGGTTCAACCAACGGTCGGCAGCGAGTGGGTTCTAACAGAATTGCAAAGCTCGTCTCCCCTAAGGGTTTTCCTAATGTCTCTGTGCCATTGAAGGCTAGGGGGGTTTGCAGGAAGTCCCAGAGTCAGAGGCTGCCTCCCCAAGGTCAGGGAAGTTATTTCTCGGTCTTCCCTGAGCATTGAACACCTGTGACTGAAGAGAGCTGCGTGGAGTTGTCTCTCGAGCTCCCCCACGCACTGACAATGTTTCCGGAATCCTGAGCGAGGGGAGGTTCCACCAACGGTCGGCAGCGCGTGGGTTCTAACGGAATGCCTAAGCACGTCTCCCCTGAGGGTTTTCCTAATGTCTCTGTGCCAGGGAATGCTAGGGGGGTTTGCAGGAAGTCCCAGGGACAGAGGCTGCATCCCCAAGGTCAGGGAAGTTATTTCTCGGACTTCCCCGAACAGGGAACACCTGTGACTGAAGAGAGCTGCGTGGAGTTGTCTCTCGAGCTCCCCCACTCACTGACAGTGGTTCCGGAATCCTGAGCATGGGGAGGTTCCACCAACGGTCGGCAGCGCGTGGGTTCTAACGGAATGCCTAAGCTCATCTCCCCTGAGGGTTTTCCTAATGTCTCTGTGCCAGGGAATGCTAGGGGGGTTTGAAGGAAGTCCAAGTGGCAGAGGCTGCCTCCCCAAGGTCAGGAAATGTATTTCTCGGGCTTCCCCGGACAGGGAACACCTGTGACTGAAGAGAGCTGCGTGGAGTTCTCTCTCGAGCTCCCCCACGCAATGATAATGGTTCCGGAATCCTTACCGTGGGGAGGTACCTCCATTGGTCGGCAGCGCGTGGGTTCTAACGGAATGCCTATGCTCGTCTCCCCTGAGAATTTTCCTTATGTCTCTGTGCCGGGGAAAGCTTGGAGGATTTGCAGGAATTCCCAGTGTCAGAGGCTGCCTCCCCAATGTCAGGGAAGTTATTTCTCGGACTTCCCCAAACAGGGAACTCCTGTGACTGAAGAGAGCTGCGTGGAATTGTCTGTCGATTTCCCCTATGCACTGAAAATGTTTCTGGAATCCTGAGCGTGGAGAGGTTCCACCAACGGTCGGCAGCGCGTGGGTTCTAACGGAATGCCTAAGCTCCTCTCCCCTGAGGGTTTTCCTAATGTCTCTGTGCCAGGGAATGCTAGGGTTTTTGCAGGAATTCCCAGGGACAGAGGCTGCCTCCCCAAGGTCAGGGAAGTTATTTCTCGGACTTCCCCGAACAGGGAACACCTGTGACTGAAGAGAGCTGCGTGGAGTTGTCTCTCGAGCTCCCCCACGCACTGACAATTGTTCCAGAATCCTGAGCGTGGGGAGGTTCCACCAACGGTCGGCAGCGCGTGGGTTCGAACGGAATGCCTTAGCTCGTCTCCCCTGAGTGTTTTTCTAATGTCTCTGTGCCAGGGAATGCTAGGGGGGTTTGCAGGAAGTCCCAGGGACAGAGGCTGCCTCCCCAAGGTCAGGGAAGATTTTTCTCGGACTTCCCCGAACAGGGAACACCTGTGACTGAAGAGAGCTGCGTGGAGTTGTCTCTCGAGCTCCCCCACGCACTGACAATGGTTCCGGAATCCTTAGCGTGGGGAGGTTCCACCAAAGGTCGGCAGCGCGTGGGATCTAACGGAATTGCAAAGCCTGTCTCCCCTGAGTGTTTTCCTAATGTCTCTGTGCCAGGGAATGCTAGGGGGGTTTGAAGGAAGTCCCAGTGGCAGAGGCTGACTCCCCAAGTTCAGGAAAGGCATTTCTCGGGCTTCACCGGACAGGGAACACCTGTGACTGAAGAGAGCTGCGTGAAGTTGTCTCTCGAGCTCCCCAAGGCAATGATAATGGTTCCGGAATCCTTACCATGGGGAGGTACCTCCATTGGTCGGCAGCGCGTGGGTTCTAACGGAATGCCTAAGGTCGTCTCCCCTGAGAATTTTCCTAATGTCTTTGTGCCAGGGAAAGCTTGGGGGATATGCAGGAATTCCCAGTGTCAGAGGCTGCCTCCCCAATGTCAGGGAAGTTATTTCTCGGACTCCCCAAACAGGGAACACCTGTGACTGAAGAGAGCTGCGTGGACTTGTCTGTCGATCTCCCCTACGCATTGAAAATGTTTCTGGAATCCTGAGCGTGGGGAGGTTCCACCAACGGTCGGCAGCGCGTGGGTTCTAACGGAATGCCTAAGCTCGTCTCCCCTGAGGGTTTTCCGAATGTCTCTGTGCCAGGGAATGCTAGGGTTTTTGCAGGAAGTCCCAGGGACAGAGGCTGCCTCCCCAAGATTAGGGAAGTTATTTCTCGGACTTCCCCGAACAGGGAACACCTGTGACTGAAGGGAGCTGCGTGGAGTTGTCTCTCGAGCTCCCCCACGCACTGACAATGGTTCCGGAATCCTGAGCGTGGGGAGGTTCCGCCAACGGTCGGCAGCGAGTGGGATCTAACGGAATTGCAAAGCTCGTCTCCCCTGAGGGTTTTCCAAGTGTCTCTATGCCCGGGAAGGCTAGGCGGGTTTGCAGGAAGTCCCAGGGACTGAGGTTGCCTCCCAATGTCAGGGAAGGTATTTCTCAGACTTCCCCGAACAGGGAACACCTGTGACTGAAGAGAGCTGCGTGGAGTTGTCTCTCGAGATCCCCCAAGCGCTGACAATGTTTCCGGAATCCTGAGCGTGGGGAGGTTCCACCAACGGTCGGCAGCGCGTGCGTTCTAACGGAATGCCTTAGCTCGTCTCCCCTGAGGGTTTTCCTAATGTCTCTGTGCCAGGGAATGCTAGGGGGATTTGCAGGAAGTCCCAGGGACAGAGGCTGCCTCCCCAAGTTCAGGGAAGATTTTTCTCGGACTTCCCCGAACAGGGAACACCTGTGACTGAAGAGAGCTGCGTGGAGTTGTCTCTCGAGCTCCCCCACGCGCTGACAAAGGTTCCGGAATCCTGAGCGTGGGGAGGTTCCACCAACGGTCGGCAGCGCGTGGGTTCTAACGGAATGCCTAAGCTCGTCTCCCCTGAGGGTTTTCCTAATGTCTCTGTGCCAGGGAATACTTGGGGTGTTTGCAGGAAGTCCCAGGGACAGAGGCTGCCTCCCCAAGGTCAGGGAAGGTATTTCTCGGACTTCCCCGAACAGGGAACACCTGTGACTGAAGAGAGCTGCGTGGAGTTGTCTCTTGATCTCCCCCACGCACTGACAATGGTTCCGGAATCCTGAGCGTGGGGAGGTTTCACCAACAGTCGGCAGTGCGTGGGATCTAACGGAATTGCAAACCTCGTCTCCCCTGAGGGTTTTCCAAATGTCTCTGTGCCAGGGAATGCTAGGGGGGTTTGAAGGAAATCCCAGGGACAGAGGCTGCCTCCCCAAGTTCAGGGAAGTTATTTCTCGGACTTCCCCAGACAGGGAACACATGTGACTGAAGAGAGCTGCGTGGAGTTGTCTCTCGAGCTCCAACACGCAATGATAATTTTTCCGGAATCCTTACCGTGGGGAGGTACTTCCATTGGTCGGCAGCGCGTGGGTTCTAACGGAATGCCTAAGCTCGTCTCCCCTGAGAATTTTCCTAATGTCTCTGTGCCAGGGAAAGCTTGGAGGATTTGCAGGAATTCCCAGTGTCAGAGGCTGCCTCCCCAATGTCAGGGAAGTTATTTCTCGGACTTCCCCAAACAGGGAACACCTGTGACTGAAGAGAGCTGCGTGGATTTGTCTGTCGATCTCCCCTACGCACTGAGAATGTTTCTGGAATCCTGAGCGTGGGGAGGTTCCACCAACGGTCGGCAGCGCGTGGGTTCTAACGGAATGCCTAAGCTCGTCTCCCCTGAGGGTTTTCCGAATGTCTCTGTGCCAGGGAATGCTAGGGTTTTTGCAGGAAGTCCCAGGGACAGAGGCTGCCTCCCCAAGGTTAGGGAAGTTATTTCTCGGACTTCCCCGAACAGGGAACACCTGTGACTGAAGGGAGCTGCGTGGAGTTGTCTCTCGAGCTCCCCCACACACTAACAATGGTTCCGGAATCCTGAGCGTGGGGAGGTTCCACCAACGGTCGGCAGCGCGTGGGTTCTAACGGAATGCATAACCTCGTCTCCCCTGAGGGTTTTCCTAATGTCTCTGTGCCAGGGAATGCTAGGGGGGTTGGAAGGAAGTCCCAGTGTCAGTGGCTGCCTCCCCAAGGTCAGGAAAGTTATTTCTCGGGCTTACACGGACAGGGAACATCTGTGAATGAAGAGAGCTGCGTGGAGTTGTCTCTCGAGCTCCCCCACGCAATGATAATGGTTCCGGAATCCTTACCGTGGGGAGGTACCTCCGTTGGTCGGCAACGCGTGGGTTCTAACGGAATGCCTAAGCTCGTCTCCCCTGAGAATTTTCCTAATGTCTCTCTGCCAGGGAAAGCTTGGAGGATTTGCAGGAATTCCCAGTGTCAGAGGCTGCCTCCCCAATGTCAGGGAAGTTATTTCTCGGACTTCCCCAAACAGGGAACTCCTGTGACTGAAGAGAGCTGCGTGGAGTTGTCTGTCGATCTCCCCTACGCACTGAAAATGTTTCTGGAATCCTGAGCGTGGGGAGGTTCCACCAACGGTCGGCAGCGCGGGGGTTCTAACGGAATGCCTAAGCTCGTCTCCCCTGAGGGTTTTCCTAATGTCTCTGTGCCAGGGAATGCTAGGGTTTTTGCATGAAGTCCCAGGGACAGAGGCTGCCTCCCCAAGGTCAGGGAAGTTATTTTTCGGACTTCCCCGAACAGGGAACACCTGTGACTGAAGAGAGCTGCGTGGAGTTGTCTCTCGAGCTCCCCCACGCACTGACAATGGTTCCAGAATCCTGAGCGTGGGGAGGTTCCACCAACGGTCGGCAGCGCGTGGGTTCTAACGGAATGCCTTAGCTCGTCTCCCCTGAGGGTTTTTCTAATGTCTCTGTGCCAGGGAATGCTAGGGGGGTTTGCAGGAAGTCCCAGGGACAGAGGCTGCCTCCCCAAGGTCAGGGAAGATTTTTCTCGGACTTCCCCGAACAGGGAACACCTGTGACTGAAGAGAGCTGCGTGGAGTTGTCTCTCGTGCTCCCCCACGCACTGACAATGGTTCCGGAATCCTGAGCGTGGGGAGGTTCCACCAACGGTCGGCAGCGCGTGGGATCTAACGGAATTGCCAAGCTCGTCTCCCCTGAGGGTTTTCCTAATGTCTCTGTGCCAGGGAATGCTAGGGGGGTTTGAAGGAAGTCCCAGTGGCAGAGGCTGCCTCCCCAAGGTCAGGAAAGGTATTTCTCGGGCTTCCCCGGACAGGGAACACCTGTGACTGAAGAGAGCTGCGTGAAGTTGTCTCTCGAGCTCCCCAAGGCAATGATAATGATTCCGGAATCCTGAGCGTGGGGAGGTTCCACCAACGGTCGGCAGCGCGTGGGTTCTAATGGAATGCCTAAGCTCGTCTCCCCTGAGGGTTTTCCTAATGTCTCTGTGCCAGGGAATGCTAGGGGGGTTTGCAGGAAGTCCCAGGGACAGAGGATGCCTCCCCAAGTTCAGGGAAGGTATTTCTCGGACTTCCCCGAACAAGGAACACCTGTGAATGAAGAGAGCTGTGTGGAGTTGTCTCTCCAGCTCCCCGACACACTGACAATTGTTCCGGAATCCTGAGCGTGCGGAGGTTCCACCAACGGTCGGCAGCGATTGGGTTCTAACAGAATTGCAAAGCTCGTCTCCCCTAAGGGTTTTCCTAATGTCTCTGTGCCAGTGAAGGCTAGGGGGGTTTGCAGGAAGTCCCAGTGTCAGAGGCTGCCTCCCCAAGGTCAGGGAAGTTATTTCTCGGACTTCCCTGAGCATTGAACACCTGTGACTGAAGAGAGCTGCGTGGAGTTGTCTCTTGATCTCCCCCACGCACTGACAATGTTTCCGGAATCCTGAGCGTGGTGAGGTTTCACCAACAGTCGGCAGTGCGTGGGATCTAACGGAATTGCAAACCTCGTCTCCCCTGAGGGTTTTCCTAATGTCTCTGTGCCAGGGAATGCTAGGGGGGTTTGAAGGAAGTCCCAGGGACAGAGGCTGCCTCCACAAGTTCAGGGAAGTTATTTCTCGGACTTCCCCGGACAGGGAACACATGTGACTGAAGAGAGCTGCGTGGAGTTGTCTCTCGAGCTCCCCCACGCAATGTTAATGGTTCCGGAATCCTTACCGTGGGGAGGTACCTCCATTGGTCGGCAGCGCGTGGGTTCTAACGGAATGCCTAAGCTCGTCTCCCCTGAGAATTTTCCTAATGTCTCTGTGCCAGGGAAAGCTTGGAGGATTTGCAGGAATTCCCAGGGTCAGAGGCTGCCTCCCCAATGTCAGGGAAGTTATTTCTCGGACTTCCCCAAACAGGGAACACCTGTGACTGCAGAGAGCTGCGTGGATTTGTCTGTCGATCTCCCCTACGCACTGAGAATGTTTCTGGAATCCTGAGCGTGGGGAGGTTCCACCAACGGTCGGCAGCGTGTGGGTTCTAACGGAATGCTAAGCTCGTCTCCCCTGAGGGTTTTCCTAATGTCTCTGTGCCAGGGAATGCTAGGGGGGTTTGCAGGAAGTCCCAGGGACAGAGGCTGCCTCCCCAAAGTCAGGGAAGTTATTTCTCGGACTTCCCCGAACAGGGAACACCTGTGACTGAAGAGAGCTGCGTGGAGTTGTCTCTCGAGATCCCCCACGCGCGGACAATGGTTCCGGAATCCTGAGCGTGGGGAGGTTCCACCAACGGTCGTCAGCGCGTGGGTTCTAACGGAATGCCTAAGCTCGTCTCCCCTGAGGATTTTTCTAATGTCTCTGTGCCAGGGAATGCTAGGGGGGTTTGCAGGAAGTCCCAGGGACAGAGGTTGCCTCCCAAGGTCAGGGAAGGTATTTCTCGGACTTCCCCGAACAGGGAACACCTGTGACTGAAGAGAGCTGCGTGGAGTTGTCTCTCGACCTCCCCCACGCGCTGACAATTGTTCCGGAATCCTGAAGTGGGGAGGTTCCACCAACGCTCGGCAGCGCGTGGGATCTAACGGAATGCATTAGCTCGACTCCCCTGAGGGTTTTCCTAATGTCTCTGTGCCAGGGAATGCTAGGGGGGTTTACAGGAAGTCCCAGTGGCAGAGGCTGCCTCCCCAAGGTCAGGGAAGTTATTTCTCGGACTTCCCCGAACAGGGAACACCTGTGACTGAAGAGAGCTGCGTGGAGTTGTCTCTCGAGCTCCCCCACGCACTGACAATGGTTCCGGGAACCTGAGTTTGGGGAGGTTCCACCAACGGTCGGCAGCGCTTGGGTTCTAACGGAATGCCTAAGCCTGTCTCCCCTGAGGATTTTTCTTATATCTCTGTGCCAGGGAATGCTAGGGGGTTTTGCAGGAAGTCCCAGTGACTGAGGCTGCCTCCCCAAGGTCAGGGAAGATATTTCTCGGACTTCCCCGAGCAGGGAACACCTGTGGCTGAAGAGAGCTGCGTGGAGTTGTCTCTCGAGCTCCACCACGCACTGACAATGGTTCCGGAATCCTGAGCGTGGGGAGGGTCCACCAACGGTCGGCAGCGCGTGGGTTCTAACGGAATGCCTAAGCCCGTCTCCCCTGAGGGTTTTCCTAATGTCTCTGTGCCAGGGAATGCTAGGGGTGTTTGCAGGAAGTCCCAGGGACAGAGGCTGCCTCCCCAAGGTGAGGGAAGGTATTTCTCGTACTTCCCCGAACAAGAAACACCTGTGACTGAAGACAGCTGCGTGGAGTTGTCTCTCGAGCTCCCCCACGCACTGACAATGGTTCCGGAATCCTGAGCGTGGGGAGGTTCCACCAACGTTCGGCAGCGCGTTGGTTCTAACGGAATGCCTTAGCTCGTCTCCCCTAAGGGTCTTCCTAATGTCTCTGTGCCAGGGAATGCTAGGGGTGTTTGCAGGAAGTCCCAGGGACAGAGGCTGCCTCCCCAAGTTCAGGGAAGATTTTTCTCGGACTTCCCCGGACAGGGAACACCTGTGACTGAAGAGAGCTGCGTGGAGTTGTCTCTCGAGCTCCCCCACGCAATGACAATGGTTCCGGAATCCTGAGCGTTGGGAGGTTCCACCAACGATCGGAAGCGCGTGGGATCTAACGGAATTTTAAAGCTCGTCTCCCCTGAGGGTTTTCCTAATGTCTCTGTGCCAGGGAATGCTAGGGGGGTTTGAAGGAAGTCCCAGTGGAAGAGGCTGCCTCCCCAAGGTCAGGAAAGGTATTTCTCGGGCTTCCCCGGACAGGGAACACCTGTGACTGAAGAGAGCTGCGTGGAGTTGTCTCTCGAGCTCCCCCACGCAATAATGGTTCCGGAATCCTTACCGTGGGGAGGTACCTCCATTGGTCGGCAGCGCGTGGGTTCTAATGGAATGCCTAAGCTCGTCTCCCCTGAGGGTTTTCCTAATATCTCTGTGCCAGGATATGCTAGGGGGGTTTGCAGGAAGTTCGAGGGACAGAGGCTGCCTCCCCAAGGTCAGGAAAGATTTTTCTCGGACTTCCCCGAATAGGGAACACCTGTGACTGAATAGAGCTGCGTGGAGATGTCTCTCGAGCTCCCCCACGAACTGACAATGGTTCTGGAATCCTGAGCGTGGGGAGGTTACACCAACGGTCGGCAGCGCATGGGATCTAACGGAATTGCAAAGCTCGTCTCCCCTGAGGTTTTTCCTAATGTCTCTGTGCCAGGGAATGCTAGGGAGGTATGCAGGAAGTCCCAGGGACAGAGGCTGCCTCCCCAAGGTCAGGGAATATTTTTCTCGGACTTCCCCGAACAGGGAACACCTGTGACTGAAGAAAGCTGCATGGAGTTGTCTCTCGAGCTCCCCCACGCACTGACAATGGTTCCGGAATCCTGAGCGTGGGGAGGTTCCACCAACGGTCGGCAGCGCGTGGGATCTAACGGAATTGCAAAGCTCGTCTCCCCTGAGTGTTTTCCTAATATCTCTGTGCCAGGGAATGCTAGGGGGGTTGGAAGGAAGTCCCAGTGGAAAAGGCTGCCTCCCCAATGTCAGGGAAGTTATTTCTCGGACTTCCCCTAACAGGGAACACCTGTGACTGAAGAGAGCTGCGTGGAGTTGTCTGTCGAACTCCCCTACGAACTGAAAATGTTTCTGGAATCCTGAGCGTGGGGTGGTTCCACCAACGGTCGGCAGCGTGTGGGTTCTAACGGAATGCCTAAGCTCGTCTCCCCTGAGGGTTTTCCTAATGTCTCTGTGCCAGGGAATGCTAGGGTTTTTGCAGGAAGTCCCAGGGACAGAGGCCGCCTCCCCAAGGTCAGGGAAGTTATTTCTCGGACTTCCCCGAACAGGGAACACTTGTGACTGAAGAGAGCTGCGTGGAGTTGTCTCTTGAGCTCCCCCACGCACAGACAATGGTTCCGGAATCCTGAGCGTGGGGAGGTACCACCAATGGTCGGCAGTGCGTGGGTTCTAATGGAATGCCTAAGCTCGTCTCCCCTGAGGATTTTCCTAATATCTCTGTGTCAGGATATGCTAGGGGGGTTTGCAGGAAGTCCCAGTGACAGAGGCTGCCTCCCCAAGGTCAGGGAAGGTATTTCTCGGACTTCCCCGAACAGGGACACCTGTGACTGAAGAGAGCTGCGTGGAGTTGTCTCTCCCGCTCCCCGACGCACTGACAATGGTTCCGGAATCCTGACGGTGGGGATGTTCCTCCAACGGTGGTCAGCGAGTGGGTTCTAACGGAATTGCAAAGCTCGTCTCCCCTGAGGCTTTCCAAGTGTCTCTATGCCCGGGAAGGCTAGGGGGGTTTGCAGGAAGTCCCAGGGACAGAGGTAGCCTCCCAAGGTCAGGGAAGGTATTTCTCAGACTTCTCTGAACAGGGAACACCTGTGATTGAACAGAGCTGCGTGGAGTTGTCTCTCGAGCTCCCCCACGCACTGACAATGGTTCCGGAATCCTGAGCGTGGGGAGGTTCCACCAACGGTCGGCAGCGCGTGGGTTCTAACGGAATGCCTTAGGTCGTCTCCCCTGAGTGTTTTCCTAATGTCTCTGTGCCAGGGAATGCTAGGGGGGTATGAAGGAAATCCCAGTGGCAGAGGCTGCCCCCCCAAGGTCAGGAAAGTTATTTCTCGGGCTTCCCCGGACAGGGAACACCTGTGACTGAAGAGAGCTGCGTGGAGTTTTCTCTCGAGCTCCCCCACGCAATGATAATGGTTCTGGAATCCTTACCGTGGGGAGGTACCTCCATTGGTCGGCAGCGCGTGGGTTCTAACAGAATGCCTAAGCTCGTCTCCCCTGAGAATTTTCCTAATGTCTCTGTGCCAGGGAAAGCTTGGAGGATTTGCAGGAATTCCCAGTGTCAGAGGCTGCCTCCCCAATGTCAGGGAAGTTAATTCTCCTACTTCCTCAAACAGGGAACACCTGTGACTGAAGAGAGCTGCGTGGAGTTGTCTGTCGATATCCCCCACGCACTGAAAATGTTTCTGGAATCCTGAGCGTGGGGAGGTTCCACCAACGGTCGGCAGCGCGTGGGTTCTAACGGAATGCCTAAGCTCGTCTCCCCTGAGGGTTTTCCTAATGTCTCTGTGCCAGGGAATGCTAGGGTTTTTGCAGGAAGTCCCAGGGACAGAGGCTGCCTCCCCAAGGTGAGGGAAGTTATTTCTCGGACTTCCCCGAACAGGGAACACCTGTGACTGAAGAGAGCTGCGTGGATTTGTCTCTCGAGCTCCCCCACGCACTGACAATGGTTCCGGAATCCTGAGCGTGGGGAGGTTCCACCAACGGTCGGCAGGGCGTGCGATCTAACGGAATTGCAAAGCTCGTCTCCCCTGAGGGTTTTCCAAGTGTCTCTATGCCCGGGAAGGCAAGGGGGGTTTGCAGGAAGTCCCAGGGACAGAGGTTGCCTCCCAAGGTCAGGGAAGGTATTTCTCGGACTTCCCCGAACAGGGAACACCTGTGACTGAAGAGAGCTGCGTGGAGTTGTCTCTCGACCTCCCCCACGCACTGACAATTGTTCCGGAATCCTGAAGTGGGGAGGTTCCACCAACGCTCGGCAGCGCGTGGGATCTAACGGAATGCCTTAGCTCGACTCCCCTGAGGGTTTTCCTAATGTCTCTGTGCCAGGGAATGCTAGGGGGGTTTGCAGGAAGTCCCAGTGGCAGAGTCTGCCTCCCCAAGGTCAGGGAAGTTATTTCTCGGACTTTCCCGAACAGGGAACACCTGTGACTGAAGAGAGCTGCGTGGAGTTGTCTCTCGAGCTCCCCCACGCACTGACAATGGTTCCGGGAACCTGAGTTTGGGGAGGTTCCACCAACGGTCGGCAGCGCGTGGGTTCTAACGGAATGCCTAAGCCTGTCTCCCCTGAGGATTTTTCTTATATCTCTGTGCCAGGGAATGCTAGGGGGTTTTGCAGGAAGTCCCAGTGACTGAGGCTGCCTCCCCAAGGTCAGGGAAGATATTTCTCGGACTTCCCCGAGCAGGGAACACCTGTGGCTGAAGAGAGCTGCGTGGAGTTGTCTCTCGAGCTCCACCACGCACTGACAATGGTTCCGGAATCCTGAGCGTGGGGAGGTTCCACCAACGGTCGGCAGCGCGTGGGTTCTAACGGAATGCCTAAGCCCGTCTCCCCTGAGGGTTTTCCTAATGTCTCTGTGCCAGGGAATGCTAGGGGTGTTTGCAGGAAGTCCCAGGGACAGAGGCTGCCTCCCCAAGGTGAGGGAAGGTATTTCTCGTACTTCCCCGAACAAGAAACACCTGTGACTGAAGACAGCTGCGTGGAGTTGTCTCTCGAGCTCCCCCACGCACTGACAATGGTTCCGGAATCCTGAGCGTGGGGAGGTTCCACCAACGTTCGGCAGCGCGTTGGTTCTAACGGAATGCCTTAGCTCGTCTCCCCTAAGGGTCTTCCTAATGTCTCTGTGCCAGGGAATGCTAGGGGTGTTTGCAGGAAGTCCCAGGGACAGAGGCTGCCTCCCCAAGTTCAGGGAAGATTTTTCTCGGACTTCCCCGGACAGGGAACACCTGTGACTGAAGAGAGCTGCGTGGAGTTGTCTCTCGAGCTCCCCCACGCAATGACAATGGTTCCGGAATCCTAAGCGTTGGGAGGTTCCACCAACGATCGGAAGCGCGTGGGATCTAACGGAATTTTAAAGCTCGTCTCCCCTGAGGGTTTTCCTAATGTCTCTGTGCCAGGGAATGCTAGGGGGGTTTGAAGGAAGTCCCAGTGGAAGAGGATGCCTCCCCAAGGTCAGGAAAGGTATTTCTCGGGCTTCCCCGGACAGGGAACACCTGTGACTGAAGAGAGCTGCGTGGAGTTGTCTCTCGAGCTCCCCCACGCAATAATGGTTCCGGAATCCTTACCGTGGGGAGGTACCTCCATTGGTCGGCAGCGCGTGGGTTCTAATGGAATGCCTAAGCTCGTCTCCCCTGAGGGTTTTCCTAATATCTCTGTGCCAGGATATGCTAGGGGGGTTTGCAGGAAGTTCGAGGGACAGAGGCTGCCTCCCCAAGGTCAGGAAAATTTTTCTCGGACTTCCCCGAATAGGGAACACCTGTGACTGAAGAGAGCTGCGTGGAGATGTCTCTCGAGCTCCCCCACGCACTGACAATTGTTCCGGAATCCTGAGCGTGGGGAGGTTCCACCAATGGTCGGCAGCGCGTGGGATCTAACGGAATTGCAAAGCTCGTCTCCCCTGAGTGTTTTCCTAATATCTCTGTGCCAGGGAATGCTAGGGGGGTTGGAAGGAAGTCCCAGTGGAAAAGGCTGCCTCCCCAATGTCAGGGAAGTTATTTCTCGGACTTCCCCAAACAGGGAACAAATGTGACTGAAGAGAGCTGCGTGGAGTTGTCTGTCGAACTCCCCTACGCACTGAAAATGTTTCTGGAATCCTGAGCGTGGGGTGGTTCCACCAACGGTCGGCAGCGTGTGGGTTCTAACGGAATGCCTAAGCTCGTCTCCCCTGAGGGTTTTCCTAATGTCTCTGTGCCAGGGAATGCTAGGGTTTTTGCAGGAAGTCCCAGGGACAGAGGCCGCCTCCCCAAGGTCAGGGAAGTTATTTCTCGGACTTCCCCGAACAGGGAACACTTGTGACTGAAGAGAGCTGCGTGGAGTTGTCTCTTGAGCTCCCCCACGCACTGACAATGGTTCCGGAATCCTGAGCGTGGGGAGGTACCACCAATGGTCGGCAGTGCGTGGGTTCTAATGGAATGCCTAAGCTCGTCTCCCCTGAGGATTTTCCTAATATCTCTGTGTCAGGATATGCTAGGGGGGTTTGCAGGAAGTCCCAGTGACAGAGGCTGCCTCCCCAAGGTCAGGAAAGGTATTTCTCGGACTTCCCCGAACAGGGACACCTGTGACTGAAGAGAGCTGTCTGGAGTTGTCTCTCCCGCTCCCCGACGCACTGACAATGGTTCCGGAATCCTGACGGTGGGGAGGTTCCTCCAACGGTGGGCAGCGAGTGGGTTCTAACGGAATTGAAAAGCTCGTCTCCCCTGAGGCTTTCCAAGTGTCTCTATGCCCGGGAAGGCTAGGGGGGATTGCAGGAAGTCCCAGGGACAGAGGTAGCCTCCCAAGGTCAGGGAAGGTATTTCTCAGACTTCTCTGAACAGGGAACACCTGTGATTGAACAGAGCTGCGTGGAGTTGTCTCTCCACCTCCCTGACGCACTGACAATGGTTCCGGAATCTTGACGGTGGGGAGGTTCCACCAAAGGTGCAGCTAGTGGGTTCTAACGGAATTGCAATGCTCGTCTCCCCTGAGGGTTTTCCAAGTGTCTCTATGCCCGGGAAGTCTAGGGGGGTTTGCAGAATGTCCCAGGGACAGAGGCTGCCTCCCCAAGGTCAGGGAAGGTATTTCTCGGACTTCCCCGAACAAGGAACACCTGTGAATGAAGAGAGCTGCGTGGAGTTGTCTCTCCAGCTCCCCGACACTTTGACAATGGTTCCGGAATCCTGAGCGTGCGGAGGTTCCACCAACGGTCGGCAGCGAGTGGGTTCTAACAGAATTGCAAAGCTCGTCTCCCCTAAGGATTTTCCTAATGTCTCTGTGCCAGTGAAGGCTAGGGGGGTTTGCAGGAAGTCCCAGTGTCAGAGGCTGCCTCCCCAAGGTCAGGGAAGTTATTTCTCGGTCTTCCCTGAGCATTGAACACCTGTGACTGAAGAGAGCTGCGTGGAGTTGTCTCTCGAGCTCCCCCACGCACTGACAATGTTTCCGGAATCCTGAGCGAGGGGAGGTTCCAACAAC
This sequence comes from Vicugna pacos, assembly GCF_048564905.1. Taxonomy (NCBI): domain Eukaryota; kingdom Metazoa; phylum Chordata; class Mammalia; order Artiodactyla; family Camelidae; genus Vicugna; species Vicugna pacos. The sequence continues at coordinate 57,233,942 of NW_027328721.1, forward strand.
GGTCGGCAGCGCGTGGGTTCTAACGGAATGCCTAAGCTCGTCTCCCCTGAGGGTTTTCCTAATGTCTCTGTGCCAGGGAATGCTAGGGGGGTTTGCAGGAAGTCCCAGGGACAGAGGCTGCCTCCGCAAGGTCAGGGAAGTTATATCTCGGACTTCCCCGAACTGGGAACAACTGTGACTGAAGAGAGCTGCGTGGAGTTGTCTCTCGAGCTCCCCCACTCACTGACAATGGTTCCGGAATCCTGAGCGTGGGGAGGTTCCACCAACGGTCGGCAGCGCGTGGGTTCTAACGGAATGCCTAAGCTCATCTCCCCTGAGGGTTTTCCTAATGTCTCTGTGCCAGGGAATGCTAGGGGGGTTTGCAGGAAATCCCAGGGACAGAGGCTTCCTCCCCAAGGTCAGGTAAGATATTTCTCGGACTTCCCCGAACAAGGAACACCTGTGAATGAAGAGAGCTGCGTGGAGTTGTCTCTCCACCTCCCCGACACACTGACAATGGTTCCGGATTCCTGAGCGTGCGGACGTTCCACCAACGGTCGGCAGCGAGTGGGTTCTAACAGAATTGCAAAGCTCGTCTCCCCTAAGGGTTTTCCTAATGTCTCTGTGCCAGGGAAGGCTAGGGGGGTTTGCAGGAAGTCCCAGTGACAGAGGCTGCCTCCCCAAGGTCAGGGAAGTTATTTCTCGGACTTCCCTGAGCATTGAACACCTGTGACTGAAGAGAGCTGCGTGGAGTTGTCTCTCGAGCTCCCCCACGCACTGACAATGTTTCCGGAATCCTGAGCGTGGGGAGGTTCCACCAACGGTCGGCAGCGTGTCGGATCTAACGGAATTGTAAAGCTCGTCTCCCCTGAGGGTTTTCCTAATGTCTCTGTGCCAGGGAATGCTAGGGGGTTTTGAAGGAAGTCCAAGTGGCAGAGGCTGCCTCCCCAAGGTCAGGAAAGGTATTTCTCGGGCTTCCCCGGACAGGGAACACCTGTGACTGAAGAGAGCTGCGTGGAGTTCTCTCTCGAGCTCCCCCACGCAATGATAATGGTTCCGGAATCCTTACCGTGGGGAGGTACCTCCATTGGTCGGCAGCGCGTGGGTTCTAACGGAATGCCTATGCTCGTCTCCCCTGAGAATTTTCCTAATGTCTCTGTGCCGGGGAAAGCTTGGAGGATTTGCAGGAATTCCCAGTGTCAGAGGCTGCCTCCCCAATGTCAGGGAAGTTATTTCTCGGACTTCCCCAAACAGGGAACTCCTGTGACTGAAGAGAGCTGCGTGGAGTTGTCTGTCGATCTCCCCTACGCACTGAAAATGTTTCTGGAATCCTGAGCGTGGGGAGGTTCCACCAACGGTCGGCAGCGCGTGGGATCTAACGGAATGCCTAAGCTCGTCTCCCCTGAGGGTTTTCCTAATGTCTCTGTGCCAGGGAATGCTTGGGTTTTTGCAGGAATTCCCAGGGACAGAGGCTGCCTCCCCAAGGTCAGGGAAGTTATTTCTCGGACTTCCCCGAAGAGGGAACACCTGTGACTGAAGAGAGCTGCGTGGAGTTGTCTCTCGAGCTTCCCCACGCACTGAGAATGTTTCCGGAATCCTGAGCGTGGGGAGGTTCCACCAACGGTCGGCAGCGCGTGGGATCTAACGGAATTGCAAAGCTCGTCTCCCCTGAGTGTTTCCTAATGTCTCTGTGCCAGGGAATGCTAGGGGGGTTTGAAGGAAGTCCCAGTGGCAGAGGCTGCCTCCCCAAGTTCAGGAAAGGTATTTCTCGGACTTCCCCGGACAGGGAACACCTGTGACTGAAGAGAGCTGCGTGGAGTTGTCTCTCGAGCTCCCCCACGCACTGACAACGTTTCCGGAATCCTGAGAGTGGGGAGGTTCCACCAAAGGTCGGCAGCGCGTGGGTTCTAACGGAGTGCCTAAGCTCGTCTCCCCTGAGGGTTTTCCTAATGTCTCTGTGCCAGGTAATGCTAGGCGGTTTGCAGGAACTCCCAGGGACATAGGCTGCCTCCCCAAGGTCAGGGAAGGTATTTCTCGGACTTCCCCGAACAGGGAACACCTGTGACTGAAGAGATCTGCGTGGAGTTGTCTCTCCACCTCCCTGACGCACTGACAATGGTTCCGGAATCTTGACGGTGGGGAGGTTCCACCAAAGGTGCAGCTAGTGGGTTCTAACGGAATTGCAATGCTCGTCTCCCCTGAGGGTTTTCCAAGTGTCTCTATGCCCGGGAAGTCTAGGGGGGTTTGCAGAATGTCCCAGGGACAGAGGCTGCCTCCCCAAGGTCAGGGAAGGTATTTCTCGGACTTCCCCGAACAAGGAACACCTGTGAATGAAGAGAGCTGCGTGGAGTTGTCTCTCCAGCTCCCCGACACTTTGACAATGCTTCCGGAATCCAGAGCGTGCGGAGGTTCCACCAACGGTCGGCAGCGAGTGGGTTCTAACAGAATTGCAAAGCTCGTCTCCCCTAAGGGTTTTCCTAATGTCTCTGTGCCAGTGAAGGCTAGGGGGGTTTGCAGGAAGTCCCAGTGTCAGAGGCTGCCTCCCCAAGGTCAGGGAAGTTATTTCTCGGTCTTCCCTGAGCATTGAACACCTGTGACTGAAGAGAGCTGCGTGGAGTTGTCTCTCGAGCTCCCCCACGCACTGACAATGTTTCCGGAATCCTGAGCGAGGGGAGGTTCCACCAACGGTCGGCAGCGCGTGGGTTCTAACGGAATGCCTAAGCTCGTCTCCCCTGAGGGTTTTCCTAATGTCTCTGTGCCAGGGAATGCTAGGGGGGTTTGCAGGAAGTCCCAGGGACAGAGGCTGCCTCCCCAAGGTCAGGTAAGGTATTTCTCGGACTTCCCCGAACAAGGAACTCCTGTGAATGAAGAGAGCTGCGTGGAGTTGTCTCTCCACCTCCCCGACACACTGACAATGGTTCCGGATTCCTGAGCGTGCGGAGGTTCCACCAACGGTCGGCAGCGTGTGGGTTCTAACAGAATTGCAAAGCTCGTCTCCCCTAAGGGTTTTCCTAATGTCTCTGTGCCAGGGAAGGCTAGGGGGGTTTGCAGGAAGCCCCAGTGACAGAGGCTGCCTCCCCAAGGTCAGGGAAGTTATTTCTCGGACTTCCCTGAGCATTGAACACCTGTGACTGAAGAGAGCTGCGTGGAGTTGTCTCTCGAGCTCCCCCACGCACTGACAATGTTTCCGGAATCCTGAGCGTGGGGAGGTTCCACCAACGGTCGGCAGCGTGTCGGATCTAACGGAATTGTAAAGCTCGTCTCCCCTGAGGGTTTTCCTAATGTCTCTGTGCCAGGGAATGCTAGGGGGGTTTGAAGGAAGTCCAAGTGGCAGAGGGTGCCTCCCCAAGGTCAGGAAAGGTATTTCTCGGGCTTCCCCGGACAGGGAACACCTGTGACTGAAGAGAGCTGCGTGGAGTTCTCTCTCGAGCTCCCCCACGCAATGATAATGGTTCCGGAATCCTTACCGTGGGGAGGTACCTCCATTGGTCGGCAGCGCGTGGGTTCTAACGGAATGCCTATGCTCGTCTCCCCTGAGAATTTTCCTAATGTCTCTGTGCCAGGGAATGCTAGGGTTTTTGCAGGAATTCCCAGGGACAGAGGCTGCCTCCCCAAGGTCAGGGAAGTTATTTCTCGGACTTCCCCGAAGAGGGAACACCTGTGACTGAAGAGAGCTGCGTGGAGTTGTCTCTCGAGATCCCCCACGCGCGGACAATGGTTCCGGAATCCTGAGCGTGGGGAGGTTCCACCAACGGTCGTCAGCGCGTGGGTTCTAACGGAATGCCTAAGCTCGTCTCCCCTGAGGCTTTCCAAGTGTCTCTATGCCCGGGAAGGCTAGGGGGGTTTGCAGGAAGTCCCAGGGACAGAGGTTGCCTCCCAAGGTCAGGGAAGGTATTTCTCGGACTTCCCCGAACAGGGAACACCTGTGACTGAAGAGAGCTGCGTGGAGTTGTCTCTCGACCTCCCCCACGCGCTGACAATTGTTCCGGAATCCTGAAGTGGGGAGGTTCCACCAACGCTCGGCAGCGCGTGGGATCTAACGGAATGCATTAGCTCGACTCCCCTGAGGGTTTTCCTAATGTCTCTGTGCCAGGGAATGCTAGGGGGGTTTACAGGAAGTCCCAGTGGCAGAGGCTGCCTCCCCAAGGTCAGGGAAGTTATTTCTCGGACTTCCCCGAACAGGGAACACCTGTGACTGAAGAGAGCTGCGTGGAGTTGTCTCTCGAGCTCCCCCACGCACTGACAATGGTTCCGGGAACCTGAGTTTGGGGAGGTTCCACCAACGGTCGGCAGCGCTTGGGTTCTAACGGAATGCCTAAGCCTGTCTCCCCTGAGGATTTTTCTTATATCTCTGTGCCAGGGAATGCTAGGGGGTTTTGCAGGAAGTCCCAGTGACTGAGGCTGCCTCCCCAAGGTCAGGGAAGATATTTCTCGGACTTCCCCGAGCAGGGAACACCTGTGGCTGAAGAGAGCTGCGTGGAGTTGTCTCTCGAGCTCCACCACGCACTGACAATGGTTCCGGAATCCTGAGCGTGGGGAGGGTCCACCAACGGTCGGCAGCGCGTGGGTTCTAACGGAATGCCTAAGCCCGTCTCCCCTGAGGGTTTTCCTAATGTCTCTGTGCCAGGGAATGCTAGGGGTGTTTGCAGGAAGTCCCAGGGACAGAGGCTGCCTCCCCAAGGTGAGGGAAGGTATTTCTCGTACTTCCCCGAACAAGAAACACCTGTGACTGAAGACAGCTGCGTGGAGTTGTCTCTCGAGCTCCCCCACGCACTGACAATGGTTCCGGAATCCTGAGCGTGGGGAGGTTCCACCAACGTTCGGCAGCGCGTTGGTTCTAACGGAATGCCTTAGCTCGTCTCCCCTAAGGGTCTTCCTAATGTCTCTGTGCCAGGGAATGCTAGGGGTGTTTGCAGGAAGTCCCAGGGACAGAGGCTGCCTCCCCAAGTTCTGGGAAGATTTTTCTCGGACTTCCCCGGACAGGGAACACCTGTGACTGAAGAGAGCTGCGTGGAGTTGTCTCTCGAGCTCCCCCACGCAATGACAATGGTTCCGGAATCCTGAGCGTTGGGAGGTTCCACCAACGATCGGAAGCGCGTGGGATCTAACGGAATTTTAAAGCTCGTCTCCCCTGAGGGTTTTCCTAATGTCTCTGTGCCAGGGAATGCTAGGGGGGTTTGAAGGAAGTCCCAGTGGAAGAGGCTGCCTCCCCAAGGTCAGGAAAGGTATTTCTCGGGCTTCCCCGGACAGGGAACACCTGTGACTGAAGAGAGCTGCGTGGAGTTGTCTCTCGAGCTCCCCCACGCAATAATGGTTCCGGAATCCTTACCGTGGGGAGGTACCTCCATTGGTCGGCAGCGCGTGGGTTCTAATGGAATGCCTAAGCTCGTCTCCCCTGAGGGTTTTCCTAATATCTCTGTGCCAGGATATGCTAGGGGGGTTTGCAGGAAGTTCGAGGGACAGAGGCTGCCTCCCCAAGGTCAGGAAATATTTTTCTCGGACTTCCCCGAATAGGGAACACCTGTGACTGAATAGAGCTGCGTGGAGATGTCTCTCGAGCTCCCCCACGAACTGACAATGGTTCTGGAATCCTGAGCGTGGGGAGGTTACACCAACGGTCGGCAGCGCATGGGATCTAACGGAATAGCAAAGCTCGTCTCCCCTGAGGTTTTTCCTAATGTCTCTGTGCCAGGGAATGCTAGGGAGGTATGCAGGAAGTCCCAGGGACAGAGGCTGCCTCCCCAAGGTCAGGGAATATTTTTCTCGGACTTCCCCGAACAGGGAACACCTGTGACTGAAGAAAGCTGCATGGAGTTGTCTCTCGAGCTCCCCCACGCACTGACAATGGTTCCGGAATCCTGAGCGTGGGGAGGTTCCACCAACGGTCGGCAGCGCGTGGGATCTAACGGAATTGCAAAGCTCGTCTCCCCTGAGTGTTTTCCTAATATCTCTGTGCCAGGGAATGCTAGGGGGGTTGGAAGGAAGTCCCAGTGGAAAAGGCTGCCTCCCCAATGTCAGGGAAGTTATTTCTCGGACTTCCCCTAACAGGGAACACCTGTGACTGAAGAGAGCTGCGTGGAGTTGTCTGTCGAACTCCCCTACGAACTGAAAATGTTTCTGGAATCCTGAGCGTGGGGTGGTTCCACCAACGGTCGGCAGCGTGTGGGTTCTAACGGAATGCCTAAGCTCGTCTCCCCTGAGGGTTTTCCTAATGTCTCTGTGCCAGGGAATGCTAGGGTTTTTGCAGGAAGTCCCAGGGACAGAGGCCGCCTCCCCAAGGTCAGGGAAGTTATTTCTCGGACTTCCCCGAACAGGGAACACTTGTGACTGAAGAGAGCTGCGTGGAGTTGTCTCTTGAGCTCCCCCACGCACAGACAATGGTTCCGGAATCCTGAGCGTGGGGAGGTACCACCAATGGTCGGCAGTGCGTGGGTTCTAATGGAATGCCTAAGCTCGTCTCCCCTGAGGATTTTCCTAATATCTCTGTGTCAGGATATGCTAGGGGGGTTTGCAGGAAGTCCCAGTGACAGAGGCTGCCTCCCCAAGGTCAGGGAAGGTATTTCTCGGACTTCCCCGAACAGGGACACCTGTGACTGAAGAGAGCTGCGTGGAGTTGTCTCTCCCGCTCCCCGACGCACTGACAATGGTTCCGGAATCCTGACGGTGGGGAGGTTCCTCCAACGGTGGTCAGCGAGTGGGTTCTAACGGAATTGCAAAGCTCGTCTCCCCTGAGGCTTTCCAAGTGTCTCTATGCCCGGGAAGGCTAGGGGGGTTTGCAGGAAGTCCCAGGGACAGAGGTAGCCTCCCAAGGTCAGGGAAGGTATTTCTCAGACTTCTCTGAACAGGGAACACCTGTGATTGAACAGAGCTGCGTGGAGTTGTCTCTCGAGCTCCCCCACGCACTGACAATGGTTCCGGAATCCTGAGCGTGGGGAGGTTCCACCAACGGTCGGCAGCGCGTGGGTTCTAACGGAATGCCTTAGGTCGTCTCCCCTGAGTGTTTTCCTAATGTCTCTGTGCCAGGGAATGCTAGGGGGGTATGAAGGAAATCCCAGTGGCAGAGGCTGCCCCCCCAAGGTCAGGAAAGTTATTTCTCGGGCTTCCCCGGACAGGGAACACCTGTGACTGAAGAGAGCTGCGTGGAGTTTTCTCTCGAGCTCCCCCACGCAATGATAATGGTTCTGGAATCCTTACCGTGGGGAGGTACCTCCATTGGTCGGCAGCGCGTGGGTTCTAACAGAATGCCTAAGCTCGTCTCCCCTGAGAATTTTCCTAATGTCTCTGTGCCAGGGAAAGCTTGGAGGATTTGCAGGAATTCCCAGTGTCAGAGGCTGCCTCCCCAATGTCAGGGAAGTTAATTCTCCTACTTCCTCAAACAGGGAACACCTGTGACTGAAGAGAGCTGCGTGGAGTTGTCTGTCGATATCCCCCACGCACTGAAAATGTTTCTGGAATCCTGAGCGTGGGGAGGTTCCACCAACGGTCGGCAGCGCGTGGGTTCTAACGGAATGCCTAAGCTCGTCTCCCCTGAGGGTTTTCCTAATGTCTCTGTGCCAGGGAATGCTAGGGTTTTTGCAGGAAGTCCCAGGGACAGAGGCTGCCTCCCCAAGGTGAGGGAAGTTATTTCTCGGACTTCCCCGAACAGGGAACACCTGTGACTGAAGAGAGCTGCGTGGATTTGTCTCTCGAGCTCCCCCACGCACTGACAATGGTTCCGGAATCCTGAGCGTGGGGAGGTTCCACCAACGGTCGGCAGGGCGTGCGATCTAACGGAATTGCAAAGCTCGTCTCCCCTGAGGGTTTTCCAAGTGTCTCTATGCCCGGGAAGGCAAGGGGGGTTTGCAGGAAGTCCCAGGGACAGAGGTTGCCTCCCAAGGTCAGGGAAGGTATTTCTCGGACTTCCCCGAACAGGGAACACCTGTGACTGAAGAGAGCTGCGTGGAGTTGTCTCTCGACCTCCCCCACGCACTGACAATTGTTCCGGAATCCTGAAGTGGGGAGGTTCCACCAACGCTCGGCAGCGCGTGGGATCTAACGGAATGCCTTAGCTCGACTCCCCTGAGGGTTTTCCTAATGTCTCTGTGCCAGGGAATGCTAGGGGGGTTTGCAGGAAGTCCCAGTGGCAGAGTCTGCCTCCCCAAGGTCAGGGAAGTTATTTCTCGGACTTTCCCGAACAGGGAACACCTGTGACTGAAGAGAGCTGCGTGGAGTTGTCTCTCGAGCTCCCCCACGCAATAATGGTTCCGGAATCCTTACCGTGGGGAGGTACCTCCATTGGTCGGCAGCGCGTGGGTTCTAATGGAATGCCTAAGCTCGTCTCCCCTGAGGGTTTTCCTAATATCTCTGTGCCAGGATATGCTAGGGGGGTTTGCAGGAAGTTCGAGGGACAGAGGCTGCCTCCCCAAGGTCAGGAAAATTTTTCTCGGACTTCCCCGAATAGGGAACACCTGTGACTGAAGAGAGCTGCGTGGAGATGTCTCTCGAGCTCCCCCACGCACTGACAATGGTTCCGGAATCCTGAGCGTGGGGAGGTTCCACCAATGGTCGGCAGCGCGTGGGATCTAACGGAATTGCAAAGCTCGTCTCCCCTGAGTGTTTTCCTAATATCTCTGTGCCAGGGAATGCTAGGGGGGTTGGAAGGAAGTCCCAGTGGAAAAGGCTGCCTCCCCAATGTCAGGGAAGTTATTTCTCGGACTTCCCCAAACAGGGAACAAATGTGACTGAAGAGAGCTGCGTGGAGTTGTCTGTCGAACTCCCCTACGCACTGAAAATGTTTCTGGAATCCTGAGCGTGGGGTGGTTCCACCAACGGTCGGCAGCGTGTGGGTTCTAACGGAATGCCTAAGCTCGTCTCCCCTGAGGGTTTTCCTAATGTCTCTGTGCCAGGGAATGCTAGGGTTTTTGCAGGAAGTCCCAGGGACAGAGGCCGCCTCCCCAAGGTCAGGGAAGTTATTTCTCGGACTTCCCCGAACAGGGAACACTTGTGACTGAAGAGAGCTGCGTGGAGTTGTCTCTTGAGCTCCCCCACGCACTGACAATGGTTCCGGAATCCTGAGCGTGGGGAGGTACCACCAATGGTCGGCAGTGCGTGGGTTCTAATGGAATGCCTAAGCTCGTCTCCCCTGAGGATTTTCCTAATATCTCTGTGTCAGGATATGCTAGGGGGGTTTGCAGGAAGTCCCAGTGACAGAGGCTGCCTCCCCAAGGTCAGGAAAGGTATTTCTCGGACTTCCCCGAACAGGGACACCTGTGACTGAAGAGAGCTGTCTGGAGTTGTCTCTCCCGCTCCCCGACGCACTGACAATGGTTCCGGAATCCTGACGGTGGGGAGGTTCCTCCAACGGTGGGCAGCGAGTGGGTTCTAACGGAATTGAAAAGCTCGTCTCCCCTGAGGCTTTCCAAGTGTCTCTATGCCCGGGAAGGCTAGGGGGGATTGCAGGAAGTCCCAGGGACAGAGGTAGCCTCCCAAGGTCAGGGAAGGTATTTCTCAGACTTCTCTGAACAGGGAACACCTGTGATTGAACAGAGCTGCGTGGAGTTGTCTCTCCACCTCCCTGACGCACTGACAATGGTTCCGGAATCTTGACGGTGGGGAGGTTCCACCAAAGGTGCAGCTAGTGGGTTCTAACGGAATTGCAATGCTCGTCTCCCCTGAGGGTTTTCCAAGTGTCTCTATGCCCGGGAAGTCTAGGGGGGTTTGCAGAATGTCCCAGGGACAGAGGCTGCCTCCCCAAGGTCAGGGAAGGTATTTCTCGGACTTCCCCGAACAAGGAACACCTGTGAATGAAGAGAGCTGCGTGGAGTTGTCTCTCCAGCTCCCCGACACTTTGACAATGGTTCCGGAATCCTGAGCGTGCGGAGGTTCCACCAACGGTCGGCAGCGAGTGGGTTCTAACAGAATTGCAAAGCTCGTCTCCCCTAAGGATTTTCCTAATGTCTCTGTGCCAGTGAAGGCTAGGGGGGTTTGCAGGAAGTCCCAGTGTCAGAGGCTGCCTCCCCAAGGTCAGGGAAGTTATTTCTCGGTCTTCCCTGAGCATTGAACACCTGTGACTGAAGAGAGCTGCGTGGAGTTGTCTCTCGAGCTCCCCCACGCACTGACAATGTTTCCGGAATCCTGAGCGAGGGGAGGTTCCAACAACGGTCGGCAGCGCGTGGGTTCTAACGGAATGCCTAAGCTCGTCTCCCCTGAGGGTTTTCCTAATGTCTCTGTGCCAGGGAATGCTAGGGGGGTTTGCAGGAAGTCCCAGGGACAGAGGCTGCCTCCGCAAGGTCAGGGAAGTTATATCTCGGACTTCCCCGAACTGGGAACAACTGTGACTGAAGAGAGCTGCGTGGAGTTGCCTCTCGAGCTCCCCCACTCACTGACAATGGTTCCGGAATCCTGAGCGTGGGGAGGTTCCACCAACGGTCGGCAGCGCGTGGGTTCTAACGGAATGCCTAAGCTCATCTCCCCTGAGGGTTTTCCTAATGTCTCTGTGCCAGGGAATGCTAGGGGGGTTTGCAGGAAGTCCCAGGGACAGAGGCTTCCTCCCCAAGGTCAGGTAAGATATTTCTCGGACTTCCCCGAACAAGGAACACCTGTGAATGAAGAGAGCTGCGTGGAGTTGTCTCTCCACCTCCCCGACACACTGACAATGGTTCCGGATTCCTGAGCGTGCGGACGTTCCACCAACGGTCGGCAGCGAGTGGGTTCTAACAGAATTGCAAAGCTCGTCTCCCCTAAGGGTTTTCCTAATGTCTCTGTGCCAGGGAAGGCTAGGGGGGTTTGCAGGAAGTCCCAGTGACAGAGGCTGCCTCCCCAAGGTCAGGGAAGTTATTTCTCGGACTTCCCTGAGCATTGAACACCTGTGACTGAAGAGAGCTGCGTGGAGTTGTCTCTCGAGCTCCCCCACGCACTGACAATGTTTCCGGAATCCTGAGCGTGGGGAGGTTCCACCAACGGTCGGCAGCGTGTCGGATCTAACGGAATTGTAAAGCTCGTCTCCCCTGAGGGTTTTCCTAATGTCTCTGTGCCAGGGAATGCTAGGGGGTTTTGAAGGAAGTCCAAGTGGCAGAGGCTGCCTCCCCAAGGTCAGGAAAGGTATTTCTCGGGCTTCCCCGGACAGGGAACACCTGTGACTGAAGAGAGCTGCGTGGAGTTCTCTCTCGAGCTCCCCCACGCAATGATAATGGTTCCGGAATCCTTACCGTGGGGAGGTACCTCCATTGGTCGGCAGCGCGTGGGTTCTAACGGAATGCCTATGCTCGTCTCCCCTGAGAATTTTCCTAATGTCTCTGTGCCGGGGAAAGCTTGGAGGATTTGCAGGAATTCCCAGTGTCAGAGGCTGCCTCCCCAATGTCAGGGAAGTTATTTCTCGGACTTCCCCAAACAGGGAACTCCTGTGACTGAAGAGAGCTGCGTGGAGTTGTCTGTCGATCTCCCCTACGCACTGAAAATGTTTCTGGAATCCTGAGCGTGGGGAGGTTCCACCAACGGTCGGCAGCGCGTGGGTTCTAACGGAATGCCTAAGCTCGTCTCCCCTGAGGGTTTTCCTAATGTCTCTGTGCCAGGGAATGCTTGGGTTTTTGCAGGAATTCCCAGGGACAGAGGCTGCCTCCCCAAGGTCAGGGAAGTTATTTCTCGGACTTCCCCGAAGAGGGAACACCTGTGACTGAAGAGAGCTGCGTGGAGTTGTCTCTCGAGCTTCCCCACGCACTGAGAATGTTTCCGGAATCCTGAGCGTGGGGAGGTTCCACCAACGGTCGGCAGCGCGTGGGATCTAACGGAATTGCAAAGCTCGTCTCCCCTGAGTGTTTCCTAATGTCTCTGTGCCAGGGAATGCTAGGGGGGTTTGAAGGAAGTCCCAGTGGCAGAGGCTGCCTCCCCAAGTTCAGGAAAGGTATTTCTCGGACTTCCCCGGACAGGGAACACCTGTGACTGAAGAGAGCTGCGTGGAGTTGTCTCTCGAGCTCCCCCACGCACTGACAACGGTTCCGGAATCCTGAGAGTGGGGAGGTTCCACCAAAGGTCGGCAGCGCGTGGGTTCTAACGGAGTGCCTAAGCTCGTCTCCCCTGAGGGTTTTCCTAATGTCTCTGTGCCAGGTAATGCTAGGCGGTTTGCAGGAACTCCCAGGGACATAGGCTGCCTCCCCAAGGTCAGGGAAGGTATTTCTCGGACTTCCCCGAACAGGGAACACCTGTGACTGAAGAGATCTGCGTGGAGTTGTCTCTCCACCTCCCTGACGCACTGACAATGGTTCCGGAATCTTGACGGTGGGGAGGTTCCACCAAAGGTGCAGCTAGTGGGTTCTAACGGAATTGCAATGCTCGTCTCCCCTGAGGGTTTTCCAAGTGTCTCTATGCCCGGGAAGTCTAGGGGGGTTTGCAGAATGTCCCAGGGACAGAGGCTGCCTCCCCAAGGTCAGGGAAGGTATTTCTCGGACTTCCCCGAACAAGGAACACCTGTGAATGAAGAGAGCTGCGTGGAGTTGTCTCTCCAGCTCCCCGACACTTTGACAATGCTTCCGGAATCCAGAGCGTGCGGAGGTTCCACCAACGGTCGGCAGCGAGTGGGTTCTAACAGAATTGCAAAGCTCGTCTCCCCTAAGGGTTTTCCTAATGTCTCTGTGCCAGTGAAGGCTAGGGGGGTTTGCAGGAAGTCCCAGTGTCAGAGGCTGCCTCCCCAAGGTCAGGGAAGTTATTTCTCGGTCTTCCCTGAGCATTGAACACCTGTGACTGAAGAGAGCTGCGTGGAGTTGTCTCTCGAGCTCCCCCACGCACTGACAATGTTTCCGGAATCCTGAGCGAGGGGAGGTTCCACCAACGGTCGGCAGCGCGTGGGTTCTAACGGAATGCCTAAGCTCGTCTCCCCTGAGGGTTTTCCTAATGTCTCTGTGCCAGGGAATGCTAGGGGGGTTTGCAGGAAGTCCCAGGGACAGAGGCTGCCTCCCCAAGGTCAGGTAAGGTATTTCTCGGACTTCCCCGAACAAGGAACTCCTGTGAATGAAGAGAGCTGCGTGGAGTTGTCTCTCCACCTCCCCGACACACTGACAATGGTTCCGGATTCCTGAGCGTGCGGAGGTTCCACCAACGGTCGGCAGCGTGTGGGTTCTAACAGAATTGCAAAGCTCGTCTCCCCTAAGGGTTTTCCTAATGTCTCTGTGCCAGGGAAGGCTAGGGGGGTTTGCAGGAAGCCCCAGTGACAGAGGCTGCCTCCCCAAGGTCAGGGAAGTTATTTCTCGGACTTCCCTGAGCATTGAACACCTGTGACTGAAGAGAGCTGCGTGGAGTTGTCTCTCGAGCTCCCCCACGCACTGACAATGTTTCCGGAATCCTGAGCGTGGGGAGGTTCCACCAACGGTCGGCAGCGTGTCGGATCTAACGGAATTGTAAAGCTCGTCTCCCCTGAGGGTTTTCCTAATGTCTCTGTGCCAGGGAATGCTAGGGGGGTTTGAAGGAAGTCCAAGTGGCAGAGGGTGCCTCCCCAAGGTCAGGAAAGGTATTTCTCGGGCTTCCCCGGACAGGGAACACCTGTGACTGAAGAGAGCTGCGTGGAGTTCTCTCTCGAGCTCCCCCACGCAATGATAATGGTTCCGGAATCCTTACCGTGGGGAGGTACCTCCATTGGTCGGCAGCGCGTGGGTTCTAACGGAATGCCTATGCTCGTCTCCCCTGAGAATTTTCCTAATGTCTCTGTGCCAGGGAATGCTAGGGTTTTTGCAGGAATTCCCAGGGACAGAGGCTGCCTCCCCAAGGTCAGGGAAGTTATTTCTCGGACTTCCCCGAAGAGGGAACACCTGTGACTGAAGAGAGCTGTGTGGAGTTGTCTCTCGAGCTCCCCCACGCACTGACAATGGTTCCGGAATCCTGAGCGTGGGGAGGTTCCACCAACGGTCGGCAGCGCGTGGGATCTAACGGAATTGCAAAGCTCGTCTCCCCTGAGGGTTTTCCTAATGTCTCTGTGCCAGGGAATGCTAGGGGGGTTTGAAGGAAGTCCCAGTGGCAGAGGCTGCCTCCCCAAGGTCAGGAAAGGTATTTCTCGGACTTCCCCGGACAGGGAACACCTGTGACTGAAGAGAGCTGCGTGGAGTTGTCTCTCGAGCTCCCCCACGCACTGACAACGGTTCCGGAATCCTGAGATTGGGGAGGTTCCACCAAAGGTCGGCAGCGCGTGGGTTCTAACGGAGTGCCTAAGCTCGTCTCCCCTGAGGGTTTTCCTAATGTCTCTGTGCCAGAGAATGCTTGGGGGGGTTTGCAGGAAGTCCCAGGGACAGAGGTTGCCTGCCAAGGTCAGGGAAGGTATTTCACAGACTTCCCCGAACAGGGAACACCTGTGTATGAACAGAGCTGCGTGAACTTGTCTCTCGAGCTCCCCCACGCGCTGACAATGGTTCCGGAATCCTGAGCGTGGGGAGGTTCCACCAACGGTCGGCAGCGCGTGGGTTCTAACGGAATGCCTATGCTCGTCTCCCCTGAGGGTTTTCCTAATGTCTCTGTGCCAGGGATTGCTAGGGTTTTTGCAGGAAGTCCCAGGGACAGAGGCTGCCTCCCCAAGGTCAGGGAAGTTATTTTTCGGACTTCCCCGAACAGGGAACACCTGTGACTGAAGAGAGCTGCGTGGAGTTGTCTCTCGAGCTCCCCCACGCACTGACAATGGTTCCGGAATCCTGAGCGTGGGGAGGTTCCACCAACCGTCGGCAGCGCGTTGGTTCTAACGGAATTGCAAAGCTCGTCTCCCCTGAGGGTTTTCCTAATGTCTCTGTGCCAGGGAATGCTAGGGGGGTTTGAAGGAATTCCCAGTGGCAGAGGCTGCCTCCCCAAGGTCAGGAAAGTTATTTCACGGACTTCCCCAGACAGGGAACACCTGTGAATGAAGAGAGCTGCGTGGAGTTTTCTCTCGAGCTCCCCCACGCACTGACAATGGTTCCGGAATCCTGAGCGTGGGGAGGTTCCACCAACGGTCGGCAGCGCGTTGGTTCTAACGGAATGCCTAAGCTCATCTCCCCTGAGGGTTTTCCTAATGTCTCTGTGCCAGGGAATGCTAGGGGGGTTTGCAGGAAGTCCCAGGGACAGAGGCTGCCTCCCCAAGGTCAGGGAAGGTATTTCTCGGACTTCCCCGAAAAAGGAACACCTGTGAATGAAGAGAGCTGCGTGGAGTTGTCTCTCCAGCTCCCCGACACTTTGACAATGCTTCCGGAATCCAGAGCGTGCGGAGGTTCCACCAACGGTCGGCAGCGAGTGGGTTCTAACAGAATTGCAAAGCTCGTCTCCCCTAAGGGTTTTCCTAATGTCTCTGTGCCAGTGAAGGCTAGGGGGGTTTGCAGGAAGTCCCAGTGTCAGAGGCTGCCTCCCCAAGGTCAGGGAAGTTATTTCTCGGTCTTCCCTGAGCATTGAACACCTGTGACTGAAGAGAGCTGCGTGGAGTTGTCTCTCGAGCTCCCCCACGCACTGACAATGTTTCCGGAATCCTGAGCGAGGGGAGGTTCCACCAACGGTCGGCAGCGCGTGGGTTCTAACGGAATGCCTAAGCTCGTCTCCCCTGAGGGTTTTCCTAATGTCTCTGTGCCAGGGAATGCTAGGGGGGTTTGCAGGAAGTCCCAGGGACAGAGGCTGCCTCCCCAAGGTCAGGTAAGGTATTTCTCGGACTTCCCCGAACAAGGAACACCTGTGAATGAAGAGAGCTGCGTGGAGTTGTCTCTCCACCTCCCCGACACACTGACAATGGTTCCGGATTCCTGAGCGTGCGGAGGTTCCACCAACGGTCGGCAGCGTGTGGGTTCTAACAGAATTGCAAAGCTCGTCTCCCCTAAGGGTTTTCCTAATGTCTCTGTGCCAGGGAAGGCTAGGGGGGTTTGCAGGAAGCCCCAGTGACAGAGGCTGCCTCCCCAAGGTCAGGGAAGTTATTTCTCGGACTTCCCTGAGCATTGAACACCTGTGACTGAAGAGAGCTGCGTGGAGTTGTCTCTCGAGCTCCCCCACGCACTGACAATGTTTCCGGAATCCTGAGCGTGGGGAGGTTCCACCAACGGTCGGCAGCGTGTCGGATCTAACGGAATTGTAAAGCTCGTCTCCCCTGAGGGTTTTCCTAATGTCTCTGTGCCAGGGAATGCTAGGGGGGTTTGAAGGAAGTCCAAGTGGAAGAGGCTGCCTCCCCAAGGTCAGGAAAGGTATTTCTCGGGCTTCCCCGGACAGGGAACACCTGTGACTGAAGAGAGCTGCGTGGAGTTCTCTCTCGAGCTCCCCCACGCAATGATAATGGTTCCGGAATCCTTACCGTGGGGAGGTACCTCCATTGGTCGGCAGCGCGTGGGTTCTAACGGAATGCCTATGCTCGTCTCCCCTGAGAATTTTCCTAATGTCTCTGTGCCAGGGAATGCTAGGGTTTTTGCAGGAATTCCCAGGGACAGAGGCTGCCTCCCCAAGGTCAGGGAAGTTATTTCTCGGACTTCCCCGAAGAGGGAACACCTGTGACTGAAGAGAGCTGTGTGGAGTTGTCTCTCGAGCTCCCCCACGCACTGACAATGGTTCCGGAATCCTGAGCGTGGGGAGGTTCCACCAACGGTCGGCAGCGCGTGGGATCTAACGGAATTGCAAAGCTCGTCTCCCCTGAGGGTTTTCCTAATGTCTCTGTGCCAGGGAATGCTAGGGGTGTTTGAAGGAAGTCCCAGTGGCAGAGGCTGCCTCCCCAAGGTCAGGAAAGGTATTTCTCGGACTTCCCCGGACAGGGAACACCTGTGACTGAAGAGAGCTGCGTGGAGTTGTCTCTCGAGCTCCCCCACGCACTGACAAAGGTTCCGGAATCCTGAGATTGGGGAGGTTCCACCAAAGGTCGGCAGCGCGTGGGTTCTAACGGAGTGCCTAAGCTCGTCTCCCCTGAGGGTTTTCCTAATGTCTCTGTGCCAGAGAATGCTTGGGGGGGTTTGCAGGAAGTCCCAGGGACAGAGGCTGCCTCCCCAAGGTCAGGGAAGATTTTTCTCGGTCTTCCCCGAACAGGGAACACCTGTGACTGAAGAGAGCTGCGTGGAGTTGTCTCTCGAGCTCCCCCACGCACTGACAATGGTTCCGGAATCCTGACGGTGGGGAGGTTCCACCAACGGTCGGCAGCGCGTGGGTTCTAACGGAATGACTTAGCTCGTCTCCCCTGAGGTTTTATCTAATGTCTCTGTGCCAGGGAATGCTAGAGGGGTTTGCAGGAATTCCCAGGGACAGAGGCTGCCTCCCCAAGGTCAGGGAATATTTTTCTCGGACTTCCCCGGACAGGGAACACCTGTGACTGAGGAGAGCTGCGTGGAGTTGTCTCTCGAGCTCCCCCACGCACTGACAATGGTTCCAGAATCCTGAGCGTGGGGAGCTTCCACCAACGGTCGGCAGCGCGTGGGTTCTAACGGAATGAATAATCTCGTCTCCCCTGAGGGTTTTCCTAATGTCTGTGTGCCAGGTAATGCTAGGGGGGTTTGCAGGAACTCCCAGGGACATAGGCTGCCTCCCCAAGGTCAGGGAAGGTATTTCTCGGACTTCCCCGAACAGGGAACACCTGTGACTGAAGAGATCTGCGTGGAGTTGTCTCTCCACCTCCCTGACGCACTGACAATGGTTCCGGAATCTTGACGGTGGGGAGGTTCCACCAAAGGTGCAGCTAGTGGCTTCTAACGGAATTGCAATGCTCGTCTCCCCTGAGGGTTTTCCAAGTGTCTCTATGCCCGGGAAGTCTAGGGGGGTTTGCAGGAAGTCCCAGGGACAGAGGTTGCCTCCCAAGTTCAGGGAAGGTATTTCACAGACTTCCCCGAACAGGGAACACCTGTGACTGAACAGAGCTGAGTGGAGTTGTCTCTCGAGCTCCCCCACGCGCTGACAATGGTTCCGGAATCCTGAGCGTGGGGAGGTTCCACCAACGGTCGGCAGCGCGTGGGTTCTAACGGAATGCCTTAGCTCGTCTCCCCTGAAGGTTTTCCTAATGTCTCTGTGCCACGGAATGCTAGGGTTTTTGCAGGAAGTCCCAGGGACAGAGGCTGCCTCCCCAAGGTCAGGGAAGTTATTTTTCGGACTTCCCCGAACAGGGAACACCTGTGACTGAAGAGAGCTGCGTGGAGTTGTCTCTCGAGCTCCCCCACGCACTGACAATGGTTCCGGAATCCTGAGCGTGGGGAGGTTCCACCAACGGTCGGCAGCGCGTGGGTTCTAACGGAATGCCTTAGCTCGTCTCCCCTGAGGGTTTTTCTAATGTCTCTGTGCCAGGGAATGCTAGGGGGGTTTGCAGGAAGTCCCAGGGACAAAGGCTGCCTCCCCAAGGTCAGGGAAGATTTTTCTCGGACTTCCCCGAACAGGGAACACCTGTGACTGAAGAGAGCTGCGTGGAGTTGTCTCTCGAGCTCCCCCACGCACTGACAATGGTTCCGGAATCCTGAGCGTGGGGAGGTTCCACCAACGTTCGGCAGCGCGTGGGATCTAACGGAATTGCAAATCTCGTCTCCCCTGAGGGTTTTCCTAATGTCTCTCTGCCAGGGAAAGCTTGGGGGATTTGCAGGAATACCCAGTTTCAGAATCTGCCTCCCCAATGTCAGGGAAGGTATTTCTCGGACTTCCCCAAACAGGGAACACCGGTGACTTAAGAGAGCTGCGTGGAGTTGTCCCTCGAGCTCCCCCACGCGCTGACAATGGTTCCGGAATCCTGAGCGTGGGGAGGTTCCACCAACGGTCGGCAGCGCGTGGGTTCTAACGGAATGCCTAAGCTCGTCTCCCCTGAGGGTTTTCCTAATGTCTCTGTGCCAGGGAATGCTAGGGGGATTTGAAGGAAGTCCCAGTGGAAGAGGCTGCCTCCCCAAGGTCAGGAAAGTTATTTCTCGGACTTCCCCGGACAGGGAACACCTGTGACTGAGGAGAGCTGCGTGGAGTTGTCTCTCGAGCTCCCCCACGCACTGACAATGGTTCCGGAATCATGAGCGTGGGGAGGTTCCACCAACGGTCGGCAGCGAGTGGGATCTAACGGAATTGCAAAGCTCGTCTCCCCTGAGGGTTTTCCTAATGTCTCTGTGCCATTGAATGCTAGGGGGGTTTGAAGGAAGTCCCAGTGTCAGTGGCTGCCTCCCCAAGGTCAGGAAAGTTTTTTCTCGGGCTTCCCCGGACAGGGAACACCTGTGACTGAAGAGAGCTGCGTGGAGTTGTCTCTCGAGCTCCCCCACGCAATGATAATGTTTCCGGAATCCTTACAGTGGGGAGGTACCTCCATTGGTCGGCAGCGCGTGGGTTCTAACGGAATGCCTAAGCTCATCTACCCTGAGGGTTTTCCTAATGTCTCTGTGCCAGGGAATGCTAGGGGGGTTTGCAGGAAGTCCCAGGGACAGAGGCTGCCTCCCCAAGTTCAGGGAAGGTATTTCTCGGACTTCCCCGAACAGGGAACACCTGTGACTGAAGAGAGCTGCGTGGAGTTGTCTCTCCACCTCCCCGACGCACTGACAATGGTTCCGGAATCCTGACGGTGGGGAGGTTCCTCCAACGGTGGGCAGCGAGTGGGTTCTAACGGAATTGCAAAGCTCGTCTCCCCTGAGGGTTTTCCAAGTGTCTCTATGCCCGGGAAGGTTAGGGGGGTTTGTAGGAAGTCCCAGGGACAGAGGCTGCCTCCCCAAGGTCAGGGAAGATTTTTCTCGGACTTCCCCGAACAGGGAACACCTGTGACTGAAGAGAGCTGCGTGGAGTTGTCTCTCGAGCTCCCCCACCCACTGACAGTGGTTCCGGAATCATGAGCGTGGGGAGGTTCCACCAACGGTCGGCAGCGAGTGGGATCTAACGGAATTGCAAAGCTCGTCTCCCCTGAGGGTTTTCCTAATATCTCTGTGCCAGGGAATGCTGGGGGGGTTTGAAGGAAGTCCCAGTGGCAGAGGCTGCCTCCCCAAGGTCAGGAAAGGTATTTCTCAGGCTTCCCCGGACAGGCAACGCCTGTGACTGAAGAGAGCTGCGTGGAGTTGTCTCTCGAGCTCCCCCACGCAATGATAATGTTTCCGGAATCCTTACAGTGGGGAGGTACCTCCATTGGTCGGCAGCGCGTGGGTTCTAACGGAATGCTTAAGCTCATCTCCCCTGAGGGTTTTCCCAATGTCTCTGTGCCAGAGAATACTTGGGGGGGTTTGCAGGAAGTCCCAGGGACAGAGGCTGCCTCCCCAAGGTAAGGGAAGATTTTTCTCGGACTTCCCCGAACAGGGAACACCTGTGACTGAGGAGAGCTGCGTGGAGTTGTCTCTCGAGCTCCCCCACGCACTGACAATGGTTCCGGAATCATGAGAGTGGGGAGGTTCCACCAACGGTCGGCAGCGAGTGGGATCTAACGGAATTGCAAACCTCGTCTCCCCTGAGGGTTTTCCTAATGTCTCTCTGCCAGGGAAAGCTTGGGGGATTTGCAGGAATTCCCAGTGTCAGAGGCTGCCTCCCCAATGTCAGGGAAGATATTTCTCGGACTTCCCCAAACAGGGAACACCGGTGACTTAAGAGAGCTGCGTGGAGTTGTCCCTCGAGCTCCCCCACGCGCTGACAATGGTTCCGGAATCCTGAGCGTGGGGAGGTTCCACCAACGGTCGGCAGCGCGTGGGTTCTAACGGAGTGCCTAAGCTCATCTCCCCTGAGGGTTTTCCTAATGTCTCTGTGCCAGAGAATGCTTGGGGGGGTTTGCAGGAAGTCCCAGGGACAGAGGCTGCCTCCCCAAGGTCAGGGAAGATTTTTCTCGGTCTTCCCCGAACAGGGAACACCTGTGACTGAAGAGAGCTGCGTGGAGTTGTCTCTCGAGTTCCCCACGCACTGACAATGGTTCCGGAATCCTGACGGTGGGGAGGTTCCACCAACGGTCGGCAGCGCGTGGGTTCTAACGGAATGCCTTAGCTCGTCTCCCCTGAGGTTTTATCTAATGTCTCTGTGCCAGGGAATGCTAGAGGGGTTTGCAGGAATTCCCAGGGACAGAGGCTGCCTCCCCAAGGTCAGGGAATATTTTTCTCGGACTTCCCCGGACAGGGAACACCTGTGACTGAGGAGAGCTGCGTGGAGTTGTCTCTCGAGCTCCCCCACGCACTGACAATGGTTCCAGAATCCTGAGCGTGGGGAGCTTCCACCAACGGTCGGCAGCGCGTGGGTTCTAACGGAATGAATAATCTCGTCTCCCCTGAGGTTTTATCTAATGTCTCTGTGCCAGGGAATGCTAGAGGGGTTTGCAGGAACTCCCAGGGACATAGGCTGCCTCCCCAAGGTCAGGGAAGGTATTTCTCGGACTTCCCCGAACAGGGAACACCTGTGACTGAAGAGATCTGCGTGGAGTTGTCTCTCCACCTCCCTGACGCACTGACAATGGTTCCGGAATCTTGACGGTGGGGAGGTTCCACCAAAGGTGCAGCTAGTGGCTTCTAACGGAATTGCAATGCTCGTCTCCCCTGAGGGTTTTCCAAGTGTCTCTATGCCCGGGAAGTCTAGGGGGGTTTGCAGGAAGTCCCAGGGACAGAGGTTGCCTCCCAAGTTCAGGGAAGGTATTTCACAGACTTCCCCGAACAGGGAACACCTGTGACTGAACAGAGCTGAGTGGAGTTGTCTCTCGAGCTCCCCCACGCGCTGACAATGGTTCCGGAATCCTGAGCGTGGGGAGGTTCCACCAACGGTCGGCAGCGCGTGGGTTCTAACGGAATGCCTTAGCTCGTCTCCCCTGAAGGTTTTCCTAATGTCTCTGTGCCACGGAATGCTAGGGTTTTTGCAGGAAGTCCCAGGGACAGAGGCTGCCTCCCCAAGGTCAGGGAAGTTATTTTTCGGACTTCCCCGAACAGGGAACACCTGTGACTGAAGAGAGCTGCGTGGAGTTGTCTCTCGAGCTCCCCCACGCACTGACAATGGTTCCGGAATCCTGAGCGTGGGGAGGTTCCACCAACGGTCGGCAGCGCGTGGGTTCTAACGGAATGCCTTAGCTCGTCTCCCCTGAGGGTTTTTCTAATGTCTCTGTGCCAGGGAATGCTAGGGGGGTTTGCAGGAAGTCCCAGGGACAGAGGCTGCCTCCCCAAGGTCAGGGAAGATTTTTCTCGGACTTCCCCGAACAGGGAACACCTGTGACTGAAGAGAGCTGCGTGGAGTTGTCTCTCGAGCTCCCCCACGCACTGACAATGGTTCCGGAATCCTGAGCGTGGGGAGGTTCCACCAACGTTCGGCAGCGCGTGGGATCTAACGGAATTGCAAATCTCGTCTCCCCTGAGGGTTTTCCTAATGTCTCTCTGCCAGGGAAAGCTTGGGGGATTTGCAGGAATACCCAGTTTCAGAATCTGCCTCCCCAATGTCAGGGAAGGTATTTCTCGGACTTCCCCAAACAGGGAACACCGGTGACTTAAGAGAGCTGCGTGGAGTTGTCCCTCGAGCTCCCCCACGCGCTGACAATGGTTCCGGAATCCTGAGCGTGGGGAGGTTCCACCAACGGTCGGCAGCGCGTGGGTTCTAACGGAATGCCTAAGCTCGTCTCCCCTGAGGGTTTTCCTAATGTCTCTGTGCCAGGGAATGCTAGGGGGATTTGAAGGAAGTCCCAGTGGAAGAGGCTGCCTCCCCAAGGTCAGGAAAGGTATTTCTCGGACTTCCCCGGACAGGGAACACCTGTGACTGAGGAGAGCTGCGTGGAGTTGTCTCTCGAGCTCCCCCACGCACTGACAATGGTTCCGGAATCATGAGCGTGGGGAGGTTCCACCAACGGTCGGCAGCGAGTGGGATCTAACGGAATTGCAAAGCTCGTCTCCCCTGAGGGTTTTCCTAATGTCTCTGTGCCATTGAATGCTAGGGGGGTTTGAAGGAAGTCCCAGTGTCAGTGGCTGCCTCCCCAAGGTCAGGAAAGTTTTTTCTCGGGCTTCCCCGGACAGGGAACACCTGTGACTGAAGAGAGCTGCGTGGAGTTGTCTCTCGAGCTCCCCCACGCAATGATAATGTTTCCGGAATCCTTACAGTGGGGAGGTAGCTCCATTGGTCGGCAGCGCGTGGGTTCTAACGGAATGCCTAAGCTCATCTACCCTGAGGGTTTTCCTAATGTCTCTGTGCCAGGGAATGCTAGGGGGGTTTGCAGGAAGTCCCAGGGACAGAGGCTGCCTCCCCAAGTTCAGGGAAGGTATTTCTCGGACTTCCCCGAACAGGGAACACCTGTGACTGAAGAGAGCTGCGTGGAGTTGTCTCTCGAGCTCCCCCACCCACTGACAGTGGTTCCGGAATCATGAGCGTGGGGAGGTTCCACCAACGGTCGGCAGCGAGTGGGATCTAACGGAATTGCAAAGCTCGTCTCCCCTGAGGGTTTTCCTAATATCTCTGTGCCAGGGAATGCTGGGGGGGTTTGAAGGAAGTCCCAGTGGCAGAGGCTGCCTCCCCAAGGTCAGGAAAGGTATTTCTCAGGCTTCCCCGGACAGGCAACACCTGTGACTGAAGAGAGCTGCGTGGAGTTGTCTCTCGAGCTCCCCCACGCAATGATAATGTTTCCGGAATCCTTACAGTGGGGAGGTACCTCCATTGGTCGGCAGCGCGTGGGTTCTAACGGAATGCCTAAGCTCATCTCCCCTGAGGGTTTTCCCAATGTCTCTGTGCCAGAGAATACTTGGGGGGGTTTGCAGGAAGTCCCAGGGACAGAGGCTGCCTCCCCAAGGTAAGGGAAGATTTTTCTCGGACTTCCCCGAACAGGGAACACCTGTGACTGAGGAGAGCTGCGTGGAGTTGTCTATCGAGCTCCCCCACGCACTGACAATGGTTCCGGAATCATGAGAGTGGGGAGGTTCCACCAACGGTCGGCAGCGAGTGGGATCTAACGGAATTGCAAACCTCGTCTCCCCTGAGGGTTTTCCTAATGTCTCTCTGCCAGGGAAAGCTTGGGGGATTTGCAGGAATTCCCAGTGTCAGAGGCTGCCTCCCCAATGTCAGGGAAGATATTTCTCGGACTTCCCCAAACAGGGAACACCGGTGACTTAAGAGAGCTGCGTGGAGTTGTCCCTCGAGCTCCCCCACGCGCTGACAATGGTTCCGGAATCCTGAGCGTGGGGAGGTTCCACCAACGGTCGGCAGCGCGTGGGTTCTAACGGAATGCCTAAGCTCGTCTCCCCTGAGGGTTTTCCTAATATCTCTGTGCCAGGGAATGCTAGGGTTTTTGCAGGAAGTCCCAGGGACAGAGGCTGCCTCCCCAAGGTCAGGGAAGTTATTTCTCGGACTTCCCCGGACAGGGAACACCTGTGACTGAAGAGAGCTGCGTGGAGTTGTCTCTCGAGCTCCCCCACGCACTGACAATGGTTCCGGAATCCTGAGCGTGGGGAGGTTCCACCAACGGTCGGCAGCGCGTGGGATATAACGGAATTGCAAAGCTCGTCTCCCATGAGGGTTTTCCTAATGTCTCTGTGCCATTGAATGCTAGGGGGGTTTGAAGGAAGTCCCAGTGGAAGAGGCTGCCTCCCCAAGGTCAGGAAAGGTATTTCTCGGACTTCCCCGTACAGGGAACACCTGTGACTGAGGAGAGCTGCGTGGAGTTGTCTCTCGAGCTCCCCAACGCACTGACAATGGTTGCGGAATCATGAGAGTGGGGAGGTTCCACCAACGGTCGGCAGCGAGTGGGATCTAACGGAATTGCAAAGCTCGTCTCCCCTGAGGGTTTTCCTAATGTCTCTGTGCCAGGGAATGCTAGGGGGGTTTGAAGGAAGTCCCAGTGTCAGTGGCTGCCTCCCCAAGGTCAGGAAAGTTTTTTCTCGGGCTTCCCCGGACAGGGAACACCTGTGACTGAAGAGAGCTGCGTGGAGTTGTCTCTCGAGCTCCCCCACGCAATGATAATGGTTCCGGAATCCTTGCAGTGGGGAGGTACCTCCATTGGTCGGCAGCGCGTGGGTTCTAACGGAATGCCGAAGCTCGTCTCCCCTGAGAATTTTCCTAATGTATCTGTGCCAGGGAAAGCTTGGAGGATTTGCAGGAATTCCCAGTGTCAGAGGCTGCCTCCCCAATGTCAGGGAAGTTATTTCTCGGACTTCCTCAAGCAGGGAACACCTGTGACTGAAGAGAGCTGCGTGGAATTGTCTGTCGATCTCCCCTACGCACTGAAAATGTTTCTGGAATTCTGAGCGTGGGGAGGTTCCACCAACGGTCGGCAGCGCGTGGGTTCTAACGGAATGCCTATGCTCGTCTCCCCTGAGGGTTTTCCTAATGTCTCTGTGCCAGGGAATGCTAGGGTTTTTGCAGGAAGTCCCAGGGACAGAGGCTGCCTCCCCAAGGTCAGGGAAGTTATTTTTCGGACTTCCCCGAACAGGGAACACCTGTGACTGAAGAGAGCTGCGTGGAGTTGTCTCTCGAGCTCCCCCACGCACTGACAATGGTTCCGGAATCCTGAGCGTGGGGAGGTTCCACCAACGGTCGGCAGCGCGTGGGATATAACGGAATTGCAAAGCTCGTCTCCCATGAGGGTTTTCCTAATGTCTCTGTGCCAGGGAATGCTAGGGGGGTTTGAAGGAAGTCCCAGTGGCAGAGGCTGCCTCCCCAAGGTCAGGAAAGTTATTTCAAGGACTTCCCCAGACAGGAAACACCTGTGACTGAAGAGAGCTGCGTGGAGTTTTCTCTCGAGCTCCCCCACGCACTGACAATGGTTCCGGATTCCTGAGCGTGGGGAGGTTCCACCAACGGTCGGCAGCGCGTGGGTTCTAACGGAATGCCTAAGCTCATCTCCCCTGAGGGTTTTCCTAATGTCTCTGTGCCAGGGAATGCTAGGGGGGTTTGCAGGAAGTCCCAGGGACAGAGGCTGCCTAACCAAGTTCAGGGAAGGTATTTCTCGGACTTCCCCGAACAGGGAACACCTGTGACTGAAGAGAGCTGCGTGGAGTTGTCTCTCCACCTCCCCGACGCACTGACAATGGTTCCGGAATCCTGACGGTGGGGAGGTTCCTCCAACGGTGGGCAGCGAGTGGGTTCTAACGGAATTGCAAAGCTCGTCTCCCCTGAGGGTTTTTCAAGTGTCTCTATGCCCGGGAAGGTTAGGGGTGTTTGCAGGAAGTCCCAGGGACAGAGGCTGCCTCCCCAAGGACAGGGAAGATTTTTCTCGGACTTCCCCGAACAGGGAACACCTGTGACTGAAGAGAGCTTCGTGGAGTTGTCTCTCGAGCTCCCCCACGCACTGACAGTGGTTCCGGAATCCTGAGCGTGGGGAGGTTCCACCAACGGTCGGCAGCGAGTGGGATCTAACGGAATTGCAAAGCTCGTCTCCCCTGAGGGTTTTCCTAATATCTCTGTGCCAGGGAATGCTGGGGGGGTTTGAAGGAAGTCCCAGTGGCAGAGGCTGCCTCCCCAAGGTCAGGAAAGGTATTTCTCGGGCTTCCCCGGACAGGGAACACCTGTGACTGAAGAGAGCTGCGTGGAGTTGTCTCTCGAGCTCCCCCACGCAATGATAATGGTTCCGGAATCCTTACAGTGGGGAGGTACCTCCATTGGTCGGCAGCGCGTGTGTTCTAACGGAATGCATAAGCTCGTTTCCCCTGAGAATTTTCCTAATGTCTCTGTGCCAGGGAAAGCTTGGAGGATTTGCAGGAATTCCCCGTGTCAGAGGCTGCCTCCCCAATGTCAGGGAAGTTATTTCTCGGACTTCCCCAAACAGGGAACACCTGTGACTGAAGAGAGCTGCGTGGAGTTGTCTGTCGATCTCCCCTACGCACTGAAAATGTTTCTGGAATCCTGAGCGTGGGGAGGTTCCACCAACGGTCGGCAGCGCGTGGGTTCTAACGGAATGCCTAAGCTCGTCTCCCCTGAGGGTTTTCCTAATGTCTCTGTCCCAGGGAATGCTAGGGTTTTTGCAGGAAGTCCCAGGGACAGAGGCTGCCTCCCCAAGGTTAGGGAAGTTATTTCTCGGACTTCCCCGAACAGGGAACACCTGTGACTGAAGAGAGCTGCGTGGAGTTGTCTCTCGAGCTCCCCCACGCACTGACAATGGTTCCGGAATCCTGAGCATTGGGAGGTTCCACCAACGGTCGGCAGCGCGTGGGTTCTAACGGAATGCCTAAACTCGTCTCCCCTGAGGGTTTTCCTAATGTCTCTGTGCCAGGGAATGCTATGGGGGTTTGCAGGAAGTCCCAGGGACAGAGGCTGCCTCCCCAAGGTCAGGGAAGGTATTTCTCGGACTTCCCCGAACAAGGAACACCTGTGAATGAAGAGAGCTGCGTGGAGTTGTCTCTCCAGCTCCCCGACACATTGACAATCGTTCCGGAATCCTGAGTGTGCGGAGGTTTAACCAACGGTCGGCAGCGAGTGGGTTCTAACAGAATTGCAAAGCTCGTCTCCCCTAAGGGTTTTCCTAATGTCTCTGTGCCAGTGAAGGCTAGGGGGGTTTGCAGGAAGTCCCAGAGTCAGAGGCTGCCTCCCCAAGGTCAGGGAAGATATTTCTCGGTCTTCCCTGAGCATTGAACACCTGTGACTGAAGAGAGCTGCGTGGAGTTGTCTCTCGAGCTCCCCCACGCACTGACAATGTTTCCGGAATCCTGAGCGACTGGACGTTCCACCAACGGTCGGCAGCGCGTGGGTTCTAACGGAATGCCTAAGCTCGTCTCCCCTGAGGGTTTTCCTAATGTCTCTGTGCCAGGGAATGCTAGGGGGGTTTGCAGGAAGTCCCAGGGACAGAGGCTGCATCCCCAAGGTCAGGGAAGTTATTTCTCGGACTTCCCCGTACAGGGAACAACTGTGACTGAAGAGAGCTGCGTGGAGTTGTCTCTCGAGCTCCCCCACTCACTGACAGTGGTTCCGGAATCCTGAGCGTGGGGAGGTTCCACCAACGGTCGGCAGCGCGTGGGTTCTAACGGAATGCCTAAGCTCATCTCCCCTGAGGGTTTTCCTAATGTCTCTGTGCCAGGGAATGCTAGGGGGGTTTGAAGGAAGTCCAAGTGGCAGAGGCTGCCTCCCCAAGGTCAGGAAAGGTATTTCTCGGGCTTCCCCGGCCAGGGAACACCTGTGACTGAGGAGAGCTGCGTGGAGTTCTCTCTCGAGTTCCCCCACGCAATGATAATGGTTCCGGAATCCTTACCGTGGGGAGGTACCTCCATTGGTCGGCAGCGCGTGGGTTCTAACGGAATGCCTATGCTCGTCTCCCCTGAGAATTTTCCTAATGTCTCTGTGCCGGGGAAAGCTTGGAGGATTTGCAGGAATTCCCAGTGTCAGAGGCTGCCTCCCCAATGTCAGGGAAGTTATTTCTCGGACTTCCCCAAACAGGGAACTCCTGTGACTGAAGAGAGCTGCGTGGAATTGTCTGTCGATCTCCCCTACGCACTGAAAATGTTTCTGGAATCCTGAGAGTGGGGAGGTTCCACCAACGGTCGGCAGCGCGTGGGTTCTAACGGAATGCCTAAGCTCGTCTCCCCTGAGGGTTTTCCTAATGTCTCTGTGCCAGGGAATGCTAGGGTTTTTGCAGGAATTCCCAGGGACAGAGGCTGCCTCCCCAAGGTCAGGGAAGTTATTTCTCGGACTTCCCCGGACAGGGAACACCTGTGACTGAAGAGAGCTGCGTGGAGTTGTCTCTCGAGCTCCCCCACGCACTGACAATGGTTCCGGAATCCTGAGCGTGGGGAGGTTCCACCAACGGTCGGCAGCGCGTGGGATCTAACGGAATTGCAAAGCTCGTCTCCCCTGAGGGTTTTCCTAATGTCTCTGTGCCAGGGAATGCTTGGGGGGTTTGAAGGAAGTCCCAGTGTCAGTGGCTGCCTCCCCAAGGTCAGGAAAGTTATTTCTCGGGCTTACACGGACAGGGAACACCTGTGACTGAAGAGAGCTGCGTGGAGTTGTCTCTCGAGCTCCCCCACGCAATGATAATGGTTCCGGAATCCTTACCGTGGGGAGGTACCTCCATTGGTCGGCAGCGCGTGGGTTTTAACGGAATGCCTAAGCTCGTCTCCCCTGAGAATTTTCCAAATGTATCTCTGCCAGGGAAAGCTTGGAGGATTTGCAGGAATTCCCAGTGTCAGAGGCTGCCTTCCCAATGTCAGGGAAGTTATTTCTCGGACTTCCCCAAACAGGGAACACCTGTGACTGAAGAGAGCTGCGTGGAGTTGTCTGTCGATCTCCCCTACGCACTGAAAATGTTTCTGGAATCCTGAGCGTGGGGAGGTTCCACCAACGGTCGGCAGCGCGGGGGTTCTAACGGAATGCCTAAGCTCGTCTCCCCTGAGGGTTTTCCTAATATCTGTGTGCCAGGGAATGCTAGGGTTTTTGCAGGAAGTCCCAGGGACAGAGGCTGCCTCCCCAAGGTCAGGGAAGTTATTTTTCGGACTTCCCCGAACAGGGAACACCTGTGACTGAAGAGAGCTGCGTGGAGTTGTCTCTCGAGCTCCCCCACGCACTGACAATGGTTCCAGAATCCTGAGCGTGGGGAGGTTCCACCAACGGTCGGCAGCGCGTGGGTTCTAACGGAATGCCTTAGCTCGTCTCCCCTGAGGGTTTTTCTAATGTCTCTGTGCCAGGGAATGCTAGGGGGGTTTGCATTAAGTCCCAGGGACAGAGGCTGCCTTCCCAAGGTCAGGGAAGATATTTCTCGGTCTTCCCTGAGCATTGAACACCTGTGACTGAAGAGAGCTGCGTGGAGTTGTCTCTCGAGCTCCCCCACGCACTGACAATGTTTCCGGAATCCTGAGCGACTGGACGTTCCACCAACGGTCGGCAGCGCGTGGGTTCTAACGGAATGCCTAAGCTCGTCTCCCCTGAGGGTTTTCCTAATGTCTCTGTGCCAGGGAATGCTAGGGGGGTTTGCAGGAAGTCCCAGGGACAGAGGCTGCATCCCCAAGGTCAGGGAAGTTATTTCTCGGACTTCCCCGTACAGGGAACAACTGTGACTGAAGAGAGCTGCGTGGAGTTGTCTCTCGAGCTCCCCCACTCACTGACAGTGGTTCCGGAATCCTGAGCGTGGGGAGGTTCCACCAACGGTCGGCAGCGCGTGGGTTCTAACGGAACGCCTAAGCTCATCTCCCCTGAGGGTTTTCCTAATGTCTCTGTGCCAGGGAATGCTAGGGGGGTTTGAAGGAAGTCCAAGTGGCAGAGGCTGCCTCCCCAAGGTCAGGAAAGGTATTTCTCGGGCTTCCCCGGCCAGGGAACACCTGTGACTGAGGAGAGCTGCGTGGAGTTCTCTCTCGAGTTCCCCCACGCAATGATAATGGTTCCGGAATCCTTACCGTGGGGATGTACCTCCATTGGTCGGCAGCGCGTGGGTTCTAACGGAATGCCTATGCTCGTCTCCCCTGAGAATTTTCCTAATGTCTCTGTGCCGGGGAAAGCTTGGAGGATTTGCAGGAATTCCCAGTGTCAGAGGCTGCCTCCCCAATGTCAGGGAAGTTATTTCTCGGACTTCCCCAAACAGGGAACTCCTGTGACTGAAGAGAGCTGCGTGGAATTGTCTGTCGATCTCCCCTACGCACTGAAAATGTTTCTGGAATCCTGAGAGTGGGGAGGTTCCACCAACGGTCGGCAGCGCGTGGGTTCTAACGGAATGCCTAAGCTCGTCTCCCCTGAGGGTTTTCCTAATGTCTCTGTGCCAGGGAATGCTAGGGTTTTTGCAGGAATTCCCAGGGACAGAGGCTGCCTCCCCAAGGTCAGGGAAGTTATTTCTCGGACTTCCCCGGACAGGGAACACCTGTGACTGAAGAGAGCTGCGTGGAGTTGTCTCTCGAGCTCCCCCACGCACTGACAATGGTTCCGGAATCCTGAGCGTGGGGAGGTTCCACCAACGGTCGGCAGCGCGTGGGATCTAACGGAATTGCAAAGCTCGTCTCCCCTGAGGGTTTTCCTAATGTCTCTGTGCCAGGGAATGCTAGGGGGGTTTGAAGGAAGTCCCAGTGTCAGTGGCTGCCTCCCCAAGGTCAGGAAAGTTATTTCTCGGGCTTACACGGACAGGGAACACCTGTGACTGAAGAGAGCTGCGTGGAGTTGTCTCTCGAGCTCCCCCACGCAATGATAATGGTTCCGGAATCCTTACCGTGGGGAGGTACCTCCATTGGTCGGCAGCGCGTGGGTTTTAACGGAATGCCTAAGCTCGTCTCCCCTGAGAATCTTCCAAATGTATCTCTGCCAGGGAAAGCTTGGAGGATTTGCAGGAATTCCCAGTGTCAGAGGCTGCCTTCCCAATGTCAGGGAAGTTATTTCTCGGACTTCCCCAAACAGGGAACACCTGTGACTGAAGAGAGCTGCGTGGAGTTGTCTGTCGATCTCCCCTACGCACTGAAAATGTTTCTGGAATCCTGAGCGTGGGGAGGTTCCACCAACGGTCGGCAGCGCGTGGGTTCTAACGGAATGCCTAAGCTCGTCTCCCCTGAGGGTTTTCCTAATATCTGTGTGCCAGGGAATGCTAGGGTTTTTGCAGGAAGTCCCAGGGACAGAGGCTGCCTCCCCAAGTTCAGGGAAGTTATTTTTTGGACTTCCCCGAACAGGGAACACCTGTGACTGAAGAGAGCTGCGTGGAGTTGTCTCTCGAGCTCCCCCACGCACTGACAATGGTTCCAGAATCCTGAGCGTGGGGAGGTTCCACCAACGGTCGGCAGCGCGTGGGTTCTAACGGAATGCCGTAGCTCGTCTCCCCTGAGGGTTTTTCTAATGTCTCTGTGCCAGGGAATGCTAGGGGGGTTTGCATTAAGTCCCAGGGACAGAGGCTGCCTTCCCAAGGTCAGGGAAGATTTTTCTCGGACTTCCCCGAACAGGGAACACCTGTGACTGAATAGAGCTGCGTGGAGTTGTCTCTCGAGCTCCCCCACGCAGTGACAATGGTTCCGGAATCCTTACCGTGGGGAGGTACCTCCATTGGTCGGCAGCGCGTGGGTTCTAACGGAATGCCTAAGGTCGTCTCCCCTGAGAATTTTCCTAATGTCTTTGTGCCAGGGAAAGCTTGGGGTATATGCAGGAATTCCCAGTGTCAGAGGCTGCCTCCCCAATGTCAGGGAAGTTATTTCTCGGACTTCCCCAAACAGGGAACACCTGTGACTGAAGAGAGCTGCGTGGAGTTGTCTGTCGATCTCACCTACGCACTGAAAATGTTTCTGGAATCCTGAGCGTGGGGAGGTTCCACCAACGGTCGGCAGCGCGTGGGTTCTAACGGAATGCCTAAGCTCGTCTCCCCTGAGGGTTTTCCGAATGTCTCTGTGCCAGGGAATGCTAGGGTTTTTGCAGGAAGTCCCAGGGACAGAGGCTGCCTCCCCAAGATTAGGGAAGTTATTTCTCGGACTTCCCCGAACAGGGAACACCTGTGACTGAAGGGAGCTGCGTGGAGTTGTCTCTCGAGCTCCCCCACGCACTGACAATGGTTCCGGAATCCTGAGCGTGGGGAGGTTCCACCAACGGTCGGCAGCGCGTGGGTTCTAACGGAATGCCTATGCTCGTCTCCCCTGAGGGTTTTCCTAATGTCTCTGTGCCAGGGAATGCTAGGGGGGTTTGCAGGAAGTCCCAGGGACTGAGGCTGCCTCCCCAAGGTCAGGGAAGGTATTTCTCGGACTTCCCCGAACAAGGAACACCTGTGAATGAAGAGAGCTGCGTGGAGTTGTCTCTCCAGCTCCCCGACACACTGACAATTGTTCCTTAATCCTGAGCGTGCGGAGGTTCCAACAACGGTCGGCAGCGATTGGGTTCTAACCGAATTGCAAAGCTCGTCTCCCCTAAGGGTTTTCCTAATGTCTCTGTGCCAGTGAAGGCTAGGGGGGTTTGCAGGAAGTCCCAGTGTCAGAGGCTGCCTCCCCAAGGTAAGGGAAGTTATTTCTCGGACTTCCCTGAGCATTGAACACCTGTGACTGAAGAGAGCTGCGTGGAGTTGTCTCTCGAGCTCCCCCACGCGCTGACAAAGTTCCGGAATCCTGAGCATTGGGAGGTTCCACCAACGGTCGGCAGCGCGTGGGTTCTAACGGAATGCCTTAGCTCGTCTCCCCTGAGGGTTTTCCTAATTTCTCTGTGCCTGGGAATGCTAGGGGTGTTTGCAGGAAGTCCCAGGGACAGAGGCTGCCTCCCCAAGGTCAGGGAAGATTTTTCTCGGACTTCCCCGAACAGGGAACACCTGTGACTGAAGAGAGCTGCGTGGAGATGTCTCTCGAGCTCCCCCACGCACTGACAATGGTTCCGGAATCCTGAGCGTGGGGAGGTTCCACCAACGGTCGGCAGCGCGTGGGATCTAACGGAATTGCAAAGCTCGTCTCCCCTGAGGGTTTTCCTAATGTCTCTGAGCTAGGGAATGCTAGAGGGGTTTGAAGGAAGTCACAGGGACAGAGGCTGCCTCCCCAAGGTCAGGGAAGTTATTTCTCGGACTTCCCCGGACAGGGAACACCTGTGACTGAAGAGAGCTGCGTGGAGTTGTCTCTCCACCTCCCCGACGCACTGACAATGTTTCCGGAATCCTGACGGTGGGGAGGTTCCTCCAACGGTGGGCAGCGAGTGGGTTCTAACGGAATTGCAAAGCTCGTCTCCCCTGAGGGTTTTCCAAGTGTCTCTATGCCCGGGAAGGTTAGGGGGGTTTGTAGGAAGTCCCAGGGTCAGAGGATGCCTCCCCAAGGTCAGGGAAGATTTTTCTCGGACTTCCCCGAACAGGGAACACCTGTGACTGAAGAGAGCTGCGTGGAGTTGTCTCTCGAGCTCCCCCACCCACTGACAGTGGTTCCGGAATCATGAGCGTGGGGAGGTTCCACCAACGGTCGGCAGCGAGTGGGATCTAACGGAATTGCAAAGCTCGTCTCCCCTGAGGGTTTTCCTAATATCTCTGTGCCAGGGAATGCTGGGGGGGTTTGAAGGAAGTCCCAGTGGCAGAGGCTGCCTCCCCAAGGTCAGGAAAGGTATTTCTCAGGCTTCCCCGGACAGGCAACACCTGTGACTGAAGAGAGCTGCGTGGAGTTGTCTCTCGAGCTCCCCCACGCAATGATAATGTTTCCGGAATCCTTACAGTGGGGAGGTACCTCCATTGGTCGG
The DNA here is from genome assembly GCF_048564905.1 of Vicugna pacos. Lineage (NCBI taxonomy): Eukaryota > Metazoa > Chordata > Mammalia > Artiodactyla > Camelidae > Vicugna > Vicugna pacos. The sequence continues at coordinate 57,267,806 of NW_027328721.1, forward strand.
CAGCGCGTGGGTTCTAACGGAATGCCTAAGCTCATCTCCCCTGAGGGTTTTCCCAATGTCTCTGTGCCAGAGAATACTTGGGGGGGTTTGCAGGAAGTCCCAGGGACAGAGGCTGCCTCCCCAAGGTAAGGGAAGATTTTTCTCGGACTTCCCCGAACAGGGAACACCTGTGACTGAGGAGAGCTGCGTGGAGTTGTCTATCGAGCTCCCCCACGCACTGACAATGGTTCCGGAATCATGAGAGTGGGGAGGTTCCACCAACGGTCGGCAGCGAGTGGGATCTAACGGAATTGCAAACCTCGTCTCCCCTGAGGGTTTTCCTAATGTCTCTCTGCCAGGGAAAGCTTGGGGGATTTGCAGGAATTCCCAGTGTCAGAGGCTGCCTCCCCAATGTCAGGGAAGATATTTCTCGGACTTCCCCAAACAGGGAACACCGGTGACTTAAGAGAGCTGCGTGGAGTTGTCCCTCGAGCTCCCCCACGCGCTGACAATGGTTCCGGAATCCTGAGCGTGGGGAGGTTCCACCAACGGTCGGCAGCGCGTGGGTTCTAACGGAATGCCTAAGCTCGTCTCCCCTGAGGGTTTTCCTAATATCTCTGTGCCAGGGAATGCTAGGGTTTTTGCAGGAAGTCCCAGGGACAGAGGCTGCCTCCCCAAGGTCAGGGAAGTTATTTCTCGGACTTCCCCGGACAGGGAACACCTGTGACTGAAGAGAGCTGCGTGGAGTTGTCTCTCGAGCTCCCCCACGCACTGACAATGGTTCCGGAATCCTGAGCGTGGGGAGGTTCCACCAACGGTCGGCAGCGCGTGGGATATAACGGAATTGCAAAGCTCGTCTCCCATGAGGGTTTTCCTAATGTCTCTGTGCCATTGAATGCTAGGGGGGTTTGAAGGAAGTCCCAGTGGAAGAGGCTGCCTCCCCAAGGTCAGGAAAGGTATTTCTCGGACTTCCCCGTACAGGGAACACCTGTGACTGAGGAGAGCTGCGTGGAGTTGTCTCTCGAGCTCCCCAACGCACTGACAATGGTTGCGGAATCATGAGAGTGGGGAGGTTCCACCAACGGTCGGCAGCGAGTGGGATCTAACGGAATTGCAAAGCTCGTCTCCCCTGAGGGTTTTCCTAATGTCTCTGTGCCAGGGAATGCTAGGGGGGTTTGAAGGAAGTCCCAGTGTCAGTGGCTGCCTCCCCAAGGTCAGGAAAGTTTTTTCTCGGGCTTCCCCGGACAGGGAACACCTGTGACTGAAGAGAGCTGCGTGGAGTTGTCTCTCGAGCTCCCCCACGCAATGATAATGGTTCCGGAATCCTTGCAGTGGGGAGGTACCTCCATTGGTCGGCAGCGCGTGGGTTCTAACGGAATGCCGAAGCTCGTCTCCCCTGAGAATTTTCCTAATGTATCTGTGCCAGGGAAAGCTTGGAGGATTTGCAGGAATTCCCAGTGTCAGAGGCTGCCTCCCCAATGTCAGGGAAGTTATTTCTCGGACTTCCTCAAGCAGGGAACACCTGTGACTGAAGAGAGCTGCGTGGAATTGTCTGTCGATCTCCCCTACGCACTGAAAATGTTTCTGGAATCCTGAGCGTGGGGAGGTTCCACCAACGGTCGGCAGCGCGTGGGTTCTAACGGAATGCCTATGCTCGTCTCCCCTGAGGGTTTTCCTAATGTCTCTGTGCCAGGGAATGCTAGGGTTTTTGCAGGAAGTCCCAGGGACAGAGGCTGCCTCCCCAAGGTCAGGGAAGTTATTTTTCGGACTTCCCCGAACAGGGAACACCTGTGACTGAAGAGAGCTGCGTGGAGTTGTCTCTCGAGCTCCCCCACGCACTGACAATGGTTCCGGAATCCTGAGCGTGGGGAGGTTCCACCAACGGTCGGCAGCGCGTGGGATATAACGGAATTGCAAAGCTCGTCTCCCATGAGGGTTTTCCTAATGTCTCTGTGCCAGGGAATGCTAGGGGGGTTTGAAGGAAGTCCCAGTGGCAGAGGCTGCCTCCCCAAGGTCAGGAAAGTTATTTCAAGGACTTCCCCAGACAGGAAACACCTGTGACTGAAGAGAGCTGCGTGGAGTTTTCTCTCGAGCTCCCCCACGCACTGACAATGGTTCCGGATTCCTGAGCGTGGGGAGGTTCCACCAACGGTCGGCAGCGCGTGGGTTCTAACGGAATGCCTAAGCTCATCTCCCCTGAGGGTTTTCCTAATGTCTCTGTGCCAGGGAATGCTAGGGGGGTTTGCAGGAAGTCCCAGGGACAGAGGCTGCCTAACCAAGTTCAGGGAAGGTATTTCTCGGACTTCCCCGAACAGGGAACACCTGTGACTGAAGAGAGCTGCGTGGAGTTGTCTCTCCACCTCCCCGACGCACTGACAATGGTTCCGGAATCCTGACGGTGGGGAGGTTCCTCCAACGGTGGGCAGCGAGTGGGTTCTAACGGAATTGCAAAGCTCGTCTCCCCTGAGGGTTTTTCAAGTGTCTCTATGCCCGGGAAGGTTAGGGGTGTTTGCAGGAAGTCCCAGGGACAGAGGCTGCCTCCCCAAGGACAGGGAAGATTTTTCTCGGACTTCCCCGAACAGGGAACACCTGTGACTGAAGAGAGCTTCGTGGAGTTGTCTCTCGAGCTCCCCCACGCACTGACAGTGGTTCCGGAATCCTGAGCGTGGGGAGGTTCCACCAACGGTCGGCAGCGAGTGGGATCTAACGGAATTGCAAAGCTCGTCTCCCCTGAGGGTTTTCCTAATATCTCTGTGCCAGGGAATGCTGGGGGGGTTTGAAGGAAGTCCCAGTGGCAGAGGCTGCCTCCCCAAGGTCAGGAAAGGTATTTCTCGGGCTTCCCCGGACAGGGAACACCTGTGACTGAAGAGAGCTGCGTGGAGTTGTCTCTCGAGCTCCCCCACGCAATGATAATGGTTCCGGAATCCTTACAGTGGGGAGGTACCTCCATTGGTCGGCAGCGCGTGTGTTCTAACGGAATGCATAAGCTCGTTTCCCCTGAGAATTTTCCTAATGTCTCTGTGCCAGGGAAAGCTTGGAGGATTTGCAGGAATTCCCCGTGTCAGAGGCTGCCTCCCCAATGTCAGGGAAGTTATTTCTCGGACTTCCCCAAACAGGGAACACCTGTGACTGAAGAGAGCTGCGTGGAGTTGTCTGTCGATCTCCCCTACGCACTGAAAATGTTTCTGGAATCCTGAGCGTGGGGAGGTTCCACCAACGGTCGGCAGCGCGTGGGTTCTAACGGAATGCCTAAGCTCGTCTCCCCTGAGGGTTTTCCTAATGTCTCTGTCCCAGGGAATGCTAGGGTTTTTGCAGGAAGTCCCAGGGACAGAGGCTGCCTCCCCAAGGTTAGGGAAGTTATTTCTCGGACTTCCCCGAACAGGGAACACCTGTGACTGAAGAGAGCTGCGTGGAGTTGTCTCTCGAGCTCCCCCACGCACTGACAATGGTTCCGGAATCCTGAGCGTGGGGAGGTTCCACCAACGGTCGGCAGCGCGTGGGATATAACGGAATTGCAAAGCTCGTCTCCCATGAGGGTTTTCCTAATGTCTCTGTGCCAGGGAATGCTAGGGGGGTTTGAAGGAAGTCCCAGTGGCAGAGGCTGCCTCCCCAAGGTCAGGAAAGTTATTTCAAGGACTTCCCCAGACAGGAAACACCTGTGACTGAAGAGAGCTGCGTGGAGTTTTCTCTCGAGCTCCCCCACGCACTGACAATGGTTCCGGATTCCTGAGCGTGGGGAGGTTCCACCAACGGTCGGCAGCGCGTGGGTTCTAACGGAATGCCTAAGCTCATCTCCCCTGAGGGTTTTCCTAATGTCTCTGTGCCAGGGAATGCTAGGGGGGTTTGCAGGAAGTCCCAGGGACAGAGGCTGCCTAACCAAGTTCAGGGAAGGTATTTCTCGGACTTCCCCGAACAGGGAACACCTGTGACTGAAGAGAGCTGCGTGGAGTTGTCTCTCCACCTCCCCGACGCACTGACAATGGTTCCGGAATCCTGACGGTGGGGAGGTTCCTCCAACGGTGGGCAGCGAGTGGGTTCTAACGGAATTGCAAAGCTCGTCTCCCCTGAGGGTTTTTCAAGTGTCTCTATGCCCGGGAAGGTTAGGGGTGTTTGCAGGAAGTCCCAGGGACAGAGGCTGCCTCCCCAAGGACAGGGAAGATTTTTCTCGGACTTCCCCGAACAGGGAACACCTGTGACTGAAGAGAGCTTCGTGGAGTTGTCTCTCGAGCTCCCCCACGCACTGACAGTGGTTCCGGAATCCTGAGCGTGGGGAGGTTCCACCAACGGTCGGCAGCGAGTGGGATCTAACGGAATTGCAAAGCTCGTCTCCCCTGAGGGTTTTCCTAATATCTCTGTGCCAGGGAATGCTGGGGGGGTTTGAAGGAAGTCCCAGTGGCAGAGGCTGCCTCCCCAAGGTCAGGAAAGGTATTTCTCGGGCTTCCCCGGACAGGGAACACCTGTGACTGAAGAGAGCTGCGTGGAGTTGTCTCTCGAGCTCCCCCACGCAATGATAATGGTTCCGGAATCCTTACAGTGGGGAGGTACCTCCATTGGTCGGCAGCGCGTGTGTTCTAACGGAATGCATAAGCTCGTTTCCCCTGAGAATTTTCCTAATGTCTCTGTGCCAGGGAAAGCTTGGAGGATTTGCAGGAATTCCCCGTGTCAGAGGCTGCCTCCCCAATGTCAGGGAAGTTATTTCTCGGACTTCCCCAAACAGGGAACACCTGTGACTGAAGAGAGCTGCGTGGAGTTGTCTGTCGATCTCCCCTACGCACTGAAAATGTTTCTGGAATCCTGAGCGTGGGGAGGTTCCACCAACGGTCGGCAGCGCGTGGGTTCTAACGGAATGCCTAAGCTCGTCTCCCCTGAGGGTTTTCCTAATGTCTCTGTCCCAGGGAATGCTAGGGTTTTTGCAGGAAGTCCCAGGGACAGAGGCTGCCTCCCCAAGGTTAGGGAAGTTATTTCTCGGACTTCCCCGAACAGGGAACACCTGTGACTGAAGAGAGCTGCGTGGAGTTGTCTCTCGAGCTCCCCCACGCACTGACAATGGTTCCGGAATCCTGAGCGTGGGGAGGTTCCACCAACGGTCGGCAGCGCGTGGGATATAACGGAATTGCAAAGCTCGTCTCCCATGAGGGTTTTCCTAATGTCTCTGTGCCAGGGAATGCTAGGGGGGTTTGAAGGAAGTCCCAGTGGCAGAGGCTGCCTCCCTAAGGTCAGGAAAGTTATTTCAAGGACTTCCCCAGACAGGAAACACCTGTGACTGAAGAGAGCTGCGTGGAGTTTTCTCTCGAGCTCCCCCACGCACTGACAATGGTTCCGGATTCCTGAGCGTGGGGAGGTGCCACCAACGGTCGGCAGCGCGTGGGTTCTAACGGAATGCCTAAGCTCATCTCCCCTGAGGGTTTTCCTAATGTCTCTGTGCCAGGGAATGCTAGGGGGGTTTGCAGGAAGTCCCAGGGACAGAGGCTGCCTAACCAAGTTCAGGGAAGGTATTTCTCGGACTTCCCCGAACAGGGAACACCTGTGACTGAAGAGAGCTGCGTGGAGTTGTCTCTCCACCTCCCCGACGCACTGACAATGGTTCCGGAATCCTGACGGTGGGGAGGTTCCTCCAACGGTGGGCAGCGAGTGGGTTCTAACGGAATTGCAAAGCTCGTCTCCCCTGAGGGTTTTTCAAGTGTCTCTATGCCCGGGAAGGTTAGGGGTGTTTGCAGGAAGTCCCAGGGACAGAGGCTGCCTCCCCAAGGACAGGGAAGATTTTTCTCGGACTTCCCCGAACAGGGAACACCTGTGACTGAAGAGAGCTTCGTGGAGTTGTCTCTCGAGCTCCCCCACGCACTGACAGTGGTTCCGGAATCCTGAGCGTGGGGAGGTTCCACCAACGGTCGGCAGCGAGTGGGATCTAACGGAATTGCAAAGCTCGTCTCCCCTGAGGGTTTTCCTAATATCTCTGTGCCAGGGAATGCTGGGGGGGTTTGAAGGAAGTCCCAGTGGCAGAGGCTGCCTCCCCAAGGTCAGGAAAGGTATTTCTCGGGCTTCCCCGGACAGGGAACACCTGTGACTGAAGAGAGCTGCGTGGAGTTGTCTCTCGAGCTCCCCCACGCAATGATAATGGTTCCGGAATCCTTACAGTGGGGAGGTACCTCCATTGGTCGGCAGCGCGTGTGTTCTAACGGAATGCATAAGCTCGTTTCCCCTGAGAATTTTCCTAATGTCTCTGTGCCAGGGAAAGCTTGGAGGATTTGCAGGAATTCCCCGTGTCAGAGGCTGCCTCCCCAATGTCAGGGAAGTTATTTCTCGGACTTCCCCAAACAGGGAACACCTGTGACTGAAGAGAGCTGCGTGGAGTTGTCTGTCGATCTCCCCTACGCACTGAAAATGTTTCTGGAATCCTGAGCGTGGGGAGGTTCCACCAACGGTCGGCAGCGCGTGGGTTCTAACGGAATGCCTAAGCTCGTCTCCCCTGAGGGTTTTCCTAATGTCTCTGTCCCAGGGAATGCTAGGGTTTTTGCAGGAAGTCCCAGGGACAGAGGCTGCCTCCCCAAGGTTAGGGAAGTTATTTCTCGGACTTCCCCGAACAGGGAACACCTGTGACTGAAGAGAGCTGCGTGGAGTTGTCTCTCGAGCTCCCCCACGCACTGACAATGGTTCCGGAATCCTGAGCATTGGGAGGTTCCACCAACGGTCGGCAGCGCGTGGGTTCTAACGGAATGCCTAAACTCGTCTCCCCTGAGGGTTTTCCTAATGTCTCTGTGCCAGGGAATGCTATGGGGGTTTGCAGGAAGTCCCAGGGACAGAGGCTGCCTCCCCAAGGTCAGGGAAGGTATTTCTCGGACTTCCCCGAACAAGGAACACCTGTGAATGAAGAGAGCTGCGTGGAGTTGTCTCTCCAGCTCCCCGACACATTGACAATCGTTCCGGAATCCTGAGTGTGCGGAGGTTTAACCAACGGTCGGCAGCGAGTGGGTTCTAACAGAATTGCAAAGCTCGTCTCCCCTAAGGGTTTTCCTAATGTCTCTGTGCCAGTGAAGGCTAGGGGGGTTTGCAGGAAGTCCCAGAGTCAGAGGCTGCCTCCCCAAGGTCAGGGAAGATATTTCTCGGTCTTCCCTGAGCATTGAACACCTGTGACTGAAGAGAGCTGCGTGGAGTTGTCTCTCGAGCTCCCCCACGCACTGACAATGTTTCCGGAATCCTGAGCGACTGGACGTTCCACCAACGGTCGGCAGCGCGTGGGTTCTAACGGAATGCCTAAGCTCGTCTCCCCTGAGGGTTTTCCTAATGTCTCTGTGCCAGGGAATGCTAGGGGGGTTTGCAGGAAGTCCCAGGGACAGAGGCTGCATCCCCAAGGTCAGGGAAGTTATTTCTCGGACTTCCCCGTACAGGGAACAACTGTGACTGAAGAGAGCTGCGTGGAGTTGTCTCTCGAGCTCCCCCACTCACTGACAGTGGTTCCGGAATCCTGAGCGTGGGGAGGTTCCACCAACGGTCGGCAGCGCGTGGGTTCTAACGGAATGCCTAAGCTCATCTCCCCTGAGGGTTTTCCTAATGTCTCTGTGCCAGGGAATGCTAGGGGGGTTTGAAGGAAGTCCAAGTGGCAGAGGCTGCCTCCCCAAGGTCAGGAAAGGTATTTCTCGGGCTTCCCCGGCCAGGGAACACCTGTGACTGAGGAGAGCTGCGTGGAGTTCTCTCTCGAGTTCCCCCACGCAATGATAATGGTTCCGGAATCCTTACCGTGGGGAGGTACCTCCATTGGTCGGCAGCGCGTGGGTTCTAACGGAATGCCTATGCTCGTCTCCCCTGAGAATTTTCCTAATGTCTCTGTGCCGGGGAAAGCTTGGAGGATTTGCAGGAATTCCCAGTGTCAGAGGCTGCCTCCCCAATGTCAGGGAAGTTATTTCTCGGACTTCCCCAAACAGGGAACTCCTGTGACTGAAGAGAGCTGCGTGGAATTGTCTGTCGATCTCCCCTACGCACTGAAAATGTTTCTGGAATCCTGAGAGTGGGGAGGTTCCACCAACGGTCGGCAGCGCGTGGGTTCTAACGGAATGCCTAAGCTCGTCTCCCCTGAGGGTTTTCCTAATGTCTCTGTGCCAGGGAATGCTAGGGTTTTTGCAGGAATTCCCAGGGACAGAGGCTGCCTCCCCAAGGTCAGGGAAGTTATTTCTCGGACTTCCCCGGACAGGGAACACCTGTGACTGAAGAGAGCTGCGTGGAGTTGTCTCTCGAGCTCCCCCACGCACTGACAATGGTTCCGGAATCCTGAGCGTGGGGAGGTTCCACCAACGGTCGGCAGCGCGTGGGATCTAACGGAATTGCAAAGCTCGTCTCCCCTGAGGGTTTTCCTAATGTCTCTGTGCCAGGGAATGCTTGGGGGGTTTGAAGGAAGTCCCAGTGTCAGTGGCTGCCTCCCCAAGGTCAGGAAAGTTATTTCTCGGGCTTACACGGACAGGGAACACCTGTGACTGAAGAGAGCTGCGTGGAGTTGTCTCTCGAGCTCCCCCACGCAATGATAATGGTTCCGGAATCCTTACCGTGGGGAGGTACCTCCATTGGTCGGCAGCGCGTGGGTTTTAACGGAATGCCTAAGCTCGTCTCCCCTGAGAATTTTCCAAATGTATCTCTGCCAGGGAAAGCTTGGAGGATTTGCAGGAATTCCCAGTGTCAGAGGCTGCCTTCCCAATGTCAGGGAAGTTATTTCTCGGACTTCCCCAAACAGGGAACACCTGTGACTGAAGAGAGCTGCGTGGAGTTGTCTGTCGATCTCCCCTACGCACTGAAAATGTTTCTGGAATCCTGAGCGTGGGGAGGTTCCACCAACGGTCGGCAGCGCGGGGGTTCTAACGGAATGCCTAAGCTCGTCTCCCCTGAGGGTTTTCCTAATATCTGTGTGCCAGGGAATGCTAGGGTTTTTGCAGGAAGTCCCAGGGACAGAGGCTGCCTCCCCAAGGTCAGGGAAGTTATTTTTCGGACTTCCCCGAACAGGGAACACCTGTGACTGAAGAGAGCTGCGTGGAGTTGTCTCTCGAGCTCCCCCACGCACTGACAATGGTTCCAGAATCCTGAGCGTGGGGAGGTTCCACCAACGGTCGGCAGCGCGTGGGTTCTAACGGAATGCCTTAGCTCGTCTCCCCTGAGGGTTTTTCTAATGTCTCTGTGCCAGGGAATGCTAGGGGGGTTTGCATTAAGTCCCAGGGACAGAGGCTGCCTTCCCAAGGTCAGGGAAGATATTTCTCGGTCTTCCCTGAGCATTGAACACCTGTGACTGAAGAGAGCTGCGTGGAGTTGTCTCTCGAGCTCCCCCACGCACTGACAATGTTTCCGGAATCCTGAGCGACTGGACGTTCCACCAACGGTCGGCAGCGCGTGGGTTCTAACGGAATGCCTAAGCTCGTCTCCCCTGAGGGTTTTCCTAATGTCTCTGTGCCAGGGAATGCTAGGGGGGTTTGCAGGAAGTCCCAGGGACAGAGGCTGCATCCCCAAGGTCAGGGAAGTTATTTCTCGGACTTCCCCGTACAGGGAACAACTGTGACTGAAGAGAGCTGCGTGGAGTTGTCTCTCGAGCTCCCCCACTCACTGACAGTGGTTCCGGAATCCTGAGCGTGGGGAGGTTCCACCAACGGTCGGCAGCGCGTGGGTTCTAACGGAACGCCTAAGCTCATCTCCCCTGAGGGTTTTCCTAATGTCTCTGTGCCAGGGAATGCTAGGGGGGTTTGAAGGAAGTCCAAGTGGCAGAGGCTGCCTCCCCAAGGTCAGGAAAGGTATTTCTCGGGCTTCCCCGGCCAGGGAACACCTGTGACTGAGGAGAGCTGCGTGGAGTTCTCTCTCGAGTTCCCCCACGCAATGATAATGGTTCCGGAATCCTTACCGTGGGGATGTACCTCCATTGGTCGGCAGCGCGTGGGTTCTAACGGAATGCCTATGCTCGTCTCCCCTGAGAATTTTCCTAATGTCTCTGTGCCGGGGAAAGCTTGGAGGATTTGCAGGAATTCCCAGTGTCAGAGGCTGCCTCCCCAATGTCAGGGAAGTTATTTCTCGGACTTCCCCAAACAGGGAACTCCTGTGACTGAAGAGAGCTGCGTGGAATTGTCTGTCGATCTCCCCTACGCACTGAAAATGTTTCTGGAATCCTGAGAGTGGGGAGGTTCCACCAACGGTCGGCAGCGCGTGGGTTCTAACGGAATGCCTAAGCTCGTCTCCCCTGAGGGTTTTCCTAATGTCTCTGTGCCAGGGAATGCTAGGGTTTTTGCAGGAATTCCCAGGGACAGAGGCTGCCTCCCCAAGGTCAGGGAAGTTATTTCTCGGACTTCCCCGGACAGGGAACACCTGTGACTGAAGAGAGCTGCGTGGATTTGTCTCTCGAGCTCCCCCACGCACTGACAATGGTTCCGGAATCCTGAGCGTGGGGAGGTTCCACCAACGGTCGGCAGCGCGTGGGATCTAACGGAATTGCAAAGCTCGTCTCCCCTGAGGGTTTTCCTAATGTCTCTGTGCCAGGGAATGCTAGGGGGGTTTGAAGGAAGTCCCAGTGTCAGTGGCTGCCTCCCCAAGGTCAGGAAAGTTATTTCTCGGGCTTACACGGACAGGGAACACCTGTGACTGAAGAGAGCTGCGTGGAGTTGTCTCTCGAGCTCCCCCACGCAATGATAATGGTTCCGGAATCCTTACCGTGGGGAGGTACCTCCATTGGTCGGCAGCGCGTGGGTTTTAACGGAATGCCTAAGCTCGTCTCCCCTGAGAATTTTCCAAATGTATCTCTGCCAGGGAAAGCTTGGAGGATTTGCAGGAATTCCCAGTGTCAGAGGCTGCCTTCCCAATGTCAGGGAAGTTATTTCTCGGACTTCCCCAAACAGGGAACACCTGTGACTGAAGAGAGCTGCGTGGAGTTGTCTGTCGATCTCCCCTACGCACTGAAAATGTTTCTGGAATCCTGAGCGTGGGGAGGTTCCACCAACGGTCGGCAGCGCGGGGGTTCTAACGGAATGCCTAAGCTCGTCTCCCCTGAGGGTTTTCCTAATATCTGTGTGCCAGGGAATGCTAGGGTTTTTGCAGGAAGTCCCAGGGACAGAGGCTGCCTCCCCAAGGTCAGGGAAGGTATTTTTTGGACTTCCCCGAACAGGGAACACCTGTGACTGAAGAGAGCTGCGTGGAGTTGTCTCTCGAGCTCCCCCACGCACTGACAATGGTTCCAGAATCCTGAGCGTGGGGAGGTTCCACCAACGGTCGGCAGCGCGTGGGTTCTAACGGAATGCCTTAGCTCGTCTCCCCTGAGGGTTTTTCTAATGTCTCTGTGCCAGGGAATGCTAGGGGGGTTTGCATTAAGTCCCAGGGACAGAGGCTGCCTTCCCAAGGTCAGGGAAGATTTTTCTCGGACTTCCCCGAACAGGGAACACCTGTGACTGAATAGAGCTGCGTGGAGTTGTCTCTCGAGCTCCCCCACGCAGTGACAATGGTTCCGGAATCCTTACCGTGGGGAGGTACCTCCATTGGTCGGCAGCGCGTGGGTTCTAACGGAATGCCTAAGGTCGTCTCCCCTGAGAATTTTCCTAATGTCTTTGTGCCAGGGAAAGCTTGGGGTATATGCAGGAATTCCCAGTGTCAGAGGCTGCCTCCCCAATGTCAGGGAAGTTATTTCTCGGACTTCCCCAAACAGGGAACACCTGTGACTGAAGAGAGCTGCGTGGAGTTGTCTGTCGATCTCACCTACGCACTGAAAATGTTTCTGGAATCCTGAGCGTGGGGAGGTTCCACCAACGGTCGGCAGCGCGTGGGTTCTAACGGAATGCCTATGCTCGTCTCCCCTGAGGGTTTTCCGAATGTCTCTGTGCCAGGGAATGCTAGGGTTTTTGCAGGAAGTCCCAGGGACAGAGGCTGCCTCCCCAAGATTAGGGAAGTTATTTCTCGGACTTCCCCGAACAGGGAACACCTGTGACTGAAGGGAGCTGCGTGGAGTTGTCTCTCGAGCTCCCCCACGCACTGACAATGGTTCCGGAATCCTGAGCGTGGGGAGGTTCCACCAACGGTCGGCAGCGCGTGGGTTCTAACGGAATGCCTATGCTCGTCTCCCCTGAGGGTTTTCCTAATGTCTCTGTGCCAGGGAATGCTAGGGGGGTTTGCAGGAAGTCCCAGGGACTGAGGCTGCCTCCCCAAGGTCAGGGAAGGTATTTCTCGGACTTCCCCGAACAAGGAACACCTGTGAATGAAGAGAGCTGCGTGGAGTTGTCTCTCCAGCTCCCCGACACACTGACAATTGTTCCTTAATCCTGAGCGTGCGGAGGTTCCAACAACGGTCGGCAGCGATTGGGTTCTAACAGAATTGCAAAGCTCGTCTCCCCTAAGGGTTTTCCTAATGTCTCTGTGCCAGTGAAGGCTAGGGGGGTTTGCAGGAAGTCCCAGTGTCAGAGGCTGCCTCCCCAAGGTAAGGGAAGTTATTTCTCGGACTTCCCTGAGCATTGAACACCTGTGACTGAAGAGAGCTGCGTGGAGTTGTCTCTCGAGCTCCCCCACGCGCTGACAAAGTTCCGGAATCCTGAGCATTGGGAGGTTCCACCAACGGTCGGCAGCGCGTGGGTTCTAACGGAATGCCTTAGCTCGTCTCCCCTGAGGGTTTTCCTAATTTCTCTGTGCCTGGGAATGCTAGGGGTGTTTGCAGGAAGTCCCAGGGACAGAGGCTGCCTCCCCAAGGTCAGGGAAGATTTTTCTCGGACTTCCCCGAACAGGGAACACCTGTGACTGAAGAGAGCTGCGTGGAGATGTCTCTCGAGCTCCCCCACGCACTGACAATGGTTCCGGAATCCTGAGCGTGGGGAGGTTCCACCAACGGTCGGCAGCGCGTGGGATCTAACGGAATTGCAAAGCTCGTCTCCCCTGAGGGTTTTCCTAATGTCTCTGAGCTAGGGAATGCTAGAGGGGTTTGAAGGAAGTCACAGGGACAGAGGCTGCCTCCCCAAGGTCAGGGAAGTTATTTCTCGGACTTCCCCGGACAGGGAACACCTGTGACTGAAGAGAGCTGCGTGGAGTTGTCTCTCGAGCTCCCCCACGCACTGACAATGGTTCCAGAATCATGAGCGTGGGGAGGTTCCACCAACCGTCGGCAGCGAGTGGGATCTAACGGAATTGCAAAGCTCGTCTCCCCTGAGGGTTCTCCAAGTGTCTCTATGCCCGGGAAGGCTAGGCGGGTTTGCAGGAAATCCCAGGGACAGAGGTTGCCTCCCAAGGTCAGGGAAGGTATTTCTCAGACTTCCCCGAACAGGGAACACCTGTGACTGAAGAGAGCTGCGTGGAGTTGTCTCTCGAGATCCCCCAAGCGCTGACAATGTTTCCGAAATCCTGAGCGTGGGGAGGTTCCACCAACGGTCGGCAGCGCGTGCGTTCTAACGGAATGCCTTAGCTCGTCTCCCCAGAGGGTTTTCCTAATGTCTCTGTGCCAGGGAATGCTAGGGGGATTTGCAGGAAGTCCCAGGGACAGAGGCTGCCTCCCCAAGTTCAGGGAAGATTTTTCTCGGACTTCCCCGAACAGGGAACACCTGTGACTGAAGAGAGCTGCGTGGAGTTGTCTCTTGATCTCCCCCACGCACTGACAATTGTTCCGGAATCCTGAGCGTGGGGAGGTTTCTCCAACAGTCGGCAGTGCGTGGGATCTAACGGAATTGCAAACCTCGTCTCCCCTGAGGGTTTTCCTAATGTCTCTGTGCCAGGGAATGCTAGGGGGGTTTGAAGGAAGTCCCAGGGACAGAGGCTGCCTCCCCAAGTTCAGGGAAGTTATTTCTCGGACTTCCCCGGACAGGGAACACATGTGACTGAAGAGAGCTGCGTGGAGTTGTCTCTCGAGCTCCCCCACGCAATGATAATGGTTCCGGAATCCTTACCGTGGGGAGGTACCTCCATTGGTCGGCAGCGCGTGGGTTCTAACGGAATGCCTAAGCTCGTCTCCCCTGAGAATTTTCCTAATGTCTCTGTGCCAGGGAAAGCTTGGAGGATTTGCAGGAATTCCCAGTGTCAGAGGCTGCCTCCCCAATGTCAGGGAAGTTATTTCTCGGACTTCCCCAAACAGGGAACACCTGTGACTGCAGAGAGCTGCGTGGAGTTGTCTGTCGATCTCCCCTACGCACTGAGAATGTTTCTGGAATCCTGAGCGTGGGGAGGTTCCACCAACGGTCGGCAGCGCGTGGGTTCTAACGGAATGCCTAAGCTCGTCTCCCCTGAGGGTTTTCCTAATGTCTCTGTGCCAGGGAATGCTAGGGGGGTTTGCAGGAAGTCCCAGGGACAGAGGATGCCTCCCCAATCTCAGGGAAGTTATTTCTCGGACTTCCTCAAGCAGGGAACACCTGTGACTGAAGAGAGCTGCGTGGAATTGTCTGTCGATCTCCCCTACGCACTGAAAATGTTTCTGGAATCCTGAGCGTGGGGAGGTTCCACCAACGGTCGGCAGCGCGTGGGTTTTAACGGAATGCCTATGCTCGTCTCCCCTGAGGGTTTTTCTAATGTCTCTGTGCCAGGGAATGCTAGGGTTTTTGCAGGAAGTCCCAGGGACAGAGGCTGCCTCCCCAAGGTGAGGGAAGTTATTTTTCGGACTTCCCCGAACAGGGAACACCTGTGACTGAAGAGAGCTGCGTGGAGTTGTCTCTCGAGCTCCCCCACGCACTGACAATGGTTCCGGAATCCTGAGCGTGGGGAGGTTCCACCAACGGTCGGCAGCGCGTGGGTTCTAACGGAATTGCAAAGCTCGTCTCCCCTGAGGGTTTTCCTAATGTCTCTGTGCCAGGGAATGCTAGGGGGGTTTGAAGGAAGTCCCAGTGGCAGAGGCTGCCTCCCCAAGGTCAGGAAAGTTATTTCTCGGACTTCCCCAGACAGGGAACACCTGTGACTGAAGAGAGCTGCGTGGAATTTTCTCTCGAGCTCCCCCACGCACTGACAATGGTTCCGGAATCCTGAGCGTGGGGAAGTTCCACCAACGGTCGGCAGCGCGTGGGTTCTAACGGAATGCCTAAGCTCGTCTCCCCTGAGGGTTTTCCTAATGTCTCTGTACCAGGGAATGCTAGGGGGGTTTGCAGGAAGTCCCAGGGACAGAGGCTGCCTCCCCAAGTTCAGGGAAGGTATTTCTCGGACTTCCCCGAACAGGGAACACCTGTGACTGAAGAGAGCTGCGTGGAGTTGTCTCTCCACCTCCCCGACGCACTGACAATGGTTCCGGAATCCTGACGGTGGGGAGGTTCCTCCAACGGTGGGCAGCGTGTGGATTCTAACGGAATTGCAAAGCTCGTCTCCCCTGAGGGTTTTCCAAGTGTCTCTATGCCCGGGAAGGTTAGGGGGGTTTGCAGGAAGTCCCAGGGACAGAGGTTGCCTGCCAAGGTCAGGGAAGGTATTTCTCAGACTTCCCCGAACAGGGAACACCTGTGACTGAAGAGAGCTGCGTGGAGTTGTCTCTCGAGCTCCCCCACGCACTGACAATGTTTCCGGAATCCTGAGCATGGGGAGGTTACACCAACGCTCGGCAGTGTGTAGGTTCTAACGGAATGCCTTAGCTCGTCTCCCCTGAGGGTTTTCCTAATGTCTCTGTGCCAGGGAATGCTAGGGGAGTTTGCAGGAAGTCCCAGGGACAGAGGCTGCCTCCCCAAGGTCAGGGAAGATTTTTCTCGGACTTCCCCGAACAGGGAACACCTGTGACTGAAGAGAGCTGCGTGGAGTTGTCTCTCGAGCTCCCCCACGCACTGACAGTGGTTCCGGAATCATGAGCGTGGGGAGGTTCCACCAACGGTGGGCAGCGAGTGGGATCTAACGGAATTGCAAAGCTCGTCTCCCCTGAGTGTTTTCCTAATGTCTCTGTGCCAGGGAATGCTAGGGGCGTTTGAAGGAATTCCCAGTGGCAGAGGCTGCATCCCCAAGGTCAGGAAAGCTATTTCTCGGGCTTCCCCGGTCAGGGAACACCTGTGACTGAAGAGAGCTGCGTGGAGTTGTCTGTCGATCTCCCCTACGCACTGAAAATATTTCTGGAATCCTGAGCGTGGGGAGGTTCCACCAACGGTCGGCAGCGCGTGGGTTCTAACGGAATGCCTAAGCTCGTCTCCCCTGAGGGTTTTCCTAATGTCTCTGTCCCAGGGAATGCTAGGGTTTTTGCAGGAAGTCCCAGGGACAGAGGCTGCCTCCCCAAGTTTAGGGAAGTTATTTCTCGGACTTCCCCGAACAGGGAAAACCTGTGACTGAAGAGAGCTGCGTGGAGTTGTCTCTCGAGCTCCCCCACGCACTGACAATGGTTCCGGAATCCTGAGCGTGGGGAGGTTCCACCAACGGTCGGCAGCGCGTGGGTTCTAACGGAATGCCTAAACTCGTCTCCCCTGAGGGTTTTCCTAATGTCTCTGTGCCAGGGAATGCTAGGGGGGTTTGCAGGAAGTCCCAGGGTCAGAGGCTGCCTCCCCAAGGACAGGGAAGGTATTTCTCGGACTTCCCCGAACAAGGAACACCTGTGAATGAAGAGAGCTGCGTGGAGTTGTCTCTCCAGCTCCCCGACACATTGACAATGGTTCCGGAATCCTGAGCGTGCGGAGGTTCCACCAACGGTCGGCAGCGTGTGGGTTCTAACAGAATTGCAAAGCTCGTCTCCCCTAAGGGTTTTCCTAATGTCTCTGTGCCAGTGAAGGCTAGGGGGGTTTGCAGGAAGTCCCAGTGTCAGAGGCAGCCTCCCCAAGGTCAGGGAAGTTATTTCTCGGACTTCCCTGAGCATTGAACACCTGTGACTGAAGAGAGCTGCGTGGAGTTGTCTCTCGAGCTCCCCCACGCACTGACAATGTTTTCGGAATCCTGAGCGAGGGGAGGTTCCACCAACGGTCGGCAGCGCGTAGGTTCTAACGGAATGCCTAAGCTCATCTCCCCTGAGGGTTTTCCTAATGTCTCTGTGCCAGGGAATGCTAGGGGGGTTTGCAGGAAGTCCCAGGGACAGAGGCTGCCTCCCCAAAGTCAGGGAAGATTTTTCACGGACTTCCCCGAACAGGGAACACCTGTGACTGAAGAGAGCTGCGTGGAATTGTCTCTCGAGCTCCCCCACGCACTGACAATGGTTCCGGAATCATGAGAGTGGGGAGGTTCCACCAACGGTCGGCAGCGAGTGGGATCTAACGGAATTGCAAAGCTCGTCTCCCCTGAGGGTTTTCCTAATGTCTCTGTGCCAGGGAATGCTAGGGGTGTTTGAAGGAAGTCCCAGTGTCAGTGGCTGCCTCCCCAAGGTCAGGAAAGTTATTTCTCGGGCTTACACGGACAGGGAACACCTGTGACTGAAGAGAGCTGCGTGGAGTTGTCTCTCGAGCTCCCCCACGCAATGATAATGGTTCCGGAATCCTTACCTTGGGGAGGTACCTCCATTGGTCGGCAGCGCGTGGGTTCTAACGGAATGCCTAAGCTCGTCTCCCCTGAGAATTTTCCTAATGTCTCTCTGCCAGGGAAAGCTTGGAGGATTTGCAGGAATTCCCAGTGTCAGAGGCTGCCTCCCCAATGTCAGGGAAGTTATTTCTCGGACTTCCCCAAACAGGGAACACCTGTGACTGAAGAGAGCTGCGTGGAGTTGTCTGTCGATCTCACCTACGCACTGAAAATGTTTCTGGAATCCTGAGCGTGGGGAGGTTACACCAACGGTCGGCAGCGCGTGGGTTCTAACGGAATGCCTAAGCTCGTCTCCCCTGAGGGTTTTCCTAATGTCTCTGTGCCAGGGAATGCTAGGGTTTTTGCAGGAAGTCCCAGGGACAGAGGCTGCCTCCCCAAGGTCAGGGAAGTTATTTGTCGGACTTCCCCGAACAGGGAACACCTGTGACTGAAGAGAGCTGCGTGGAGTTGTCTCTCGAGCTCCCAAACGCACTGACAATGGTTCCAGAATCCTGAGCGTGGGGAGGTTCCACCAACGGTCGGCAGAGCGTGGGTTCTAACGGAATGCCTTAGCTCGTCTCCCCTGAGGGTTTTTCTAATGTCTCTGTGCCAGGGAATGCTAGGGGGGTTTGCAGGAAGTCCCAGGGACAGAGGCTGCCTCCCCAAGGTCAGGGAAGATTTTTCTCGGACTTCCCCGAACAGGGAACACCTGTGACTGAAGAGAGCTGCGTGGAGTTGTCTCTCGAGCTCCCCCACGCACTGACAATGGTTCCGGAATCCTGAGCGTGGGGAGGATCCACCAACGGT
Source organism: Vicugna pacos (assembly GCF_048564905.1). Classification (NCBI taxonomy): domain Eukaryota; kingdom Metazoa; phylum Chordata; class Mammalia; order Artiodactyla; family Camelidae; genus Vicugna; species Vicugna pacos. The sequence continues at coordinate 57,285,944 of NW_027328721.1, forward strand.
CGGCAGCGCGTGGGTTCTAACGGAATGCCTTAGCTCGTCTCCCCTGAGGTTTTATCTAATGTCTCTGTGCCAGGGAATGCTAGAGGGGTTTGCAGGAATTCCCAGGGACAGAGGCTGCCTCCCCAAGGTCAGGGAATATTTTTCTCGGACTTCCCCGGACAGGGAACACCTGTGACTGAAGAGAGCTGCGTGGAGTTGTCTCTCGAGCTCCCCCACGCACTGACAATGGTTCCAGAATCCTGAGCGTGGGGAGCTTCCACCAACGGTCGGCAGCGCGTGGGTTCTAACGGAATGAATAATCTCGTCTCCCCTGAGGGTTTTCCTAATGTCTCTGTGCCAGGTAATGCTAGGGGGGTTTGCAGGAAGTCCCAGGGACACAGGCTGCCTCCCCAAGGTCAGGGAAGGTATTTCACAGACTTCCCCGAACAGGGAACACCTGTGACTGAAGAGATCTGCGTGGAGTTGTCTCTCCACCTCCCTGACGCACTGACAATGGTTCCGGAATCTTGACGGTGGGGAGGTTCCACCAACGGTGCAGCTAGTGGGTTCTAACCGAATTGCAATGCTCGTCTCCGCTGAGGGTTTTCCAAGAGTCTCTATGCCCGGGAAGTCTAGGGGGGTTTGCAGGAAGTCCCAGGACAGAGGTTGCCTCCCAAGTTCAGGGAAGGTATTTCACAGACTTCCCCGAACAGGGAACACCTGTGACTGAACAGAGCTGAGTGGAGTTGTCTCTCGAGCTCCCCCACGCGCTGACAATGGTTCCGGAATCCTGAGCGTGGGGAGGTTCCACCAACGGTCGGCAGCGCGTGGGTTCTAACGGAATGCCTTAGCTCGTCTCCCCTGAAGGTTTTCCTAATGTCTCTGTGCCACGGAATGCTAGGGTTTTTGCAGGAAGTCCCAGGGACAGAGGCTGCCTCCCCAAGGTCAGGGAAGTTATTTTTCGGACTTCCCCGAACAGGGAACACCTGTGACTGAAGAGAGCTGCGTGGAGTTGTCTCTCGAGCTCCCCCACGCACTGACAATTGTTCCGGAATCCTGAGCGTGGGGAGGTTTCACCAACGGTCGGCAGCACGTGGGTTCTAACGGAATGCCTTAGCTCGTCTCCCCTGAGGGTTTTTCTAATGTCTCTGTGCCAGGGAATGCTAGGGGGGTTTGCAGGAAGTCCCAGGGACAAAGGCTGCCTCCCCAAGGTCAGGGAAGATTTTTCTCGGACTTCCCCGAACAGGGAACACCTGTGACTGAAGAGAGCTGCGTGGAGTTGTCTCTCGAGCTCCCCCACGCACTGACAATGGTTCCGGAATCCTGAGCGTGGGGAGGTTCCACCAACGGTCGGCAGCGCGTGGGATCTAACGGAATTGCAAATCTCGTCTCCCCTGAGGGTTTTCCTAATGTCTCTCTGCCAGGGAAAGCTTGGGGGATTTGCAGGAATTCCCAGTGTTAGAGGCTGCCTCCCCAATGTCAGGGAAGATATTTCTTGGACTTCCACAAACAGGGAACACCGGTGACTTAAGAGAGCTTCGTGGAGTTGTCCCTCGAGCTCCCCCACGCACTGACAATGTTTCCGGAATCCTGAGCGTGGGGAGGTTCCACCAACGGTCGGCAGCGCGTGGGTTCTAACGGAATGCCTAAGCTCGTCTCCCCTGAGGGTTTTCCTAATGTCTCTGTGCCAGGGAATGCTAGGGGGGTTTGAAGGAAGTCCCAGTGGAAGAGGCTGCCTCCCCAAGGTCAGGAAAGGTATTTCTCGGACTTCCCCGGACAGGGAACACCTGTGATTGAGGAGAGCTGCGTGGAGTTGTCTCTCGAGCTCCCCCACGCACTGACAATGGTTCCGGAATCTTGAGCGTGGGGAGGTTCCACCAACGGTCGGCAGCGAGTGGGATCTAACGGAATTGCAAAGCTCGTCTCCCCTGAGGGTTTTCCTAATGTCTCTGTGCCAGGGAATGCTAGGGGGGTTTGAAGGAAGTCCCAGTGTCAGTGGCTGCCTCCCCAAGGTCAGGAAAGTTTTTTCTCAGGCTTCCCCGTACAGGGAACACCTGTGACTGAAGAGAGCTGTGTGGAGTTGTCTCTCAAGCTCCCCCACGCAATGATAATGTTTCCGGAATCCTTACAGTGGGGAGGTACCTCCATTGGTCGGCAGCGCGTGGGTTCTAACGGAATGCCGAAGCTCGTCTCCCCTGAGAATTTTCCTAATGTATCTGTGCCAGGGAAAGCTTGGAGGATTTGCAGGAATTCCCAGTGTCAGAGGCTGCCTCCCCAATGTCAGGGAAGTTATTTCTCGGACTTCCTCAAGCAGGGAACACCTGTGACTGAAGAGAGCTGCGTGGAATTGTCTGTCGATCTCCCCTACGCACTGAAAATGTTTCTGGAATCCTGAGCGTGGGGAGGTTCCACCAACGGTCGGCAGCGCGTGGGTTCTAACGGAATGCCTATGCTCGTCTCCCCTGAGGTTTTTCCTAATGTCTCTGTGCCAGGGAATGCTAGGGGGGTTTGCAGGAAGTCCCAGGGACAGAGGCTGCCTCCCCAAGGTCAGGGATGTTATTTTTCGGACTTCCCCGAACAGGGAACACCTGTGACTGAAGAGAGCTGCGTGGAGTTGTCTCTCGAGCTCCCCCACGCACTGACAATGGTTCCGGAATCCTGAGCGTGGGGAGGTTCCACCAACGGTCGGCAGCGTGTGGGTTCTAACGGAATTGCAAAGCTCGTCTCCCCTGAGGGTTTTCCTAATGTCTCTGTGCCAGGGAATGCTAGGGGGGTTTGAAGGAATTCCCAGTGGCAGAGGCTGCCTCCCCAAGGTCAGGAAAGTTATTTCACGGACTTCCCCAGACAGGGAACACCTGTGACTGAAGAGAGCTGCGTGGAGTTTTCTCTCGAGCTCCCCCACGCACTGACAATGGTTCCGGAATCCTGAGCGTGGGGAGGTTCCACCAACGGTCGGCAGCGCGTGGGTTCTAACGGAATGCCTAAGCTCATCTCCCCTGAGGGTTTTCCTAATGTCTCTGTGCCAGGGAATGCTAGGGGGGTTTGCAGGAAGTCCCAGGGACAGAGGCTGCCTCCCCAAGTTCAGGGAAGGTATTTCTCGGACTTCCCCGAACAGGGAACACCTGTGACTGAAGAGAGCTGCGTGGAGTTTTCTCTCCAACTCCCCGACGCACTGACAATGGTTCCGGAATCCTGACGTTGGGGAGGTTCCTCCAACGGTGGGCAGCGAGTGGGTTCTAACGGAATTGCAAAGCTCGTCTCCCCTGAGGGTTTTCCAAGTGTCTCTATGCCCGGGAAGTTTAGGGGGGTTTGTAGGAAGTCCCAGGGACAGAGGCTTCCTCCCCAAGGTCAGGGAAGATTTTTCTCGGACTTCCCCGAACAGGGAACACCTGTGACTGAAGAGAGCTGCGTGGAGTTGTCTCTCGAGCTCCCCCACGCACTGACAGTGGTTCCGGAATCATGAGCGTGGGGAGGTTCCACCAACGGTCGGCAGCGAGTGGGATCTAACGGAATTGCAAAGCTCGTCTCCCCTGAGGGTTTTCCTAATATCTATGTGCCAGGGAATGCTGGGGTGGTTTGAAAGAAGTCCCAGTGGCAGAGGCTGCCTCCCCAAGGTCAGGAAAGTTATTTCTCGGGCCTCCCCGGACAGGGAACACCTGTGACTGAAGAGAGCTGCGTGGAGTTGTCTCTCGAGCTCCCCCACGCAATGATAATGGTTCCGGAATCCTTACAGTGGGGAGGTACCTCCATTGGTCGGCAGCGCGTGGGTTCTAACGGAATGCCTAAGCTCATCTCCCCTGAGGGTTTTCCTAATGTCTCTGTGCCAGGGAATGCTAGGGGGATTTGCAGGAAGTCCCAGGGACAGAGGCTTCCTCCCCAAGGTCAGGGAAGGTATTTCTCGGACTTCCCCGAACAAGGAACACCTGTGAATGAATAGAGCTGCGTGGAGTTGTCTCTCAACCTCCCCGACACACTGAAAATGGTTCCGGATTCCTGAGCGTGCGGAGGTTCCACCAACGATCGCAGCGAGTGGGTTCTAACAGAATTGCAAAGCTCGTCTCCCCTAAGGTATTTCCTAATGTCTCTGTGCCAGGGAAGGCTAGGGGGGTTTGCAGGAAGTCCCAGTGACAGAGGCTGCCTCCCCAAGGTCAGGGAAGTTATTTCTCGGAATTCCCTGAGCATTGAACACCTGTGACTGAAGAGAGCTGCGTGGAGTTGTCTCTCGAGCTCCCCCATGCACTGACAATGTTTCCGGAATCCTGAGCGTGGGGAGGTTCCACCAACGGTCGGCAGCGTGTCGGATCTAACGGAATTGTAAAGCTCGTCTCCCCTGAGGGTTTTCCTAATGTCTCTGTGCCAGGGAATGCTAGGGGTGTTTGAAGGAAGTCCAAGTGGCAGAGGCTGCCTCCCCAAGGTCAGGAAAGTTTTTTCTCGGGCTTCCCCGGACAGGGAACACCTGTGACTGAAGAGAGCTGCGTGGAGTTGTCTCTCGAGCTCCCCCACGCAATGATAATGGTTCCGGAATCCTTACAGTGGGGAGGTACCTCCATTGGTCGGCAGCGCGTGGGTTCTAACGGAATGCCGAAGCTCGTCTCCCCTGAGAATTTTCCTAATGTATCTGTGCCAGGGAAAGCTTGGAGGATTTGCAGGAATTCCCAGTGTCAGAGGCTGCCTCCCCAATGTCAGGGAAGTTATTTCTCGGACTTCCTCAAGCAGGGAACACCTGTGACTGAAGAGAGATGCGTGGAGTTGTCTGTCGATCTCCCCTACGCACTGAAAATGTTTCTGGAATCCTGAGCGTGGGGAGGTTCCACCAACGGTCGGCAGCGCGTGGGTTCTAACGGAATGCCTATGCTCGTCTCCCCAGAGGGTTTTCCTAATGTCTCTGTGCCAGGGAATGCTAGGGTTTTTGCAGGAAGTCCCAGGGACAGAGGCTGCCTCCCCAAGGTCAGGGAAGTTATTTTTCGGACTTCCCCGAACAGGGAACACCTGTGACTGAAGAGAGCTGCGTGGAGTTGTCTCTCGAGCTCCCCCACGCACTGACAATGGTTCCGGAATCCTGAGCGTGGGGAGGTTCCACGAACGGTCGGCAGCGCGTGGGTTCTAACGGAATTGCAAAGCTCGTCTCCCCTGAGGGTTTTCCTAATGTCTCTGTGCCAGGGAATGCTAGGGGGGTTTGAAGGAAGTCCCAGGGACAGAGGCTGCCTCCCCAAGGTCAGGAAAGTTATTTCAAGGACTTCCCCAGACAGGGAACACCTGTGACTGAAGAGAGCTGCGTGGAGTTTTCTCTCCACATCCCCGACGCACTGACAATGGTTCCGGAATCCTGACGGTGGGGAGGTTCCTCCAAAGGTGGGCAGCGGGTGGGTTCTAACGGAATTGCAAAGCTCGTCTCCCCTGAGGGTTTTCCAAGTGTCTCTATGCCCGGGAAGGTTAGGGGGGTTTGCAGGAAGTCCCAGGGACAGAGGCTGCCTCCCCAAGGTCAGGGAAGTTATTTCTCGGTCTTCCCTGAGCATTGAACACCTGTGACTGAAGAGAGCTGCGTGGAGTTGTCTCTCGAGCTCCCCCACGCACTGACAATGTTTCCGGAATCCTGAGCGAGGGGAGGTTCCACCAACGGTCGGCAGCGCGTGGGTTCTAACGGAATGCCTAAGCTCGTCTCCCCTGAGGGTTTTCCTAATGTCTCTGTGCCAGGGAATGCTAGGGGGGTTTGCAGGAATTCCCAGGGACAGAGGCTGCATCCCCAAGGTCAGGGAAGTTATTTCTCGGACTTCCCCGAACAGGGAACAACTGTGACTGAAGAGAGCTGCGTGGAGTTGTCTCTCGAGCTCCCCCACTCACTGACAGTGGTTCCGGAATCCTGAGCGTGGGGAGGTTCCACCAACGGTCGGCAGCGCGTGGGTTCTAACGGAATGCCTAAGCTCATCTCCCCTGAGGGTTTTCCTAATGTCTCTGTGCCAGGGAATGCTAGGGGGGTTTGAAGGAAGTCCAAGTGGCAGAGGCTGCCTCCCCAAGGTCAGGAAAGGTATTTCTCGGGCTTCCCCGGCCAGGGAACACCTGTGACTGAAGAGAGCTGCGTGGAGTTCTCTCTCGAGCTCCCCCACGCAATGATAATGGTTCCGGAATCCTTACCGTGGGGAGGTACCTCCATTCGTCGGCAGCGCGTGGGTTCTAACGGAATCCCTATGCTCGTCTCCCCTGAGAATTTTTCTAATGTCTCTGTGCCGGGGAAAGGTTGGAGGATTTGCAGGAATTCCCAGTGTCAGAGGCTGCCTCCCCAATGTCAGGGAAGTTATTTCTCGGACTTCCCCAAACAGGGAACTCCTGTGACTGAAGAGAGCTGCGTGGAGTTGTCTGTCGATTTCCAATATGCACTGAAAATGTTTCTGGAATCCTGAGCGTGGAGAGGTTCCACCAACGGTCGGCAGCGCGTGGGTTCTAACGGAATGCCTAAGCTCGTCTCCCCTGAGGGTTTTCCTAATGTCTCTGTGCCAGGGAATGCTAGGGTTTTTGCAGGAAGTCCCAGGGACAGAGGCTTCCGCCCCAAGGTCAGGGAAGTTATTTCTCGGACTTCCCCGAACAGGGAACACCTGTGACTGAAGAGAGCTGCGTGGATTTGTCTCTCGAGCTCCCCCACGCACTGACAATGGTTCCGGAATCCTAAGCGTGGGGAGGTTCCACCAACGGTCGGCAGCGCGTGGGATATAACTGAATTGCAAAGCTCGTCTCCCATGAGGGTTTTCCTAATGTCTCTCTGCCAGGGAATGCTAGGGGGGTTTGAAGGAAGTCCCAGTGTCATTGGCTGCCTCCCCAAGGTCAGGAAAGTTTTTTCTCGGGCTTCCCCGGACAGGGAACACCTGTGACTGAAGAGAGCTGCGTGGAGTTGTCTCTCGAGCTCCCCCACGCAATTATAATGGTCCCGGAATCCTTACAGTGGGGAGGTACCTCCATTGGTCGGCAGCGCGTGGGTTCTAACGGAATGCCGAAGCTCGTCTCCCCTGAGAATTTTCCTAATGTATCTGTGCCAGGGAAAGCTTGGAGGCTTTGCAGGAATTCCCAGTGTCAGAGGCTGCCTCCCCAATGTCAGGGAAGTTATTTCTCGGACATCCTCAAGCAGGGAACACCTGTGACTGAAGAGAGATGCGTGGAGTTGTCTGTCGATCTCCCCTACGCACTGAAAATGTTTCTGGAATCCTGAGCGTGGGGAGGTTCCACCAACGGTCGGCAGCGCGTGGGTTCTAACGGAATGCCTATGCTCGTCTCCCCTGAGGGTTTTCCTAATGTCTCTGTGCCAGGGAATGCTAGGGTTTTTGCAGGAAGTCCCAGGGACAGAGGCTGCCTCCCCAAGGTCAGGGAAGTTATTTTTCGGACTTCCCCGAACAGGGAACACCTGTGACTGAAGAGAGCTGCGTGGAGTTGTCTCTCGAGCTCCCCCACGCACTGACAATGGTTCCGGAATCCTGAGCGTGGGGAGGTTCCACCAACGGTCGGCAGCGCGTGGGTTCTAACGGAATTGCAAAGCTCGTCTCCCCTGAGGGTTTTCCTAATGTCTCTGTGCCAGGGAATGCTAGGGGGGTTTGAAGGAAGTCCCAGGGACAGAGGCTGCCTCCCCAAGGTCAGGAAAGTTATTTCAAGGACTTCCCCAGACAGGGAACACCTGTGACTGAAGAGAGCTGCGTGGAGTTTTCTCTCGAGCTCCCCCACGCACTGACAATGGTTCCGGATTCCTGAGCGTGGGGAGGTTCTCCCAACGGTCGGCAGCGCGTGGGTTCTAACGGAATGCCTAAGCTCATCTCCCCTGAGGGTTTTCCTAATGTCTCTGTGCCAGGGAATGCTAGGGGGGTTTGCAGGAAGTCCCAGGGACAGAGGCTGCCTCCCCAAGTTCAGGGAAGGTATTTATCGGACTTCCCCGAACAGGGAACACCTGTGACTGAAGAGAGCTGCGTGGAGTTGTCTCTCCACCTCCCCGACGCACTGACAATGGTTCCGGAATCCTGACGGTGGGGAGGTTCCTCCAACGGTGGGCAGCGATTGGGTTCTAGCGGAATTGCAAAGCTCGTCTCCCCTGAGGGTTTTCCAAGTGTCTCTATGCCCGGGAAGGTTAGGGGGGTTTGCAGGAAGTCCCAGGGACAGAGGCTGCCTCCCCAAGGTCAGGGAAGATTTTTCTCGGACTTCCCCGAACAGGGAACACCTGTGAATGAAGAGAGCTGCGTGGAGTTGTCCCTCGAGCTCCCCCACGCACTGACAGTGGTTCCGGAATCCTGAGCGTGGGGAGGTTCCACCAACGGTCGGCAGCGAGTGGGATCTAACGGAATTGCAAAGCTCGTCTCCCCTGAGGGTTTTCCTAATATCTCTGTGCCAGGGAATGCTGGGGGGATTTGAAGGAATTCCCAGTGGCAGAGGCTGCCTCCCCAAGGTCAGGAAAGGTATTTCTCGGGCTTCCCCGGACAGGGAACACCTGTGACTGAAGAGAGCTGCGTGGAGTTGTCTCTCGAGCTCCCCCACGCAATGATAATGGTTCCGGAATCCTTACAGTGGGGAGGTACCTCCATTGGTCGGCAGCGCGTGGGTTCTAACGGAATGCATAAGCTCGTTTCCCCTGAGAATTTTCCTAATTTCTCTGTGCCAGGGAAAGCTTGGAGGATTTGCAGGAATTCCCAGTGTCAGAGGCTGCCTCCCCAATGTCAGGGAAGTTATTTCTCGGACTTCCCCAAACAGGGAACACCTTTGACTGAAGAGAGCTGCGTGGAGTTGTCTGTCGATCTCCCCTACGCACTGAAAATGTTTCTGGAATCCTGAGCGTGGGGAGGTTCCACCAACGGTCGGCAGCGCGTGGGTTCTAACGGAATGCCTAAGCTCGTCTCCCCTGAGGGTTTTCCTCATGTCTCTGTCCCAGGGAATGCTAGGGTTTTTGCAGGAAGTCCCAGGGACAGAGGCTGCCTCCCCAAGGTTAGGGAAGTTATTTCACGGACTTCCCCGAACAGGGAACACCTGTGACTGAAGAGAGCTGCGTGGAGTTGTCTCTCGAGCTCCCCCACGCACTGACAATGGTTCCGGAATCCTGAGCGTGGGGAGGTTCCACCAACGGTCGGCAGCGCGTGGGTTCTAACGGAATGCCTAAACTCGTCTCCCCTGAGGGTTTTCCTAATGTCTCTGTGCCAGGGAATGCTATGGGGGTTTGCAGGAAGTCCCAGGGACAGAGGCTGCCTCCCCAAGGTCAGGGAAGGTATTTCTCGGACTTCCCCGAACAAGGAACACCTGTGAATGAAGAGAGCTGCTTGGAGTTGTCTCTCCAGCTCCCCGACACATTGACAATCGTTCCGGAATCCTGAGTGTGCGGAGGTTCAACCAACGGTCGGCAGCGAGTGGGTTCTAACAGAATTGCAAAGCTCGTCTCCCCTAAGGGTTTTCCTAATGTCTCTGTGCCAGTGAAGGCTAGGGGGGTTTGCAGGAAGTCCCAGAGTCAGAGGCTGCCTCCCCAAGGTCAGGGAAGTTATTTCTCGGTCTTCCCTGAGCATTGAACACCTGTGACTGAAGAGAGCTGCGTGGAGTTGTCTCTCGAGCTCCCCCACGCACTGACAATGTTTCCGGAATCCTGAGCGAGGGGAGGTTCCACCAACGGTCGGCAGCGCGTGGGTTCTAACGGAATGCGTAAGCTCGTCTCCCCTGAGGGTTTTCCTAATGTCTCTCTGCCAGGGATTGCTAGGGGGGTTTGCAGGAAGTCCCAGGGACAGAGGCTGCATCCCCAAGGTCAGGGAAGTTATTTCTCGGACTTCCCCGAACAGGGAACAACTGTGACTGAAGAGAGCTGCGTGGAGTTGTCTCTCGAGCTCCCCCACTCACTGACAGTGGTTCCGGAATCCTGAGCGTGGGGAGGTTCCACCAACGGTCGGCAGCGCGTGGGTTCTAACGGAATGCCTAAGCTCATCTCCCCTGAGGGTTTTCCTAATGTCTCTGTGCCAGGGAATGCTAGGGGGGTTTGAAGGAAGTCCAAGTGGCAGAGGCTGCCTCCCCAAGTTCAGGAAAGGTTTTTCTCGGGCTTCCCCGGCCAGGGAACACCTGTGACTGAAGAGAGCTGCGTGGAGTTCTCTCTCGAGCTCCCCCACGCAATGATAATGGTTCCGGAATCCTTACAGTGGGGAGGTACCTCCATTCGTCGGCAGCGCGTGGGTTCTAACGGAATGCCTATGCTCGTCTCCCCTGAGAATTTTCCTACTGTCTCTGTGCCGGGGAAAGCTTGGAGGATTTGCAGGAATTCCCAGTGTCAGAGGCTGCCTCCCCAATGTCAGGGAAGTTATTTCTCGGACTTCCCCAAACAGGGAACTCCTGTGACTGAAGAGAGCTGCGTGGAGTTGTCTGTCGATTTCCCCTATGCACTGAAAATGTTTCTGGAATCCTGAGCGTGGAGAGGTTCCACCAACGGTCGGCAGCGCGTGGGTTCTAACGGAATGCCTAAGCTCGTCTCCCCTGAGGGTTTTCCTAATGTCTCTGTGCCAGGGAATGCTAGGGTTTTTGCAGGAATTCCCAGGGACAGAGGCTGCCTCCCCAAGGTCAGGGAAGTTATTTCTCGGACTTCCCCGAACAGGGAACACCTGTGACTGAAGAGAGCTGCGTGGAGTTGTCTCTCGAGCTCTCCCACGCACTGACAATGGTTCCAGAATCCTGAGCGTGGGGAGGTTCCACCAACGGTCGGCAGCGCGTGGGTTCGAACGGAATGCCTTAGCTCGTCTCCCCTGAGGGTTTTTCTAATGTCTCTGTGCCAGGGAATGCTAGGGGGGATTGCAGGAAGTCCCAGGGACAGAGGCTGCCTCCCCAAGGTCAGGGAAGATTTTTCTCGGACTTCCCCGAACAGGGAACACCTGTGACTGAAGAGAGCTGCGTGGAGTTGTCTCTCGAGCTCCCCCACGCACTGACAATGGTTCCGGAATCCTGAGCGTGGGGAGGTTCCACCAACGGTCGGCAGCGCGTGGGTTCTAACGGAATGCCTAAGGTCGTCTCCCCTGAGAATTTTCCTAATGTCTTTGTGCCAGGGAAAGCTTGGGGGATATGCAGGAATTCCCAGTGTCAGAGGCTGCCTCCCCAATGTCAGGGAAGTTATTTCTCGGACTCCCCAAACAGGGAACACCTGTGACTGAAGAGAGCTGCGTGGAGTTGTCTGTCGATCTCCCCTACGCATTGAAAATGTTTCTGGAATCCTGAGCGTGGGGAGGTTCCACCAACGGTCGGCAGCGCGTGGGTTCTAACGGAATGCCTAAGCTCGTCTCCCCTGAGGGTTTTCCGAATGTCTCTGTGCCAGGGAATGCTAGGGTTTTTGCAGGAAGTCCCAGGGACAGAGGCTGCCTCCCCAAGATTAGGGAAGTTATTTCTCGGACTTCCCCGAACAGGGAACACCTGTGACTGAAGGGAGCTGCGTGGAGTTGTCTCTCGAGCTCCCCCACGCACTGACAATGGTTCCGGAATCCTGAGCGTGGGGAGGTTCCACCAACGGTCGGCAGCGAGTGGGATCTAACGGAATTGCAAAGCTCGTCTCCCCTGAGGGTTTTCCAAGTGTCTCTATGCCCGGGAAGGCTAGGCGGGTTTGCAGGAAGTCCCAGGGACAGAGGCTGCCTCCCCAAGGTCAGGGAAGATTTTTCTCGGACTTCCCCGAACAGGGAACACCTGTGACTGAAGAGAGCTGCGTGGAGTTGTCTCTCGTGCTCCCCCACGCACTGACAATGGTTCCGGAATCCTGAGCGTGGGGAGGTTCCACCAACGGTCGGCAGCGCGTGGGATCTAACGGAATTGCAAAGCTCGTCTCCCCTGAGTGTTTTCCTAATGTCTCTGTGCCAGGGAATGCTAGGGGGGTTTGAAGGAATTCCCAGTGGCAGAGGCTGCCTCCCCAAGGTCAGGAAAGGTATTTCTCGGGCTTCCCCGGACAGGGAACACCTGTGACTGAAGAGAGCTGCGTGAAGTTGTCTCTCGAGCTCCCCAAGGCAATGATAATGGTTCCGGAATCCTGAGCGTGGGGAGGTTCCACCAACGGTCGGCAGCGCGTGGGTTCTAACGGAATGCCTAAGCTCGTCTCCCCTGAGGGTTTTCCTAATGTCTCTGTGCCAGGGAATGCTAGGGGTGTTTGCAGGAAGTCCCAGGGACAGAGGATGCCTCCCCAAGGTCAGGGAAGGTATTTCTCGGACTTCCCCGAACAAGGAACACCTGTGAATGAAGAGAGCTGTGTGGAGTTGTCTCTCCAGCTCCCCGACACACTCACAATTGTTCCGGAATCCTGAGCGTGCGGAGGTTCCACCAACGGTCGGCAGCGATTGGGTTCTAACAGAATTGCAAAGCTCGTCTCCCCTAAGGGTTTTCCTAATGTCTCTGTGCCAGTGAAGGCTAGGGGGGATTGCAGGAAGTCCCAGTGTCAGAGGCTGCCTCCCCAAGGTCAGGGAAGTTATTTCTCGGACTTCCCTGAGCATTGAACACCTGTGACTGAAGAGAGCTGCGTGGAGTTGTCTCTTGATCTCCCCCACGCACTGACAATGTTTCCGGAATCCTGAGCGTGGTGAGGTTTCCCCAACAGTCGGCAGTGCGTGGGATCTAACGGAATTGCAAACCTCGTCTCCCCTGAGGGTTTTCCTAATGTCTCTGTGCCAGGGAATGCTAGGGGGGTTTGAAGGAAGTCCCAGGGACAGAGGCTGCCTCCCCAAGTTCAGGGAAGTTATTTCTCGGACTTCCCCGGACAGGGAACACATGTGACTGAAGAGAGCTGCGTGGAGTTGTCTCTCGAGCTCCCCCACGCAATGATAATGGTTCCGGAATCCTTACCGTGGGGAGGTACCTCCATTGGTCTCCAGCGCGTGGGTTCTAACGGAATGCCTAAGCTCGTCTCCCCTGAGAATTTTCCTAATGTCTCTGTGCCAGGGAAAGCTTGGAGGATTTGCAGGAATTCCCAGGGTCAGAGGCTGCCTCCCCAATGTCAGGGAAGTTATTTCTCGGACTTCCCCAAACAGGGAACACCTGTGACTGCAGAGAGCTGCGTGGATTTGTCTGTCGATCTCCCCTACGCACTGAGAATGTTTCTGGAATCCTGAGCGTGGGGAGGTTCCACCAACGATCGGCAGCGCGTGGGTTCTAACGGAATGCTAAGCTCGTCTCCCCTGAGGGTTTTCCTAATGTCTCTGTGCCAGGGAATGCTAGTGTTTTTCCAGGAAGTCCCAGGGACAGAGGCTGCGTCCCCAAAGTCAGGGAAGTTATTTCTCGGACTTCCCCGAACAGGGAACACCTGTGACTGAAGAGAGCTGCGTGGAGTTGTCTCTCGAGCTCCCCCACGCACTGACAATGGTTCCGGGATCCTGAGTTTGGGGAGGTTCCACCAACGGTCGGCAGCGCGTGGGTTCAAACGGAATTGCAAAACTCGTCTCCCCTGAGGGTTTTCCTAATGTCTCTCTGCCAGGGAATTCTAGGGGGGTTTGAAGGAAGTCCCAGTGTCAGAGGCTACCTCCCCAAGGTCAGGAAAGTTATTTCTCGGACTTCCCCAAACAGGGAACACCTGTGACTGAAGAGAGCTGCGTGGAGTTGTCTGTCGATCTCCCCTACGCACTGAAAACGTTTCTGGAATCCTGAGCGTGGGGAGGTTCCACCAACGGCCGGCAGCGCCTGGGTTCTAACGGAATGCCTAAGCTCGTCTCCCCTGAGGGTTTTCCTAATGTCTCTGTGCCAGGGAAGGCTAGGGGGGTTTGCAGGAAGTCCCAGTGACAGAGGCTGCCTCCCCAAGGTCAGGGAAGGTATTTCTCGGAATTCCCTGAGCATTGAACACCTGTGACTGAAGAGAGCTGAGTGGAGTTGTCTCTCGAGCTCCCCCACGCACTGACAATGGTTCCGGAATCCTGAGCGTGGGGAGGTTCCACCAACGGTCGGCAGCGCGTGGGTTCTAACGGAATGCCTAAGCTCGTCTCCCCTGAGTGTTTTCCTAATGTCTCTGTGCCAGGGAATGCTAGGGGGGTTTGCAGGAAGTCCCAGGGAAAGAGGCTGCCTCCCCAAGGTCAGGGAAGGTATTTCTCGCACTTCCCCGAACAGGGAACACCTGTGACTGAAGAGAGCAGCGTGGAGTTGTCTCTCGACCTCCCCCACGCGCTGACAATTGTTCCGGAATCCTGAAGTGGGGAGGTTCCACCAACGCTCGGCAGCGCGTGGGTTCTAACGGAATGCCAAAGCTCGTCTCCCCTGAGGGTTTTCCTAATGTCTCTGTGCCAGGCAATGCTAGGGGGGTTTGAAGGAACTCCCAGGGACAGAGGCTGCCTCCCCAAGGTCAGGGAAGGTATTTCTCGGACTTCCCCGAACAGGGAACACCTGTGACTGAAGAGAGCTGCGTGGAGTTGTCTCTCGAGATCCCCCACGCGCTGACAATGGTTCCGGAATCCTGAGCGTGGGGAGGTTCCACCAACGGTCGTCAGCGCGTGGGTTCTAACGGAATGCCTAAGCTCGTCTCCCCTGAGGATTTTTCTAATGTCTCTGTGCCAGGGAATGCTAGGGGGGTTTGCAGGAAGTCCCAGGGACAGAGGTTGCCTCCCAAGGTCAGGGAAGATATTTCTCGGACTTCCCCGAACAGGGAACACCTGTGACTGAAGAGAGCTGCGTGGAGTTGTCTCTCGACCTCCCCCACGCGCTGACAATTGTTCCGGAATCCTGAAGTGGGGAGGTTCCACCAACGCTCGGCAGCGCGTGGGATCTAATGGAATGCCTTAGCTCGACTCCCCTGAGGGTTTTCCTAATGTCTCTGTGCCAGGGAATGCTAGGGGGGTTTGCAGGAAGTCCCAGTGGCAGAGGCTGCCTCCCCAAGGTCAGGGAAGTTATTTCTCGGACTTCCCCGAACAGGGAACACCTGTGACTGAAGAGAGCTGCGTGGAGTTGTCTCTCGAGCTCCCCCACGCACTGACAATGGTTCCGGGATCCTGAGTTTGGGGAGGTTCCACCAACGGTCGGCAGCGCGTGGGTTCTAACGGAATGCCTAAGCCTGTCTCCCCTGAGGTTTTTCCTAATGTCTTTGTGCCAGGGAATGCTAGGGGGGTTTGAAGGAAGTCCCAGTGGCAGAGGTTGCCTCCCCAAGGTCAGGAAAGGTATTTCTCGGACTTCCCCGGACAGGGAACACCTGTGACTGTACAGAGCTGCGTGGAGTTTTCTCTCGAGCTCCCCTACGCAATGAAAATGTTTCTGGAATACTGAGCGTGGGGAGGTTCCACCAACGGTCGGCAGCGTGTGGGAACTAACGGAATGCCTAAGCTCTTCTCCCCTGAGGGTTTTCCTAATGTCTCTGTGCCAGGGAATGCTAGGGTTTTTGCAGGAAGTCCCAGGGACAGAGGCTGCCTCCCCAAGGTGAGGGAAGTTATTTCTCGGACTTCCCCGAACAGGGAACACCTGTGACTGAAGAGAGCTGCGTGGAGTTGTCTCTCGAGCTCCACCACGCACTGACAATGGTTCCGGAATCCTGAGCGTGTGGAGGTTCCACCAACGGTCGGCAGCGAGTGGGTTCTAACAGAATTGCAAAGCTCGTCTCCCCTGAGGCTTTTCCTAATGTCTATGTGCCAGGGAATGCTAGGGAGGTTTGCAGGAAGTCCCAGGAACAGAGGCTGCCTCCCCAAGGTCAGGGAAGGTATTTCTCGGACTTCCCCGAACAGGGAACACCTGTGAATGAAGAGAGCTGCGTGAAGTTTTCTCTCGAGCTCCCTCATGCACTGACAATGGTTCCGGAATCCTGAGCGTGGGGAGGTTCCACCAACGGTCGGCAGCGCGTGGGTTCTAACGGAATGCCTAAGCTCGTCTCCCCTGAGTGTTTTCCTAATGTCTCTGTGCCAGGGAATGCTAGGGGGGTTTGAAGGAAGTCCCAGTGGCTGAGGCTGCCTCCCCAAGGTCAGGAAAGTTATTTCTCGGATTTCCCAAACAGGGAACACCTGTGAATGAAGAGAGCTGCGTGGAGTAGTCTGTCGATCTCCCCTACGCACTGAAAAAGTTTCTGGAATCCTGAGCGTGGGGAGGTTCCACCAACGGTCGGCAGCGCGTGGGTTCTAACGGAATGCCTAAGCTCGTCTCCCCTGAGGGTTTTCCTAATGTCTCTGTGCCAGGGAATGCTAGTGTTTTTGCAGGAAGTCCCAGGGACAGAGGCTGCCTCCCCAAGGTCAGGGAAGATATTTCTCGGACTTCCCCGAAAAGGGAACACCTGTGACTGAAGAGAGCTTCGTGGAGTTGTCTCTCGAGCTCCCCCACGCACTGACAATAGTTCCGGAATCCTGAGCGTGGGGAGTTTCCACCAACGGTCGGCAGCGTGTGGGTTCTAACAGAATTGCAAAGCTCGTCTCCCCTAAGGGTTTTCCTAATGTCTCTGTGCCAGGGAAGGCTAGGGGGGTTTGCAGGAAGTCCCAGTGACAGAGGCTGCCTCCCCAATGTCAGGGAAGGTATTTCTCGGAATTCCCTGAGCATTGAACACCTGTGACTGAAGAGAGCTGCGTGGAGTTGTCTCTCGAGCTCCCCCACGCACTGACAATGTTTCCGGAATCCTGAGCGTGGGGAGGTTCCACCAACGGTCGGCAGCGTGTGGGTTCTAACGGAATGCCTAAGCTCGTCTCCCCTGAGTGTTTTCCTAATATCTCTGTGCCAGGGAATGCTAGGGGTGTTTGCAGGAAGTCCCAGGGACAGAGGCTGCCTCCCCAAGGTCAGGGAAGATATTTCTCAGACTTCCCCGAGCAGGGAACACCTGTGACTGAAGAGAGCTGCGTGGAGTTGTCTCTCGAGATCCCCCACGCGCTGACAATGGTTCCGGAATCCTGAGCGTGGGGAGGTTCCACCAACGGTCGTCAGCGCGTGGGTTCTAACGGAATGCCTAAGCTCGTCTCCCCTGAGGATTTTTCTAATGTCTCTGTGCCAGGGAATGCTAGGGGGGTTTGCAGGAAGTCCCAGGGACAGAGGTTGCCTCCCAAGGTCAGGGAAGATATTTCTCGGACTTCCCCGAACAGGGAACACCTGTGACTGAAGAGAGCTGCGTGGAGTTGTCTCTCGACCTCCCCCACGCGCTGACAATTGTTCCGGAATCCTGAAGTGGGGAGGTTCCACCAACGCTCGGCAGCGCGTGGGATCTAATGGAATGCCTTAGCTCGACTCCCCTGAGGGTTTTCCTAATGTCTCTGTGCCAGGGAATGCTAGGGGGGTTTGCAGGAAGTCCCAGTGGCAGAGGCTGCCTCCCCAAGGTCAGGGAAGTTATTTCTCGGACTTCCCCGAACAGGGAACACCTGTGACTGAAGAGAGCTGAGTGGAGTTGTCTCTCGAGCTCCCCCACGCACTGACAATGGTTCCGGGATCCTGAGTTTGGGGAGGTTCCACCAACGGTCGGCAGCGCGTGGGTTCTAACGGAATGCCTAAGCCTGTCTCCCCTGAGGTTTTTCCTAATGTCTTTGTGCCAGGGAATGCTAGGGGGGTTTGAAGGAAGTCCCAGTGGCAGAGGTTGCCTCCCCAAGGTCAGGAAAGGTATTTCTCGGACTTCCCCGGACAGGGAACACCTGTGACTGTACAGAGCTGCGTGGAGTTTTCTCTCGAGCTCCCCTACGCAATGAAAATGTTTCTGGAATACTGAGCGTGGGGAGGTTCCACCAACGGTCGGCAGCGTGTGGGAACTAACGGAATGCCTAAGCTCGTCTCCCCTGAGGGTTTTCCTAATGTCTCTGTGCCAGGGAATGCTAGGGTTTTTGCAGGAAGTCCCAGGGACAGAGGCTGCCTCCCCAAGGTGAGGGAAGTTATTTCTCGGACTTCCCCGAACAGGGAACACCTGTGACTGAAGAGAGCTGCGTGGAGTTGTCTCTCGAGCTCCACCACGCACTGACAATGGTTCCGGAATCCTGAGCGTGTGGAGGTTCCACCAACGGTCGGCAGCGAGTGGGTTCTAACAGAATTGCAAAGCTCGTCTCCCCTGAGGCTTTTCCTAATGTCTCTGTGCCAGGGAATGCTAGGGGGGTTTGCAGGAAGTCCCAGGAACAGAGGCTGCCTCCCCAAGGTCAGGGAAGGTATTTCTCGGACTTCCCCGAACAGGGAACACCTGTGAATGAAGAGAGCTGCGTGAAGTTTTCTCTCGAGCTCCCTCATGCACTGACAATGGTTCCGGAATCCTGAGCGTGGGGAGGTTCCACCAACGGTCGGCAGCGCGTGGGTTCTAACGGAATGCCTAAGCTCGTCTCCCCTGAGTGTTTTCCTAATGTCTCTGTGCCAGGGAATGCTAGGGGGGTTTGAAGGAAGTCCCAGTGGCTGAGGCTGCCTCCCCAAGGTCAGGAAAGTTATTTCTCGGATTTCCCAAACAGGGAACACCTGTGAATGAAGAGAGCTGCGTGGAGTAGTCTGTCGATCTCCCCTACGCACTGAAAAAGTTTCTGGAATCCTGAGCGTGGGGAGGTTCCACCAACGGTCGGCAGCGCGTGGGTTCTAACGGAATGCCTAAGCTCGTCTCCCCTGAGGGTTTTCCTAATGTCTCTGTGCCAGGGAATGCTAGTGTTTTTGCAGGAAGTCCCAGGGACAGAGGCTGCCTCCCCAAGGTCAGGGAAGATATTTCTCGGACTTCCCCGAAAAGGGAACACCTGTGACTGAAGAGAGCTTCGTGGAGTTGTCTCTCGAGCTCCCCCACGCACTGACAATAGTTCCGGAATCCTGAGCGTGGGGAGGTTCCACCAACGGTCGGCAGCGCGTGGGTTCTAACGAAATGCCTAATCTCGTCTCCCCTGAGGGTTTTCCTAATGTCTCTGTGCCAGGGAATGCTAGGGGGGTTTGCAGGAAGTCCCAGGGTCAGAGGCTGCCTCCCCAAGGTCAGGGAAGGTATTTCTCGGACTTCCCCGAATAAGGAACACCTGTGAATGAAGAGAGCTGCGTGGAGTTCTCTCTCCACCTCCCCGACGCACTGGCAATTTTTCCGGAATCCTGAGCGTGTGGAGTTTCCACCAACGGTCGGCAGCGTGTGGGTTCTAACAGAATTGCAAAGCTCGTCTCCCCTAAGGGTTTTCCTAATGTCTCTGTGCCAGGGAAGGCTAGGGGGGTTTGCAGGAAGTCCCAGTGACAGAGGCTGCCTCCCCAATGTCAGGGAAGGTATTTCTCGGAATTCCCTGAGCATTGAACACCTGTGACTGAAGAGAGCTGCGTGGAGTTGTCTCTCGAGCTCCCCCACGCACTGACAATGTTTCCGGAATCCTGAGCGTGGGGAGGTTCCACCAACGGTCGGCAGCGTGTGGGTTCTAACGGAATGCCTAAGCTCGTCTCCCCTGAGTGTTTTCCTAATATCTCTGTGCCAGGGAATGCTAGGGGGGTTTGCAGGAAGTCCCAGGGACAGAGGCTGCCTCCCCAAGGTCAGGGAAGATATTTCTCAGACTTCCCCGAGCAGGGAACACCTGTGACTGAAGAGAGCTGCGTGGAGTTGTCTCTCGAGATCCCCCACGCTCTGACAATGGTTCCGGAATCTTGAGCGTGGGGAGGTTCCACAAACGGTCGGCAGCGCGTGGGTTATAACGGAATGCCTAAGCTCGTCTCCCCTGAGGGTTTTCCTAATGTCTCTGTGCCAGGGAATGCTAGGGGGGTTTGCAGGAAGTCCCAGGGACAGAGGCTGCCTCCCCAAGATCAGGGAAGGTATTTCTCGGACTTCCCCGAACAGGGAACACCTGTGACTGAAGAGAGCTGCGTGGAGTTGTCTCTCGAGCTCCCCCACGCACTGACAATGTTTCCGTAATCCTGAGCGTGGGGAGGTACCACCAATGGTCGGCAGTGCGTGGGTTCTAATGGAATGCTTAAGCTCGTCTCCCCTGAGGATTTTTCTTATATCTCTGTGCCAGGGAATGCTAGGGGGTTTTGCAGGAATTCCCAGTGACAGAGGCTGCCTCCCCAAGGTCAGGGAAGGTATTTCTCGGACTTCCCCGAGCAGGGAACACCTGTGGCTGAAGAGAGCTGCGTGGAGTTGTCTCTCGAGCTCCACCACGCACTGACAATGGTTCCGGAATCCTGAGCGTGGGGAGGTTCCACCAACGGTCGGCAGCGCGTGGGTTCTAACTGAATGCCTAAGCCCGTCTCCCCTGAGGGTTTTCCTAATATCTCTGTGCCAGGGAATGCTAGGGGTGTTTGCAGGAAGTCCCAGGGACAGAGGCTGCCTCCCCAAGGTGAGGGAAGGTATTTCTCGTACTTCCCCGAATAAGAAACACCTGTGACTGAAGACAGCTGCGTGGAGTTGTCTCTCGAGCTCCCCCACGCACTGACAATGGTTCCGGAATCCTGAGCGTGGGGAGGTTCCACCAACGTTCGGCAGCGCGTTGGTTCTAACGGAATGCCTTAGCTCGTCTCCCCTAAGGGTCTTCCTAATGTCTCTGTGCCAGGGAATGCTAGGGGTGTTTGCAGGAATTCCCAGGGACAGAGGCTTCCTCCCCAAGTTCAGGGAAGATTTTTCTCGGACTTCCCCGGACAGGGAACACCTGTGACTGAAGAGAGCTGCGTGGAGTTGTCTCTCGAACTCCCCCACGCAATAATGGTTCCGGAATCCTTACCGTGGGGAGGTACCTCAATTGGTCGGCAGCGCGTGGGTTCTAACGGAATGCCTAAGCTCGTCTACCCTGAGAATTTTCCTAATGTCTCTGTGCCAGGGAAAGCTTGGAGGATTTGCAGGAATTCCCAGTGTCAGAGGCTGCCTCCCCAATGTCAGGGAAGATTTTTCTCGGACTTCCCCGGACAGGGAACACCTGTGACTGAAGAGAGCTGCGTGGAGTTGTCTCTCGAGCTCCCCCACGCACTGACAATATTTCCGTAATCCTGAGCGTGGGGAGGTACCACCAATGGTCGGCAGTGCGTGGGTTCTAATGGAATGCCTAAGCTCGTCTCCCCTGAGGATTTTCCTTATATCTCTGTGCCAGGGAAAGCTATGGGGGTTTGCAGGAAGTCCCAGTGACAGAGGCTGCCTCCCCAAGGTCAGGGAAGGTATTTCTCCGACTTCCCTGGGCAGGGAACACCTGTGGCTGAAGAGAGCTGGTGGAGTTGTCTCTCGAGCTCCACCACGCACTGACAATGGTTCCGGAATCCTGAGCGTGGGGAGGTTCCACCAACGGTCGGCAGCGCGTGGGTTCTAACGGAATGCCTAAGCTCGTCTCCCCTGAGGGTTTTCCTAATGTCTCTGTGCCAGGGAATGCTAGGGGGGTTTGCAGGAAGTCCCAGGGACAGAGGCTGCCTCCCCAAGGTCAGGGAAGGTATTTCTCGGACTTCCCCGAACAAGGAACACCTGTGAATGAAGAGAGCTGCGTGGAGTTGTCTCTCCACCTCCCCGACGCACTGACAATGGTTCCGGAATCCTGAGCGTGTGGAGGTTCCACCAACGGTCGGCAGCGAGTGGGTTCTAACAGAATTGCAAAGCTCGTCTCCCCTGAGGCTTTTCCTAATGTCTCTGTGCCAGGGAATGCTAGGGGGGTTTGCAGGAAGTCCCAGGAACAGAGGCTGCCTCCCCAAGGTCAGGGAAGGTATTTCTCGGACTTCCCCGAACAAGGAACACCTGTGAATGAAGAGAGCTGCGTGGAGTTCTCTCTCCACCTCCCCGACGCACTGACAATGTTTCCGGAATCCTGAGCGTGTGGAGTTTCCACCAACGGTCGGCAGCGTGTGGGTTCTAACAGAATTGCAAAGCTCGTCTCCCCTAAGGGTTTTCCTAATGTCTCTGTGCCAGGGAAGGCTAGGGGGGTTTGCAGGAAGTCCCAGTGACAGAGGCTGCCTCCCCAATGTCAGGGAAGCTATTTCTCGGAATTCCCTGAGCATTGAACACCTGTGACTGAAGAGAGCTGCGTGGAGTTGTCTCTCGAGCTCCCCCACGCACTGACAATGTTTCCGGAATCCTGAGCGTGGGGAGGTTCCACCAACGGTCGGCAGCGTGTGGGTTCTAACGGAATGCCTAAGCTCGTCTCCCCTGAGTGTTTTCCTAATATCTCTGTGCCAGGGAATGCTAGGGGGGTTTGCAGGAAGTCCCAGGGACAGAGGCTGCCTCCCCAAGGTCAGGGAAGATATTTCTCAGACTTCCCCGAGCAGGGGACACCTGTGACTGAAGAGAGCTGCGTGGAATTGTCTCTCGAGATCCCCCAAGCGCTGACAATGGTTCCGGAATCCTGAGCGTGGGGAGGTTCCACCAACTGTCGGCAGCGCGTGGGTTCTAACGGAATGCCTAAGCTCGTCTCCCCTGAGGGTTTTTCTAATGTCTCTGTGCCAGGGAATGCTAGGGGGGTTTGCAGGAAGTCCCAGGGACAGAGGCTGCCTCCCCAAGGTCAGGGAAGGTATTTCTCGGACTTCCCCGAACAGGGAACACCTGTGACTGAAGAGAGCTGCGTGGAGTTGTCTCTCGAGCTCCCCCACGCACTGACAATGTTTCCGTAATCCTGAGCGTGGGGAGGTACCACCAATGGTCGGCAGTGCGTGGGTTCTAATGGAATGCCTAAGCTCGTCTCCCCTGAGGATTTTTCTTATATCTCTGTGCCAGGGAATGCTAGGGGGGTTTGCAGGAAGTCCCAGTGACAGAGGCTGCCTCCCCAAGGTCAGGGAAGGTATTTCTCGGACTTCCCCGAGCAGGGAACACCTGTGGCTGAAGAGAGCTGCGTGGAGTTGTCTCTCGAGCTCCACCACGCACTGACAATGGTTCCGGAATCCTGAGCGTGGGGAGGTTCCACCAACGGTCGGCAGCGCGTGGGTTCTAACGGAATGCATAAGCTCGTCTCCCCTGAGGGTTTTCCTAATGTCTCTGTGCCAGGGAATGCTAGGGGGGTTTGCAGGAAGTCCCAGGGACAGAGGCTGCCTCCCCAAGGTGAGGGAAGTTATTTCTCGTACTTCCCCGAACAAGAAACACCTGTGACTGAAGACAGCTGCGTGGAGTTGTCTCTCGAGCTCCCCCACGCACTGACAATGGTTCCGGAATCCTGAGCGTGTGGAGGTTCCACCAACGTTCGGCAGCGCGTTGGTTCTAACGGAATGCCTTAGCTCGTCTCCCCTAAGGGTTTTCCTAATGTCTCTGTGCCAGGGAATGCTAGGGGTGTTTGCAGGAAGTCCCAGGGACAAAGGCTGCCTCCCCAAGTTCAGGGAAGATTTTTCTCGGACTTCCCCGGACAGGGAACACCTGTGACTGAAGAGAGCTGCGTGGAGTTGTCTCTCGAGCTCCCCCACGCACTGACAATGGTTCCGGAATCCTGAGCGTTGGGAGGTTCCACCAACGATCGGAAGCGCGTGGGATCTAACGGAATTTTAAAGCTCGTCTCCCCTGAGGGTTTTTCTAATGTCTCTGTGCCAGGGAATGCTAGGGGGGTTTGAAGGAAGTCCCAGTGGAAGTGGCTGCCTCCCCAAGGTCAGGAAAGGTATTTCTCGGGCTTCCCCGGACAGGGAACACCTGTGACTGAAGAGAGCTGCGTGGAGTTGTCTCTCGAGCTCCCCCACGCAATAATGGTTCCGGAATCCTTACCGTGGGGAGGTACCTCAATTGGTCGGCAGCGCGTGGGTTCTAACGGAATGCCTAAGCTCGTCTACCCTGAGAATTTTCCTAATGTCTCTGTGCCAGGGAAAGCTTGGAGGATTTGCAGGAATTCCCAGTGTCAGAGGCTGCCTCCCCAATGTCAGGGAAGATTTTTCTCGGACTTCCCCGGACAGGGAACACCTGTGAATGAAGAGAGCTGCGTGGAGTTGTCTCTCCACCTCCCCGACGCACTGACAATGGTTCCGGAATCCTGAGCGTGTGGAGGTTCCACCAACGGTCGGCAGCGAGTGGGTTCTAACAGAATTGCAAAGCTCGTCTCCCCTGAGGCTTTTCCTAATGTCTCTGTGCCAGGGAATGCTAGGGGGGTTTGCAGGAAGTCCCAGGAACAGAGGCTGCCTCCCCAAGGTCAGGGAAGGTATTTCTCGGACTTCCCCGAACAGGGAACACCTGTGAATGAAGAGAGCTGCGTGGAGTTGTCTGTCGAGCTCCCCAACGCACTGAAAATGTTTCTGGAATCCTGAGCGTGGGGAGGTTCCACCAACGGTCGGCAGCGCGTGGGTTCTAACGGAATGCCTAAGCTCGTCTCCCCTGGGGGTTTTCCTAATGTCTCTGTGCCAGGGAATGCTAGGGTTTTTGCAGGAAGTCCCAGGGACAGAGGCTGCCTCCCCAAGGTCAGGGAAGTTATTTCTCGGACTTCCCCGAAAAGGGAACACCTGTGACTGAAGAGAGCTGCGTGGAGTTGTCTCTCGAGCTCCCCCACGCACTGACAATGTTTCCGTAATCCTGAGCGTGGGGAGGTACCACCAATGGTCGGCAGTGCGTGGGTTCTAATGGAATGCCTAAGCTCGTCTCCCCTGAGGATTTTTCTTATATCTCTGTGCCAGGGAATGCTAGGGGGGTTTGCAGGAAGTCCCAGTGACAGAGGCTGCCTCCCCAAGGTCAGGGAAGGTATTTCTCGGACTTCCCCGAGCAGGGAACACCTGTGGCTGAAGAGAGCTGCGTGGAGTTGTCTCTCGAGCTCCACCACGCACTGACAATGGTTCCGGAATCCTGAGCGTGGGGAGGTTCCACCAACGGTCGGCAGCGCGTGGGTTCTAACGGAATGCCTAAGCTCGTCTCCCCTGAGGGTTTTCCTAATGTCTCTGTGCCAGGGAATGCTAGGGGGGTTTGCAGGAAGTCCCAGGGACAGAGGCTGCCTCCGCAAGGTGAGGGAAGGTATTTCTCGTACTTCCCCGAACAAGAAACACCTGTGACTGAAGACAGCTGCGTGGAGTTGTCTCTCGAGCTCCCCCACGCACTGACAATGGTTCCGGAATCCTGAGCGTGGGGAGGTTCCACCAACGTTCGGCAGCGCGTTGGTTATAACGGAATGCCTTAGCTCGTCTCCCCTAAGGGTTTTCCTAATGTCTCTGTGCCAGGGAATGCTAGGGGTGTTTGCAGGAAGTCCCAGGGACAAAGGCTGCCTCCCCAAGTTCAGGGAAGATTTTTCTCGGACTTCCCCGGACAGGGAACACCTGTGACTGAAGAGAGCTGCGTGGAGTTGTCTCTCGAGCTCCCCCACGCACTGACAATGGTTCCGGAATCCTGAGCGTTGGGAGGTTCCACCAACGATCGGAAGCGCGTGGGATCTAACGGAATTTTAAAGCTCGTCTCCCCTGAGGGTTTTTCTAATGTCTCTGTGCCAGGGAATGCTAGGGGGGTTTGAAGGAAGTCCCAGTGGAAGAGGCTGCCTCCCCAAGGTCAGGAAAGGTATTTCTCGGGCTTCCCCGGACAGGGAACACGTGTGACTGAAGAGAGCTGCGTGGAGTTGTCTCTCGAGCTCCCCCACGCAATAATGTTTCCGGAATCCTTACCGTGGGGAGGTACCTCCATTGGTCGGCAGCGCGTGGGTTCTAACGGAATGCCTAAGCTCGTCTCCCCTGAGAATTTTCCTAATGTCTCTGTGCCAGGGAAAGCTTGGAGGATTTGCAGGAATTCCCAGTGTCAGAGGCTGCCTCCCCAATGTCAGGGAAGATTTTTCTCGGACTTCCCCGGACAGGGAACACCTGTGACTGAAGAGGGCTGCGTGGAGTTGTCTCTCGAGCTCCCCCACGCAATGACAATGGTTCCGGAATCCTGAGCGTGGGGAGGTTCCACCAACGATCGGAAGCGCGTGGGTGCTAACGGAATTTTAAAGCTCGTCTCCCCTGAGGGTTTTCCTAATGTCTCTGTGCCAGGGAATGCTAGGGGTTTTGAAGGAAGTCCCAGTGTCAGAGGCTGCCTCCCCAAGGTCAGGAAAGGTTTTTCTCGGACTTCCCCGAACAGGGAACACTTGTGACTGAGGAGAGCTGCATGGAGTTGTCTCTCGAGCTCCCCCACGCACTGACAATGTTTCCGGAATCCTGAGCGTGGGGAGGTACCACCAATGGTCGGCAGTGGGTGGGTTCTATTGGAATGCCTAAGATCGTCTCCCCTGAGGGTTTTCCTAATATCTCTGTGCCAGGGAATGCTAGGGGTGTTTGCAGGAAGTCCCAGTGACAGAGGCTGCCTCCCCAAAGTTAGGGAAGGTATTTCTCGGACTTCCCCGAGCAGGGAACACCTGTGACTGAAGAGATCTGCGTGGAGTTGTCTCTCGAGATCCCCCACGCGCTGACAGTGGTTCCGGAATCCTGAGCGTGGGGAGGTTCCACCAACGGTCGGCAACGCGTGGGTTCTAACGGAATGCCTAAGCTCGTCTCCCCTGAGGGTTTTCCTAATGTCTCTGTGCCAGGGAATGCTAGGGGGGTTTGCAGGAAATCCCAGGGACAGAGGCTGCCTCCCAAACGTCAAGGAAGGTATTTCTCGGACTTCCCCGAACAGGGAACACCTGTGACTGAAGAGAGCTGCGTGGAGTTGTCTCTCGAGCTCCCCCCCGCACTGACAATGGTTCCGGAATCCTGAGCATGGGGAGGTTCCACCAACGGTCGGCAGCGCGAGGGTTCAAACAGAATGCCTAAGCTCGTCTCCCCTGAGGGTTTTCATAATGTCTCTGTGCCAGGGAATGCTAGGGGGGTTTGAAGGAAGTCCAAGTGGCAGAGGCTGCCTCCCCAAGGTCAGGAAAGATATTTCTCGGGCTTCCCCGGACAGGGAACACCTGTGACTGAAGAGAGCTGCGTGGATTTGTCTCTCGAGCTCCCCCACGCAATAATGGTTCCGGAATCCTTACCGTGGGGAGGTACCTCCATTGGTCGGCAGCGCGTGGGTTCTAACGGAATGCCTAAGCTCGTCTCCCCTGAGAATTTTCCTAATGTCTTTGTGCCAGGGAAACCTTGGAGGATATGCAGGAATTCCCAGTGTCAGAGGCTGCCACCCCAATGTCAGGGAAGTTATTTCTCGGACTTCCCCAAACAGGGAACACCTGTGACTGAAGAGAGCTGCGTGGAGTGGTCTGTCGATCTCCCCTACGCACTGAAAATGTTTCTGCAATCCTGAGCGTGGGGAGGTTCCACCAACGGTCGGCAGCGCGTGGGTTCTAACGGAATGCCTAAGCTCGTCTCCCCTGAGGGTTTTCCTAATGTCTCTGTGCCAGGGAATGCTAGGGTTTTTGCAGGAAGTCCCAGGGGCAGAGGCTGATTCCCCAAGGTCAGGGAAGTTATTTCTCGGACTTCCCCGAACACGGAACACCTGTGACTGAAGAGAGCTGCGTGGAGTTGTCTCTCGAGCTCCCCCACGCACTGACAATGGTTCCGGAATCCTGAGCGTGGGGAGGTTCCACCAACGGTCGGCAGCGCGTGGGATCTAACGGAATTGCAAAGCTCGTCTCCCCTGAGGGTTTTCCTAATTTCTCTCTGCCAGGGAAAGCTAGGGGGGTTTGAAGGAAGTCCCAGTGGCAGAGGCTAACTCCCCAAGGTCAGGAAAGGTATTTCACGGACTTCCCCGGACAGGGAACACCTGTGACTGAGGAGAGCTGCGTGGAGTTGTCTCTCGAGCTCCCCCACGCACTGACAATGGTTCCGGAATCCTGAGCGTGGGGAGGTTCCACCAACGGTCGGCAGCGCGTGGGTTCTAACGGAATGCCTAAGCTCGTCTCCCCTGAGGGTTTTCCTTATGTGTCAGTGCCAGGGAATTCTAGGGGGGTTTCCAGGAAGTCCCAGGGACAGAGGCTGCCTCCCCAAGGTCAGGGAAGGTATTTCTCAGACTTCCCCAAACAGGGAACACCTGTGACTGAAGAGAGCTGCGTGGAGTTGTCTCTCCACCTCCCCGACGCACTGACAATGGTTCCGGAATCCTGACGGTGGGGAGTTTCCTCCAACGGTGGGCAGCGGGTGGGTTCTAACGGAATTGCAATGCTCGTCTCCCCTGAGGTTTTCCCAAGAATCTCTATGCCCGGGTAGGCTAGGGGGGTTTGCAGGAAGTCCCAGGGACAGAGGTTGCCTCCCAAGTTCAGGGAAGGTATTTCACAGACTTCCCCGAACAGGGAACACCTGTGACTGAACAGAGCTGCGTGGAGTTGTCTGTCGAGCTCCCCCACGCGCTGACAATGATTCCGGAATCCTGAGCGTGGGGAGGTTCCCCCAACGGTCGGCAGCGCGTGCGTTCTAACGGAATGCCTTAGCTCGTCTCCCCTGAGGGTTTTCCTAATGTCTCTGTGCCAGGGAATGCTAGGGAGGTTTGCAGGAAGTCCAAGGGACAGAGGCTGCCTCCCCAAGGTCAGGGAAGTTATTTTTCGGACTTCCCCGAACAGGGAACACCTGTGACTGAAGAGAGCTGCGTGGAGTTGTCTCTCGAGCTCCCCCACGCACTGACAATGGTTCCGGAATCCTGACGGTGGGGAGGTTCCTCCAAAGGTGGGCAGCAGGTGGGTTCTAACGGAATTGCAAAGCTCGTCTCCCCTGAGGATTTTCCAAGTGTCTCTATGCCCGGGAAGGCTAGGGGGGTTTGCAGGAAGTCCCAGGGACAGAGGCTGCCTCCCCAAGGTCAGGGAAGGAATTTCTCAGACTTCCCCGTACAGGGAACACCTGTGACTGAACAGAGCTCCGTGGAGTTGTCTCTCGAGCTCCCCCACGCGCTGACAATGGTTCCGGAATCCTGAGCGTGGGGAGGTTCCACCAACGGTCGGCAGCGCGTGGGTTCTAACGGAATGCCTAAGCTCGTCTCCCCTGAGGGTTTTCCTAATGTCTCTGTGCCAGGGAATGCTTGGGTTTTTGCAGGAAGTCCCAGGGACAGAGGATGCCTCCCCAAGGTCAGGGAAGTTATTTCTCGGTCTTCCCCGAACAGGGAACACCTATGAATGCAGAGAGCTGCGTGGAGTTGTCTCTCGAGCTCCCCCACGCACTGACAATGGTTCCGGAATCCTGAGCGTGGGGAGGTTCCACCAACGGTCGCCAGCGCGTGGGTTCTAACGGAATGCCTAAGCTCGTCTCCCCTGAGGGTTTTCCTAATGTCTCTGTGCCAGGGAATGCTAGGCGGGTTTGCAGGGAGTCCCAGGGACAGAGGCTGCCTCCCCAAGGTCAGGGAAGGTATTTCTCGGACTTCCCCGAACAAGGAACACCTGTGAATGAAGAGAGCTGCGTGGAGTTGTCTCTCCACTTCCCCGACACACTGACAATGGTTCCGGAATCCTGAGCGTGCGGAGGTTCCACCAACGGTCGGCAGCGAGTGGGTTCTAACAGAAATGCAAAGCTCGTCTCCCCTAAGGGTTTTTCTAATGTCTCTGTGCCAGGGAAGGCTAGGGGTGTTTGCAGGAAGTCCCAGTGACAGAGGCTGCCTCCCCAAGGTCAGGGAAGTTATTTCTCGGACTTCCCTGAGCATTGAACACCTGTGACTGAAGAGAGCTTCGTGGAGTTGTCTCTCGAGGTCCCCCACGCACTGACAATGTTTCCGGAATCCTGAGCGTGGGGAGGTTCCACCAACGGTCGGCAGCGCGTGGGTTCTAACGGAATGCCTAAGCTCGTCTCCCCTGAGGGTTTTCCTAATGTCTCTGTGCCAGGGAATGCTTGGGTTTTTGCAGGAAGTCCCAGGGACAGAGGCTGCCTCCCCAAGGTCAGGGAAGGTATTTCTCGGACTTCCCCGAACACGGAACACCTGTGAATGAAGAGAGCTGCGTGGAGTTTTCTCTCGAGCTCCCCCACGCAATGATAATGATTCCGGAATCCTTACCGTGGGGAGGCACCTCCATTGGTCGGCAGCGCGTGGGTTCTAACGGAATGCCTAAGCTCGTCTCCCCTGAGAATTTTCCTAGTGTCTCTGTGCCAGGGAAAGCTTGGAGGACTTGCAGGAATTCCCAGTGTTAGAGGCTGCCTCCCCAATGTCAGGGAAGTTATTTCTCGGACTTCCCCAAACAGGGAACACCTGTGACTGAAGAGAGCTGCGTGGAGTTGTCTGTCGATTTCCCCTACGCACTGAAAATGTTTCTGGAATCCTGAGCGTGGGGAGGTTCCACCAACGGTCGGCAGCGCGTGGGTTCTAACGGAATGCCTAAGCTCGTCTCCCCTGAGGTTTTTCCTAATGTCTCTGTGCCAGGGAATGCTAGGGTTTTTGCAGGAAGTCCCAGGGACAGAGGCTGCCTCCCCAAGGACAGGGAAGTTATTTCTCGGACTTCCCCGAAGAGGGAACACCTGTGACTGAAGAGAGCTGCGTGGAGTTGTCTCTAGAGCTCCCCCACGCACTGACAATGGTTCCGGAATCCTGAGCGTGGGGAGGTTCCACCAACGGTCGGCAGCGCGTGGGATCTAACGGAATTGCAAAGCCCGTCTCCCCTGAGGGTTTTCCTAATGTCTCTGTGCTAGGGAATGCTAGGGGGGTTTGAAGGAAGTCCCAGTGGCAGAGGCTGCCTCCCCAAGGTCAGGAAAGGCATTTCTCGGACTTCCCCGGACAGGGAACACCTGTGACTGAGGAGAGCTGCGTGGAGTTGTCTCTCGAGCTCCCCCACGCACTGACAATATTTCCGGAATCATGAGCGTGGGGAGGTTCCCCCAACGGTCGGCAGCGCGTGCGTTCTAACGGAATGCCTTAGCTCGTTTCCCCTGAGGGTTTTCCTAATGTCTCTGTGCCAGGGAATGCTAGGGAGGTTTGCAGGAAGTCCAAGGGACAGAGGCTGCCTCCCCAAGGTCAGGGAAGTTATTTTTCGGACTTCCCCGAACAGGGAACACCTGTGACTGAAGAGAGCTGCGTGGAGTTGTCTCTCGAGCTCCCCCACGCACTGACAATGGTTCCGGAATCCTGACGGTGGGGAGGTTTCTCCAACGGTGGGCAGCGGGTGGGTTCTAACGGAATTGCAAAGCTCGTCTCCCCTGAGGATTTTCCAAGTGTCTCTATGCCCGGGAAGGCTAGGGGGGTTTGCAGGAAGTCCCAGGGACAGAGGTTGCCTCCCAAGGTCAGGGAAGGTATTTCTCAGACTTCCCTGAGCATTGAACACCTGTGACTGAAGAGAGCTGCGTGGAGTTATCTCTCGAGGTCCCCCACGGACTAACAATATTTCCAGAATCCTGAGCGTGGGGAGGTTCCACCAACGGTCGGCAGCGCGTGGGTTCTAACGGAATTGCAAAGCTCGTCTCCCCTGGGGGTTTTCCTAATGTCTCTGTGCCAGGGAATGCTAGGGGGTTTTGCAGGAAGTCCCAGGGACAGAGGATGCCTCCCCAAGGTCAGGGAAGGTATTTCTCGGACTTCCCCGAACAGGGAACACCTGTGACTGAAGAGAGCTCTGTGGAGTTGTCTCTCCATCTCCCCGACGAACTGACAGTGGTTCCGGAATCCTGATGTTGGGGAGGTTCCACCAACGTTCGGCAGCGAGTGGGTTCTAACAGAATTGCAAAGCTCGTCTCCCCTGAGGGTTTTCCAAATGTCTCTATGCCCGGGAAGGCTAGGCGGGTTTGCAGGAAGTCCCAGGGACAGAGGTTGCCTCCCAAGGTCAGGGAAGAAATTTCTCAGACTTCCCCGAACAGGGAACACCTGTGACTGAAGAGAGCTGCGTGGAGTTGTCTCTCGAGCTCCCCCACGCGCTGACAATGGTTCCGGAATCCTGAGCGAGGGGAGGTTCCACCAACGGTCGGCAGCGCGTGGGTTCTAACGGAATGCCTAAGCTCGTCTCCCCTGAGGGTTTTCCTAATGTGTCTGTGCCAGGGAATGCTTGGGTTTTTGCAGGAAGTCCCAGGGACAGAGGCTGCCTCCCCAAGGTCAGGGAAGTTATTTCTCGGTCTTCCCCGCACAGGGAACACCTATGAATGAAGAGAGCTGCGTGGAGTTGTCTCTCGAGCTCCCCCACGCACTGAGAATGGTTCCGGAATCCTGAGCGAGGGGAGGTTCCACCAACGGTCGGCAGCGCGTGGGTTCTAACGGAATGCCTAAGCTCGTCTCCCCTGAGGGTTTTCCTAATGTCTCTGTGCCAGGGAATGCTTGGGTTTTTGCAGGAAGTCCCAGGGACAGAGGATGCCTCCCCAAGGTCAGGGAAGTTATTTCTCGGTCTTCCCCTAACAGGGAACACCTATGAATGTAGAGAGCTGCGTGGAGTTGTCTCTCGAGCTCCCCCACGCACTGACAATGGTTCCGGAATCCTGAGCGTGGGGAGGTTCCACCAACGGTCGCCAGCGCGTGGGTTCTAACGGAATGACTAAGCTCGTCTCCCCTGAGGGTTTTCCTAATGTCTCTGTGCCAGGGAATGCTAGGCGGGTTTGCAGGGAGTCCCAGGGACAGAGGCTGCCTCCCCAAGGTCAGGGAAGGTATTTCTCGGACTTCCCCGAACAAGGAACACCTGTGAATGAAGAGAGCTGCGTGGAGTTGTCTCTCCACTTCCCCGACACACTGACAATGGTTCCGGAATCCTGAGCGTGCGGAGGTTCCACCAACGGTCGGCAGCGAGTGGGTTCTAACAGAAATGCAAAGCTCGTCTCCCCTAAGGGTTTTTCTAATTTCTCTGTGCCAGGGAAGGCTAGGGGTGTTTGCAGGAAGTCCCAGTGACAGAGGCTGCCTCCCCAAGGTCAGGGAAGTTATTTCTCGGACTTCCCTGAGCATTGAACACCTGTGACTGAAGAGAGCTTCGTGGAGTTGTCTCTCGAGGTCCCCCACGCACTGACAATGTTTCCGGAATCCTGAGCGTGGGGAGGTTCCACCAACGGTCGGCAGCGCGTGGGTTCTAACGGAATGCCTAAGCTCGTCTCCCCTGAGGTTTTTCCTAATGTCTCTGTGCCAGGGAATGCTAGGGTTTTTGCAGGAAGTCCCAGGGACAGAGGCTGCCTCCCCAAGGTCAGGGAAGTTATTTCTCGGACTTCCCCGAACAGGGAACAAATGTGACTGAAGAGAGCTGCGTGGAGTTGTCTCTCGAGCTCCCCCACGCACTGACAATGGTTCTGGAATCCTGAGCGTGGGGAGGTTCCACCAACGGTCGGCAGCGCGTGGGATCTAACGGAATTGCAAAGCTCGTCTCCCCTGAGGGTTTTCCTAATGTCTCTGTGCTAGGGAATGCTAGGGGGTTTTGAAGGAAGTCCTAGTGGCAGAGGCTGCCTCCCCAAGGTCAGGAAAGGTATTTCTCGGACTTCCCCGGACAGGGAACACCTGTGACTGAGGAGAGCTGTGTGGAGTTGTCTCTCGAGCTCCCCCACGCACTGACAATGGTTCCGGAATCATGAGCGTGGGGAGGTTCCACCAAAGGTCGGCAGCGAGTGGGATCTAACGGAATTGCAAAGCTCGTCTCCCCTGAGGGTTTTCCTAATGTCTCTGTGCCAGGGAATGCTACGGGGGTTTGCAGGAAATCCAAGAGACAGAGGCTGCCTCCCCAAAGTCAGGGAACTTATTTTTCGGACTTCCCCGAACAGGGAACACCTGTGACTGAAGAGAGCTGCGTGGAGTTGTCTCTCGAGCTCCCCCACGCACTGACAATGGTTCCGGAATCCTGACGGTGGGGAGGTTCCTCCAACGGTGGGTAGCGGGTGGGTTCTAACGGAATTGCAAAGCTCGTCTCCCCTGAGGGTTTTCCAAGTGTCTCTATGCCCGGGAAGGCTAGGGGGGTTTACAGGAAGTCCCAGGGACAGAGGTTGCCTCCCAAGGTCAGGGAAGATATTTCTCAGACTTCCCTGAGCATTGAACACCTGTGACTGAAGAGAGCTGCGTGGAGTTATCTCTCGAGGTCCCCCACGCACTGACAATGTTTCCAGAATCCTGAGCGTGGGGAGGTTCCACCAACGGTCGGCAGCGCGTGGGTTCTAACGGAATGCCTAAGCTCGTCTTCCCTGAGTGTTTTCCTAATGTCTCTGTGCCAGGGAATGCTAGGGGGGTTTGCAGAAATTCCCAGGGACAGAGGCTGCCTCCCCAAGGTCAGGGAAGGTATTTCTCGGACTTCCCCGAACAGGGAACACCTGTGAATGAAGAGAGCTGCGTGGAGTTTTCTCTCGATCTCCCCCACACACTGACAATGGTTCCGGAATCCTGAGCATGGGGAGGTTCCACCAACGGTCGGCAGCGCGTGGGTTCTAACGGAATGCCTAAGCTCGTCTCCCCTGGGTGTTTTCCTAATGTCTCTGTGCCAGGGAATGCTAGGGGGGTTTGCAGGAAGTCCCAGGGACAGAGGATTCCTCCCCAAGGTCAGGGAAGGTATTTCTCGGACTTCCCCGTACAGGGAACACCTGTGACTGAAGAGAGCTGCGTGGAGTTGTCTCTCGAGCTCCCCCACGCGCTGACAATGGTTCCAGAATCCTGAGCGTGGGGAGGTTCCACCAACGGTCGGCAGCGCGTGGGTTCTAACGGAATGCCTAAGCTCGTCTCCCCTGAGGGTTTTCCTAATGTCTGTCTGCCAGGGAATACTAGGGGTGTTTGCAGGAAGTCCCAGGGACAGAGGCTGCCTCCCCAAGGTCAGGGAAGGTATTTCTCGGACTTCCCAGAACAGGGAACACCTGTGACTGAAGAGAGCTCTGTGGAGTTGTCTCTCCACCTCCCCGACGAACTGACAGTGGTTCCGGAATCATGAGCGTGGGGAGGTTCCACCAACGGTCGGCAGCGAGTGGGATCTAACGGAATTGCAAAGCTCGTCTCCCCTGAGGGTTTTCCTAATGTCTCTGTGCCTGGGAATGCTAGGGGAGTTTGAAGGAATTCCAAGTGTCTGTGGCTGCCTCCCCAAGGTCAGGGAAGTTATTTCTCGGACTTCCCCGAACAGGGAACACCTGTGACTGAAGAGAGCTGTGTGGAGTTGTCTCTCCACCTCCCCGACGAACTGACAATGGTTCCTGAATCCTGATGTTGGGGAGGTTCCACCAACGGTCGGCAGCGAGTGGGTTCTAACAGAATTGCAAAGCTCGTCTCCCCTGAGGGTTTTCCAAGTGTCTCTATGCCCGGGAAGGCTAGGCGGGTTTGCAGGAAGTCCCAGGGACAGAGGTTGCCTCCCAAGGTCAGGGAAGGTATTTCTCAGACTTCCCCGATCAGGGAACACCTGTGACTGAACAGAGCTGCGTGGAGTTGTCTCTCGAGCTCCCCCACGCGCTGACAATGGTTCCGGAATCCTGAGCGTGGGGAGGTTCCACCAACGGTCGGCAGCGTGTGGGTTCTAACAGAATTGCAAAGCTCGTCTCCCCTAAGGGTTTTCCTAATATCTCTGTGCCAGGGAAGGCTAGGGGGGTTTGCAGGAAGTCCCAGTGACAGAGGCTGCCTCCCCAAGGTCAGGGAAGTTATTTCTTGGACTTCCCTGAACATTGAACACCTGTGACTGAAGAGAGTTGCGTGGAGTTGTCTCTCGAGGTCCCCCACGCACTGACAATGTTTCCGGAATCCTGAGCGTGGGGAGGTTCCACCAACGGTCGGCAGGCTGTGGGTTCTAACGGAATGCCTAAGCTCGTCTCCCCTGAGGGTTTTCCTAATGTCTCTCTGCCAGGGAATGCTAGGGGGGTTTGCAGGAAGTCCCAGGGACAGAGACTGCCTCCCCAAGGTCAGGGAAGGTATTTCCCGGACTTCCCCGAACAGGGAACACCTGTGAATGAAGAGAGCTGCGTGGAGTTTTCTCTCGAGCTCCCCCACGCACTGACAATGGTTCCGGAATCCTGAGCGTGGGGAGGTTCCACCAACGGTCGGCAGCGCGTGGGTTCTAACGGAATGCCTAAGCTCGTCTCCCCTGGGGGTTTTCCTAATGTCTCTGTGTCAGGGAATGCTAGGGGGGTTTGCAGGAAGTCCCAGGGACAGAGGATGCCTCCCCAAGGTCAGGGAAGTTATTTCTCGGACTTCCCCAAACAGGGAACACCTGTGACTGAAGAGAGCTGCGTGGAGTTGTCTCTCGAACTCCCCCACGCGCTGACAATTGTTCCGGAATCCTGAGCGTGGGGAGGTTCCACCAACGGTCGGCAGCGCGTGGGTTCTAACGGAATGCCTAAGCTCGTCTCCCCTGAGGGTTTTCCTAATGTCTCTGTGCCAGGGAAGACTAGAGGTGTTTGCAGGAAGTCCCAGGGACAGAGGCTGCGTCCCAAGGTCAGGGAAGGTATTTCTCAGACTTCCCCGAACAGGGAACACCTGTGACTGAACAGAGCTGCGTGGAGTTGTCTCTCGAACTCACCCACGCGCTGACAATGGTTCCGGAATCCTGA
Source organism: Vicugna pacos (assembly GCF_048564905.1). Classification (NCBI taxonomy): domain Eukaryota; kingdom Metazoa; phylum Chordata; class Mammalia; order Artiodactyla; family Camelidae; genus Vicugna; species Vicugna pacos. The sequence goes on from NW_027328721.1 coordinate 57,321,911, forward strand.
GCGTGGGGAGGTTCCACCAACGGTCGGCAGCGCGTGGGTTCTAACTGAATGCCTTAGCTCGTCTCCCCTGAGGGTTTTCCTAATTTCTCTGTGCCAGGGAATGCTAGGGGGGTTTGCAGGAAGTCCCAGGGACAGAGGCTGCCTCCCCAAGGTCAGGGAAGATTTTTCTCGGACTTCCCCGAACAGGGAACACCTGTGACTGAAGAGAGCTGCGTGGAGTTGTCTCTCGAGCTCCCCCACGCACTGACAATGGTTCCGGAATCATGAGCGTGGGGAGGTTCCAGCAACGGTCGGCAGCGAGTGGGATCTAATGGAATTGCAAAGCTCGTCTCCCCTGAGGGTTTTCCTAATGTCTCTGTGCCTGGGAATGCTAGGGTGGTTTGAAGGATTCACAGTGGCAGAGGCTGCCTCCCCAAGGTAAGGAAAGTTATTTCTCAGGCTTCCCCGGACAGGGAACACCTGTGACTGAAGAGAGCTGCGTGGAGTTGTCTCTCGAGCTCCCCAACGCAATGATAATGGTTCCAGAATCCTTACCGTGGGGAGGTACCTCCATTGGTCGGCAGCGCGTGGGTTCTAACGGAATGCCTAAGCTCGTCTCCCCTGAGAATTTTCCTAATGTCTCTGTGCCAGGGAAAGCTCGGAGGATTTGCAGGAATTCCCAGTGTCAGATGCTGCCTCCCAAATGTCAGGGAAGTTATTTCTCGGACTTCCCCAAACAGGGAACACCTGTGATTGAAGAGAGCTGCGTGGAGTTGTCTGTCGATCTACCCTACGCACTGTTAATGTTTCGGGAATCCTGAGCGTGGGGAGGTTCCACCAACGGTCGGCAGCGCGTGGGTTCTAACGGAATGCCTAAGCTCGTCTCCCCTGAGGGTTTTCCGAATGTCTCTGTGCCAGGGAATGCTAGGGTTTTTGCAGGAAGTCCCAGGGACAGAGGCTGCCTCCCCAAGGTTAGGGAAGTTATTTCTCGGACTTCCCCGAACAGGGAACACCTGTGACTGAAGAGAGCTGCGTGGAGTTGTCTCTCGACCTCCCCCACGCACTGACAATGGTTCCGGATCCTGAGCGTGGGGAGGTTCCACCAACGGTCTGCAGCGCGTGGGTTCTAACGGAATGCCTTAGCTCGTCTCCACTGAGGGTTTTCCTAATGTCTCTGTGCCAGGGAAGGCTAGGGGGGTTTGCAGGAAGTCCCAGGGACAGAGGCTGCCTCCCCAAGGTCAGGGAAGATTTTTCTCGGACTTCCCCGAACAGGGAACACCTGTGACTGAAGAGATCTGCGTGGAGTTGTCTCTCGAGGTACCCCACGCACCGACAATGGTTCCGGAATCATGAGCGTGGGGAGGTTCCACCAACGGTCGGCAGCGAGTGGGATCTAACGGAATTGCAAAGCTCGCCTCCCCTGAGGTTTTTCCTAATGTCTCTGTGCCAGGGAATGCTAGGGGGGTTTGAAGGAAGTCCCAGTGGCAGAGGCTGCCTCCCCAAGGTAAGGAAAGTTATTTCTCGGGCTTCCCCGGACAGGGAACACCTGTGACTGAAGAGAGCTGCGTGGAGGTGTCTGTCGATATCCCCTACGCAATGAAAATGTTTCTGGAATCCTGAGCGTGGGGAGGTTCCACCAACGGTCGGCAGCGCGTGGGTTCTAACGGAATGCCTAAGCTCGTCTCCCCTGAGGGTTTTCTTAATGTCTCTGTGCCAGGGAATACTAGGGATTTTGCAGGAAGTCCCAGGGACAGAGGCTGCCTCCCCAAGTTCAGGGAAGATTTTTCTCGGACTTCCCCGAACAAGGAACACCTGTGAATGAAGAGAGCTGCGTGGATTTGTCTCTCCACCTCCCCGACGCACTGACAATGGTTCCGGAATCCTGAGCGTGGGGAGGTTCCACCAACGGTCGGCAGCGAGTGTGTTCTAACAGAATTGCAAAGCTCGTCTCCCCTAAGGGTTTTCCTATTGTCTCTGTGCCAGGGAAGGCTAAGGGGGTTTGCAGGAAGTCCCAGTGACAGAGGCTGCCTCCCCAAGTCAGGGAAGTTATTTCTCGGACTTCCCTGAGCATTGAACACCTGTGACTGAAAAGAGCTGCGTGGAGTTGTCTCTCGAGCTCCCCCACGCACTGACAATGTTTCCGGAATCCTGAGCGTGGGGAGGTTCCACCAACGGTCGGCAGCGCGTGGGTTCTAACGGAATGCATAAGCTCGTCTGCCCTGAGGGTTTTCCTAATGTCTCTGTGCCAGGGAATGCTAGGGGGGTTTGCAGGAAGTCCCAGGGACAGAGGCTGCCTCCCCAAGGTCAGGGAAGGTATTTCTCGGACTTCTCCGAACAGGGAACACCTGTGACTGAAGAGAGCTGCGTGGAGTTTTCTCTCGAGCTCCCCCACGCACTGACAATGGTTCCGGAATCCTGAGCGTGGGGAGGTTCCACCAACGGTCGGCAGCGCGTGGGTTCTAACGGAATGCCTAAGCTCGTCTCCCCTGACGGTTTTCCTAATGTCTCTGTGCCAGGGAATGCTAGGGTTTTTGCAGGAAGTCCCAGGGACAGAGGCTGCCTCCCCAAGGTCAGGGAAGTTATTTCTCGGACTTCCCCGAACAGGGAACACCTGTGACTGAAGAGAGCTGCGTGGAGTTGTCTCTCGAGCTCCCCCACGCACTGACAATGGTTCCGGAATCCTGAGCGTGGGGAGGTTCCACCAACGGTCGGCAGCGCGTGGGATCTAACGGAATTGCAAAGCTCGTCTCCCCTGAGGGTTTTCCTAATGTCTCTGTGCTAGGGAATGCTAGGGGGTTTTGAAGGAATTCCCAGTGGCAGAGGCTGCCTCCCCAAGGTCAGGAAAGGTATTTCTCGGACTTCCCCGGACAGGGAACACCTGTGACTGAGGAGAGCTGTGTGGAGTTGTCTCTCGAGCTCCCCCACGCACTGACAATGGTTCCGGAATCATGAGCGTGGGGAGGTTCCACCAAAGGTCGGCAGCGAGTGGGATCTAACGGAATTGCAAAGCTCGTCTCCCCTGAGGGTTTTCCTAATGTCTCTGTGCCAGGGAATGCTACGGGGGTTTGCAGGAAATCCAAGAGACAGAGGCTGCCTCCCCAAAGTCAGGGAACTTATTTTTCGGACTTCCCCGAACAGGGAACACCTGTGACTGAAGAGAGCTGCGTGGAGTTGTCTCTCGAGATCCCCCACGCACTGACAATGGTTCCGGAATCCTGACGGTGGGGAGGTTCCTCCAACGGTGGGCAGCGGGTGGGTTCTAACGGAATTGCAAAGCTCGTCTCCCCTGAGGGTTTTCCAAGTGTCTCTATGCCCGGGAAGGCTAGGGGGGTTTACAGGAAGTCCCAGGGACAGAGGTTGCCTCCCAAGGTCAGGGAAGATATTTCTCAGACTTCCCTGAGCATTGAACACCTGTGACTGAAGAGAGCTGCGTGGAGTTATCTCTCGAGGTCCCCCACGCACTGACAATGTTTCCAGAATCCTGAGCGTGGGGAGGTTCCACCAACGGTCGGCAGCGCGTGGGTTCTAACGGAATGCCTAAGCTCGTCTTCCCTGAGTGTTTTCCTAATGTCTCTGTGCCAGGGAATGCTAGGGGGGTTTGCAGAAATTCCCAGGGACAGAGGCTGCCTCCCCAAGGTCAGGGAAGGTATTTCTCGGACTTCCCCGAACAGGGAACACCTGTGAATGAAGAGAGCTGCGTGGAGTTTTCTCTCGATCTCCCCCACACACTGACAATGGTTCCGGAATCCTGAGCGTGGGGAGGTTCCACCAACGGTCGGCAGCGCGTGGGTTCTAACGGAATGCCTAAGCTCGTCTCCCCTGGGGGTTTTCCTAATGTCTCTGTGCCAGGGAATGCTAGGGGGGTTTGCAGGAAGTCCCAGGGACAGAGGATTCCTCCCCAAGGTCAGGGAAGTTATTTCTCGGACTTCCCCGTACAGGGAACACCTGTGACTGAAGAGAGCTGCGTGGAGTTGTCTCTCGAGCTCCCCCACGCGCTGACAATGGTTCCAGAATCCTGAGCGTGGGGAGGTTCCACCAACGGTCGGCAGCGCGTGGGTTCTAACGGAATGCCTAAGCTCGTCTCCCCTGAGGGTTTTCCTAATGTCTCTCTGCCAGGGAATACTAGGGGTGTTTGCAGGAAGTCCCAGGGACAGAGGCTGCCTCCCCAAGGTCAGGGAAGGTATTTCTCGGACTTCCCAGAACAGGGAACACCTGTGACTGAAGAGAGCTCTGTGGAGTTGTCTCTCCACCTCCCCGACGAACTGACAGTGGTTCCGGAATCATGAGCGTGGGGAGGTTCCACCAACGGTCGGCAGCGCCTGGGATCTAACGGAATTGCAAAGCTCGTCTCCCCTGAGGGTTTTCCTAATGTCTCTGTGCCAGGGAATGCTAGGGGAATTTGAAGGAATTCCAAGTGTCTGTGGCTGCCTCCCCAAGGTCAGGAAAGATATTTCTCGGGCTTCCCCGGACAGGGAACACCTGTGACTCAAGAGAACTGCGTGGAGTTATCTCTCGAGCTCCCCCACGCAATGATAATGGTTCCGGAATCCTTACCGTGGGGAGGTACCTCCATTGGTCGGCAGCGCGTGGGTTCTAACGGAATGCCTAAGCTCGTCTCCCCTGAGAATTTTTCTAATGTCTCTGTGCCAGGGAAAGCTTGGAGGATTTGCAGGAATTCCCAGTGTCAGAGGCTGCCTCCACAATGTCAGGGAAGTTATTTCTCGGACTTCCCCAAACAGGGAACACCTGTGACTGAAGAGAGCTGCGTGGAGTTGTCTGTCGATCTCCCCTACGCACTGAAAATGTTTCTGGAATCCTGAGCGTGGGGAGGTTCCACCAACGGTCGGCAGTGCGTGGGTTCTAACGGAATGCCTAAGCTCGTCTCCCCTGAGGGTTTTCCTAATGTCTCTGTGCCAGGGAATGCTAGGGTTTTTGCAGGAAGTCCCAGGGACAGAGGCTGCCTCCCCAAGGTCAGGGAAGTTATTTCTCGGACTTCCCGGAACAGGGAACACCTGTGACTGAAGAGAGCTGTGTGGAGTTGTCTCTCCACCTCCCCGACGAACTGACAATGGTTCCTGAATCCTGATGTTGGGGAGGTTCCACCAACGGTCGGCAGCGTGTGGGTTCTAACAGAATTGCAAAGCTCGTCTCCCCTGAGGGTTTTCCAAGTGTCTCTATGCCCGGGAAGGCTAGGCGGGTTTGCAGGAAGTACCAGGGACAGAGGTTGCCTCCCAAGGTCAGGGAAGGTATTTCTCAGACTTCCCCGATCAGGGAACACCTGTGACTGAACAGAGCTGCGTGGAGTTGTCTCTCGAGCTCCCCCACGCGCTGACAATGGTTCCGGAATCCTGAGCGTGGGGAGGTTCCACCAACGGTCGGCAGCGCGTGGGTTCTAACGGAATGCCTAAGCTCGTCTCCCCTGGGGGTTTTCCTAATGTCTCTGTGTCAGGGAATGCTAGGGGGGTTTGCAGGAAGTCCCAGGGACAGAGGCTGCCTCCCCAAGGTCAGGGAAGATTTTTCTCGGACTTCCCCGAACAGGGAACACCTGTGACTGAAGAGAGCTGCGTGGAGTTGTCTCTCGAGCTCCCCCACGCACTGACAATGGTTCCGGAATCATGAGCGTGGGGAGGTTCCAGCAACGGTCGGCAGCGAGTGGGATCTAATGGAATTGCAAAGCTCGTCTCCCCTGAGGGTTTTCCTAATGTCTCTGTGCCTGGGAATGCTAGGGTGGTTTGAAGGATTCACAGTGGCAGAGGCTGCCTCCCCAAGGTAAGGAAAGTTATTTCTCAGGCTTCCCCGGACAGGGAACACCTGTGACTGAAGAGAGCTGCGTGGAGTTGTCTCTCGAGCTCCCCAACGCAATGATAATGGTTCCAGAATCCTTACCGTGGGGAGGTACCTCCATTGGTCGGCAGCGCGTGGGTTCTAACGGAATGCCTAAGCTCGTCTCCCCTGAGAATTTTCCTAATGTCTCTGTGCCAGGGAAAGCTCGGAGGATTTGCAGGAATTCCCAGTGTCAGATGCTGCCTCCCAAATGTCAGGGAAGTTATTTCTCGGACTTCCCCAAACAGGGAACACCTGTGATTGAAGAGAGCTGCGTGGAGTTGTCTGTCGATCTACCCTACGCACTGTTAATGTTTCGGGAATCCTGAGCGTGGGGAGGTTCCACCAACGGTCGGCAGCGCGTGGGTTCTAACGGAATGCCTAAGCTCGTCTCCCCTGAGGGTTTTCCGAATGTCTCTGTGCCAGGGAATGCTAGGGTTTTTGCAGGAAGTCCCAGGGACAGAGGCTGCCTCCCCAAGGTTAGGGAAGTTATTTCTCGGACTTCCCCGAACAGGGAACACCTGTGACTGAAGAGAGCTGCGTGGAGTTGTCTCTCGACCTCCCCCACGCACTGACAATGGTTCCGGATCCTGAGCGTGGGGAGGTTCCACCAACGGTCTGCAGCGCGTGGGTTCTAACGGAATGCCTTAGCTCGTCTCCACTGAGGGTTTTCCTAATGTCTCTGTGCCAGGGAAGGCTAGGGGGGTTTGCAGGAAGTCCCAGGGACAGAGGCTGCCTCCCCAAGGTCAGGGAAGATTTTTCTCGGACTTCCCCGAACAGGGAACACCTGTGACTGAAGAGATCTGCGTGGAGTTGTCTCTCGAGGTACCCCACGCACCGACAATGGTTCCGGAATCATGAGCGTGGGGAGGTTCCACCAACGGTCGGCAGCGAGTGGGATCTAACGGAATTGCAAAGCTCGCCTCCCCTGAGGTTTTTCCTAATGTCTCTGTGCCAGGGAATGCTAGGGGGGTTTGAAGGAAGTCCCAGTGGCAGAGGCTGCCTCCCCAAGGTAAGGAAAGTTATTTCTCGGGCTTCCCCGGACAGGGAACACCTGTGACTGAAGAGAGCTGCGTGGAGGTGTCTGTCGATATCCCCTACGCAATGAAAATATTTCTGGAATCCTGAGCGTGGGGAGGTTCCACCAACGGTCGGCAGCGCGTGGGTTCTAACGGAATGCCTAAGCTCGTCTCCCCTGAGGGTTTTCTTAATGTCTCTGTGCCAGGGAATACTAGGGATTTTGCAGGAAGTCCCAGGGACAGAGGCTGCCTCCCCAAGTTCAGGGAAGATTTTTCTCGGACTTCCCCGAACAAGGAACACCTGTGAATGAAGAGAGCTGCGTGGATTTGTCTCTCCACCTCCCCGACGCACTGACAATGGTTCCGGAATCCTGAGCGTGGGGAGGTTCCACCAACGGTCGGCAGCGAGTGTGTTCTAACAGAATTGCAAAGCTCGTCTCCCCTAAGGGTTTTCCTATTGTCTCTGTGCCAGGGAAGGCTAAGGGGGTTTGCAGGAAGTCCCAGTGACAGAGGCTGCCTCCCCAAGTCAGGGAAGTTATTTCTCGGACTTCCCTGAGCATTGAACACCTGTGACTGAAAAGAGCTGCGTGGAGTTGTCTCTCGAGCTCCCCCACGCACTGACAATGTTTCCGGAATCCTGAGCGTGGGGAGGTTCCACCAACGGTCGGCAGCGCGTGGGTTCTAACGGAATGCATAAGCTCGTCTGCCCTGAGGGTTTTCCTAATGTCTCTGTGCCAGGGAATGCTAGGGGGGTTTGCAGGAAGTCCCAGGGACAGAGGCTGCCTCCCCAAGGTCAGGGAAGGTATTTCTCGGACTTCTCCGAACAGGGAACACCTGTGACTGAAGAGAGCTGCGTGGAGTTTTCTCTCGAGCTCCCCCACGCACTGACAATGGTTCCGGAATCCTGAGCGTGGGGAGGTTCCACCAACGGTCGGCAGCGCGTGGGTTCTAACGGAATGCCTAAGCTCGTCTCCCCTGACGGTTTTCCTAATGTCTCTGTGCCAGGGAATGCTAGGGTTTTTGCAGGAAGTCCCAGGGACAGAGGCTGCCTCCCCAAGGTCAGGGAAGTTATTTCTCGGACTTCCCCGAACAGGGAACACCTGTGACTGAAGAGAGCTGCGTGGAGTTGTCTCTCGAGCTCCCCCACGCACTGACAATGGTTCCGGAATCCTGAGCGTGGGGAGGTTCCACCAACGGTCGGCAGCGCGTGGGATCTAACGGAATTGCAAAGCTCGTCTCCCCTGAGGGTTTTCCTAATGTCTCTGTGCTAGGGAATGCTAGGGGGTTTTGAAGGAATTCCCAGTGGCAGAGGCTGCCTCCCCAAGGTCAGGAAAGGTATTTCTCGGACTTCCCCGGACAGGGAACACCTGTGACTGAGGAGAGCTGTGTGGAGTTGTCTCTCGAGCTCCCCCACGCACTGACAATGGTTCCGGAATCATGAGCGTGGGGAGGTTCCACCAAAGGTCGGCAGCGAGTGGGATCTAACGGAATTGCAAAGCTCGTCTCCCCTGAGGGTTTTCCTAATGTCTCTGTGCCAGGGAATGCTACGGGGGTTTGCAGGAAATCCAAGAGACAGAGGCTGCCTCCCCAAAGTCAGGGAACTTATTTTTCGGACTTCCCCGAACAGGGAACACCTGTGACTGAAGAGAGCTGCGTGGAGTTGTCTCTCGAGATCCCCCACGCACTGACAATGGTTCCGGAATCCTGACGGTGGGGAGGTTCCTCCAACGGTGGGCAGCGGGTGGGTTCTAACGGAATTGCAAAGCTCGTCTCCCCTGAGGGTTTTCCAAGTGTCTCTATGCCCGGGAAGGCTAGGGGGGTTTACAGGAAGTCCCAGGGACAGAGGTTGCCTCCCAAGGTCAGGGAAGATATTTCTCAGACTTCCCTGAGCATTGAACACCTGTGACTGAAGAGAGCTGCGTGGAGTTATCTCTCGAGGTCCCCCACGCACTGACAATGTTTCCAGAATCCTGAGCGTGGGGAGGTTCCACCAACGGTCGGCAGCGCGTGGGTTCTAACGGAATGCCTAAGCTCGTCTTCCCTGAGTGTTTTCCTAATGTCTCTGTGCCAGGGAATGCTAGGGGGGTTTGCAGAAATTCCCAGGGACAGAGGCTGCCTCCCCAAGGTCAGGGAAGGTATTTCTCGGACTTCCCCGAACAGGGAACACCTGTGAATGAAGAGAGCTGCGTGGAGTTTTCTCTCGATCTCCCCCACACACTGACAATGGTTCCGGAATCCTGAGCGTGGGGAGGTTCCACCAACGGTCGGCAGCGCGTGGGTTCTAACGGAATGCCTAAGCTCGTCTCCCCTGGGGGTTTTCCTAATGTCTCTGTGCCAGGGAATGCTAGGGGGGTTTGCAGGAAGTCCCAGGGACAGAGGATTCCTCCCCAAGGTCAGGGAAGTTATTTCTCGGACTTCCCCGTACAGGGAACACCTGTGACTGAAGAGAGCTGCGTGGAGTTGTCTCTCGAGCTCCCCCAAGCGCTGACAATGGTTCCAGAATCCTGAGCGTGGGGAGGTTCCACCAACGGTCGGCAGCGCGTGGGTTCTAACGGAATGCCTAAGCTCGTCTCCCCTGAGGGTTTTCCTAATGTCTCTCTGCCAGGGAATACTAGGGGTGTTTGCAGGAAGTCCCAGGGACAGAGGCTGCCTCCCCAAGGTCAGGGAAGGTATTTCTCGGACTTCCCAGAACAGGGAACACCTGTGACTGAAGAGAGCTCTGTGGAGTTGTCTCTCCACCTCCCCGACGAACTGACAGTGGTTCCGGAATCATGAGCGTGGGGAGGTTCCACCAACGGTCGGCAGCGCCTGGGATCTAACGGAATTGCAAAGCTCGTCTCCCCTGAGGGTTTTCCTAATGTCTCTGTGCCAGGGAATGCTAGGGGAATTTGAAGGAATTCCAAGTGTCTGTGGCTGCCTCCCCAAGGTCAGGAAAGATATTTCTCGGGCTTCCCCGGACAGGGAACACCTGTGACTCAAGAGAACTGCGTGGAGTTATCTCTCGAGCTCCCCCACGCAATGATAATGGTTCCGGAATCCTTACCGTGGGGAGGTACCTCCATTGGTCGGCAGCGCGTGGGTTCTAACGGAATGCCTAAGCTCGTCTCCCCTGAGAATTTTTCTAATGTCTCTGTGCCAGGGAAAGCTTGGAGGATTTGCAGGAATTCCCAGTGTCAGAGGCTGCCTCCACAATGTCAGGGAAGTTATTTCTCGGACTTCCCCAAACAGGGAACACCTGTGACTGAAGAGAGCTGCGTGGAGTTGTCTGTCGATCTCCCCTACGCACTGAAAATGTTTCTGGAATCCTGAGCGTGGGGAGGTTCCACCAACGGTCGGCAGTGCGTGGGTTCTAACGGAATGCCTAAGCTCGTCTCCCCTGAGGGTTTTCCTAATGTCTCTGTGCCAGGGAATGCTAGGGTTTTTGCAGGAAGTCCCAGGGACAGAGGCTGCCTCCCCAAGGTCAGGGAAGTTATTTCTCGGACTTCCCGGAACAGGGAACACCTGTGACTGAAGAGAGCTGTGTGGAGTTGTCTCTCCACCTCCCCGACGAACTGACAATGGTTCCTGAATCCTGATGTTGGGGAGGTTCCACCAACGGTCGGCAGCGTGTGGGTTCTAACAGAATTGCAAAGCTCGTCTCCCCTGAGGGTTTTCCAAGTGTCTCTATGCCCGGGAAGGCTAGGCGGGTTTGCAGGAAGTACCAGGGACAGAGGTTGCCTCCCAAGGTCAGGGAAGGTATTTCTCAGACTTCCCCGATCAGGGAACACCTGTGACTGAACAGAGCTGCGTGGAGTTGTCTCTCGAGCTCCCCCACGCGCTGACAATGGTTCCGGAATCCTGAGCGTGGGGAGGTTCCACCAACGGTCGGCAGCGAGTGGGTTCTAACAGAATTGCAAAGCTCGTCTCCCCTAAGGGTTTTCCTAATATCTCTGTGCCAGGGAAGGCTAGGGGGGTTTGCAGGAAGTCCCAGTGACAGAGGCTGCCTCCCCAAGGTCAGGGAAGTTATTTCTCGGACTTCCCTGAGCATTGAACACCTGTGACTGAAGAGAGCTGCGTGGAGTTGTCTCTCGAGGTCCCCCACGCACTGACAATGTTTCCGGAATCCTGAGCGTGGGGAGGTTCCACCAACGGTCGGCAGGCTGTGGGTTCTAACGGAATGCCTAAGCTCGTCTCCCCTGAGGGTTTTCCTAATGTCTCTGTGCCAGGGAATGCTAGGGGGGTTTGCAGGAAGTCCCAGGGACAGAGACTGCCTCCCCAAGGTCAGGGAAGGTATTTCCCGTACTTCCCCGAACAGGGAACACCTGTGAATGAAGAGAGCTGCGTGGAGTTTTCTCTCGAGCTCCCCCACGCACTGACAATGGTTCCGGAATCCTGAGCGTGGGGAGGTTCCACCAACGGTCGGCAGCGCGTGGGTTCTAACGGAATGCCTAAGCTCGTCTCCCCCGGGGGTTTTCCTAGTGTCTCTGTGCCAGGGAATGCTAGGGGGGTTTGCAGGAAGTCCCAGGGACAGAGGATGCCTCCCCAAGGTCAGGGAAGTTATTTCTCGGACTTCCCCAAACAGGGAACACCTGTGACTGAAGAGAGCTGCGTGGAGTTGTCTCTCGAACTCCCCCACGCGCTGACAATTGTTCCGGAATCCTGAGCGTGGGGAGGTTCCACCAACGGTCGGCAGCGCGTGGGTTCTAACGGAATGCCTAAGCTCGTCTCCCCTGAGGGTTTTCCTAATGTCTCTGTGCCAGGGAATACTAGAGGTGTTTGCAGGAAGTCCCAGGGACAGAGGCTGCCTCCCAAGGTCAGGGAAGGTATTTCTCAGACTTCCCCGAACAGGGAACACCTGTGACTGAACAGAGCTGCGTGGAGTTGTCTCTCGAACTCCCCCACGCGCTGACAATGGTTCCGGAATCCTGAGCGTGGGGAGGTTCCACCAACGGTCGGCAGCGCGTGGGTTCTAACTGAATGCCTTAGCTCGTCTCCCCTGAGGGTTTTCCAAATTTCTCTGTGCCAGGGAATGCTAGGGGGGTTTGCAGGAAGTCCCAGGGACAGAGGCTGCCTCCCCAAGGTCAGGGAAGATTTTTCTCGGACTTCCCCGAACAGGGAACACCTGTGACTGAAGAGAGCTGCGTGGAGTTGTCTCTCGAGCTCCCCCACGCACTGACAATGGTTCCGGAATCATGAGCGTGGGGAGGTTCCAGCAACGGTCGGCAGCGAGTGGGATCTAATGGAATTGCAAAGCTCGTCTCCCCTGAGGGTTTTCCTAATGTCTCTTTGCCTGGGAATGCTAGGGTGGTTTGAAGGATTCACAGTGGCAGAGGCTGCCTCCCCAAGGTCAGGAAAGTTATTTCTCAGGCTTCCCCGGACAGGGAACACCTGTGACTGAAGAGAGCTGCGTGGAGTTGTCTCTCGAGCTCCCCAACGCAATGATAATGGTTCCAGAATCCTTACCGTGGGGAGGTACCTCCATTGGTCGGCAGCGCGAGGGTTCTAACGGAATGCCTAAGCTCGTCTCCCCTGAGAAATTTCCTAATGTCTCTGTGCCAGGGAAAGCTCGGAGGATTTGCAGGAATTCCCAGTGTCAGATGCTGCCTCCCAAATGTCAGGGAAGTTATTTCTCGGACTTCCCCAAACAGGGAACACCTGTGATTGAAGAGAGCTGCGTGGAGTTGTCTGTCGATCTACCCTACGCACTGTTAATGTTTCGGGAATCCTGAGCGTGGGGAGGTTCCACCAACGGTCGGCAGCGCGTGGGTTCTAACGGAATGCGTAAGCTCGTCTCCCCTGAGGGTTTTCCGAATGTCTCTGTGCCAGGGAAGGCTAGGGGGGTTTGCAGGAAGTCCCAGGGACAGAGGCTGCCTCCCCAAGGTCAGGGAAGATTTTTCTCGGACTTCCCCGAACAGGGAACACCTGTGACTGAAGAGATCTGCGTGGAGTTGTCTCTCGAGGTACCCCACGCACCGACAATGGTTCCGGAATCATGAGCGTGGGGAGGTTCCACCAACGGTCGGCAGCGAGTGGGATCTAACGGAATTGCAAAGCTCGCCTCCCCTGAGGTTTTTCCTAATGTCTCTGTGCCAGGGAATGCTAGGGGGGTTTGAAGGAAGTCCCAGTGGCAGAGGCTGCCTCCCCAAGTTAAGGAAAGTTATTTCTCGGGCTTCCCCGGACAGGGAACACCTGTGAATGAAGAGAGCTGCGTGGAGGTGTCTGTCGATATCCCCTACGCAATGAAAATGTTTCTGGAATCCTGAGCGTGGGGAGGTTCCACCAACGGTCGGCAGCGCGTGGGTTCTAACGGAATGCCTAAGCTCGTCTCCCCTGAGGGTTTTCTTAATGTCTCTGTGCCAGGGAATACTAGGGATTTTGCAGGAAGTCCCAGGGACAGAGGCTGCCTCCCCAAGTTCAGGGAAGATTTTTCTCGGACTTCCCCGAACAAGGAACACCTGTGAATGAAGAGAGCTGCGTGGAGTTGTCTCTCCACCTCCCCGACGCATTGACAATGGTTCCGGAATCCTGAGCGTGGGGAGGTTCCACCAACGGTCGGCAGCGCGTGGGTTCTAACGGAATGCCTTAGCTCGTCTCCCCTGAGGATTTTCCTAATGTCTCTGCGCCAGGGAATACTAGGGGTGTTTGCAGGAATTCCCAGGGACAGAGGCTGCCTCCCCAAGGTCAGGGAAATTATTTCTCGGACTTCCCCGAACAGGGAACACCTGTGACTGAAGAGAGCTGCGTGGAGTTGTCTCTCCACCTCCCCGACGAACTGACAATGGTTCCGGAATCCTGATGTTGGGGAGGTTCCACCAACGGTCGGCAGCGGGTGGGTTCTAACAGAATTGCAAAGCTCGTTTCCCCTGAGGGTTTTCCAAGTGACTCTATGCCCGGGAAGGCTAGGGGGGTTTGCAGGAAGTCCCAGGGTCAGAGGTTGCCTCCCAAGGTCAGGGAAGGTATTTCTCGGACTTCCCCGAACAGGGAACACCTGTGACTGAAGAGAGCTGCGTGGAGTTGTCTCTCGAGCTCCCCCACGCGCTGACAAAGTTTCCGGAATCCTGATCGTGGGGAGGTTCCACCAACGGTCGGCAGCGCGTGGGTTCTAACGGAATGCCTTAGCTCGTCTCCCCTGAGGGTTTTCCTAATGTCTCTGTGCCAGGGAATGCTAGGGGGGTTTGCAGGAAGTCCCAGGGACAGAGGCTGCCTCCCCAAGGTCAGGGAAGGTATTTCTCGGACTTCTCCGAACAGGGAACACCTGTGACTGAAGAGAGCTGCGTGGAGTTTTCTCTCGAGCTCCCCCACGCACTGACAATGGTTCCGGAATCCTGAGCGTGGGGAGGTTCCACCAACGGTCGGCAGCGCGTGGGTTCTAACGGAATGCCTAAGCTCGTCTCCCCTGACGGTTTTCCTAATGTCTCTGTGCCAGGGAATGCTAGGGGTGTTTGCAGGAATTCCCAGGGACAGAGGCTGCCTCCCCAAGGTCAGGGAAGGTATTTCTCGGACATCCCCGAACAGGGAACACCTGTGACTGAAGAGAGCTGCGTGGAGTTGTCTCTCGAGCTCCCCCACGCACTGACAATGGTTCCGGAATCCTGAGCGTGGGGAGGTTCCACCAACGGTCGGCAGCGGGTGGGTTCTAACAGAATTGCAAAGCTCGTTTCCCCTGAGGGTTTTCCAAGTGTCTCTATGCCCGGGAAGGCTAGGGGGTTTGCAGGAAGTCCCAGGGTCAGAGGTTGCCTCCCAAGGTCAGGGAAGGTATTTCTCGGACTTCCCCGAACAGGGAACACCTGTGACTGAAGAGAGCTGCGTGGAGTTGTCTCTCGAGCTCCCCCACGCGCTGACAAATTCCGGAATCCTGAGCGTGAGGAGGTTCCACCAACGGTCGGCAGCGCGTGGGTTCTAACGGAATGCCTTAGCTCGTCTCCCCTGAGGGTTTTCCTAATGTCTTTGTGCCAGGGAATGCTAGGGGGATTTGCAGGAAGTCCCAGGGACAGAGGCTGCCTCCCCAAGGTCAGGGAAGATTTTTCTCGGACTTCCCCGAACAGGGAACACCTGTGACTGAAGAGAGCTGCGTGGAGTTGTCTCTCGAGCTCCCCCACGCACTGATAATGGTTCCGGAATCATGAGCGTGGGGAGGTTCCACCAACGGTCGGCAGCAAGTGGGATCTTACGGAATTGCAAAGCTCGTCTCCCCTGAGGGTTTTTGTAATGTCTCTGTGCCAGGGAATGCTAGGGGGGTTTGAAGGAAGTCCCAGTGGCAGAGGCTGCCTCCCCAAGGTCAGGAAAGTTATTTCTCGGACTTCCCCAAACAGGGAACACCTGTGACTGAAGAGAGCTTCATGGAGTTGTCTGTCGAACTCCCCTACGCACTGAAAATGTTTCTGGAATCCTGAGCGTGGGGAGGTTCCACCAACGGTCGGCAGCGCGTGGGTTCTTACGGAATGCCTAAGCTCGTCTCCCCTGAGGGTTTTCCTAATGTCTCTGTGCCAGGGAATGCTAGGGTTTTTGCAGGAAGTCCCAGGGACAGAGGCTGCCTCCCCAAGGTTAGGGAAGGTATTTCTCGGACTTCCCAGAACAGGGAACACCTGTGACTGAAGAGAGCTGCGTGGAGTTGTCTCTCGAGCTCCCCCACGCACTGACAATAGTTCCGGAATCCTGAGCGTGGGGAGGTTCCACCAACGGTCGGCAGCGCGTGGGTTCTAACGGAATGCCTAAGCTCGTCTCCCCTGAGGGTTTTCCTAATGTCTCTGTGCCAGGGAATGCTAGGGGGGTTTGCAGGAAGTCCCAGGGACAGAGGCTGCCTCCCCAAGGTCAGGGAAAGTACTTCTCGGACTTCCCCGAACAGGGAACACCTGTGAATGAAGAGAGCTGCGTGGAGTTTTCTCTCGAGCTCCCCCACGCACTGACAATGGTTCCGGAATCATGAGCGTGGGGAGGTTCCACAAACGGTCGGCAGCGAGTGGAATCTAACGGAATTGCAAAGCTCGTCTCCCCTGAGGGTTTTCCTAATGTCTCTGTGCCAGGGAATGCTTGGGGGGTTTGAAGGAAGTCCCAGTGGCAGAGGCTTCCTCCCCAAGGTCAGGAAAGTTATTTCTCGGACTTCCCCAAACAGGGAACACCTGTGACTGAACAGAGCTGCATGGAGTTGTCTGTCGATCTCCCCTACGCACTGAAAATGTTTCTGGAATCCTGAGCGTGGGGAGGTTCCACCAACGGTCGGCAGCGCGTGGGTTGTAACGGAATGCCTAAGCTCTTCTCCCCTGAGGGTTTTCCTAATGTCTCTGTGCCAGGGAATGCTAGGGTTTTTGCAGGAAGTCCTAGGGACAGAGGCTGCCTCCCCAAGGTCAGGGAAGTTATTTCTCGGACTTCCCCGAACAGGGAACACCTGTGAGTGAAGAGAGCTGCGTGGAGTTGTCTCTCGAGCTCCCTCACGCACTGACAATAATTCCGGAATCCTGAACTTGGGGAGGTTCCACCAACGGTCGGCAGCGCGTAGGTTCTAACGGAATGCCTAAGCTCGTCTCCCCTGAGGGTTTTCCTAATGTCTCTGTGCCAGGGAATGTTAGGGGGGTTTGCAGGAAGTCCCAGGGACAGAGGCTGCCTCCCCAAAGTCAGGGAAGGTTTTTCTCGGACTTCCCCGAACAAGGAACACCTGTGATTGAAGAGAGCTGCGTGGAGTTGTCTCTCCACCTCCCCGACGCACTGACAATGTTTCCGGAATCCTGAGAGTGTGGAGGTTCCACCAACGGTCGGCAGCGAGTGGGTTCTAACAGAATTGCAAAGCTCGTCTCCCCTAAGGGTTTTCCTAATGTCTCTGTGCCAGGGAAGGCTAGGGGGGTTTGCAGGAAGTCCCAGTGTCAGAGGCTGCCTCCCCAAGGTCACGGAAGTTATTTCTCGGACTTCCCTGAGCATTGAACACCTGTGACTGAAGAGAGCTGCGTGGAGTTGTCTCTCGAGCTCCCCCACGCACTGGCAATGTTTCCGGAATCCTGAGCGTGGGGAGGTTCCACCAACGGTCGGCAGCGCGTGGGTTCTAACGGAATGCCTAAGCTCGTCTCCCCTGAGGGTTTTCCTAATGTCTCTGTGCCAGGGAATGCTAGGGGTGTTTGAAGGAAGTCCCAGTGGCAGAGGCTGCCTCCCCAATGTCAGGAAAGGTATTTCTCGGACTTCCCCGGACAGGGAACACCTGTGAATGAAGAGAGCTGCGTGGAGTTGTCTCTCGAGCTCCCCTACGCTCTGAAAATGTTTCTGGAATCCTGAGCGTGGGCAGGTTCCACCAACGGTCGGCAGCGTGTGGGTTCTAACGGAATGCCTAAGCTCGTCTCCCCTGAGGGTTTTCCTAATGTCTCTGTGCCAGGGATTGCTAGGGTTTTTGCAGGAAGTCCCAGGGTCAGAGGCTGCCTCCCCAAGGTAAGGGAAGTTATTTCTCGGTCTTCCCCGAACAGGGAACACTTGTGACTGAAGAGAGCTGCGTGGAGTTGTCTCTCGAGCTCCCCCACGCACTGACAATGGTTCCGGAATCCTGAGCGTGGGGAGGTACCACCAATGGTCGTCAGTGCGTGGGTTCTATTGGAATGCCTAAGCTCGTCTCCCCTGAGGGTTTTCCTAATATCTCTGTGCCAGGGAATGCTAGGGGGTTTTGCAGGAAGTCCCAGGGACAGAGGCTGCCTCCCCAAGATCAGGGAAGATATTTCTCGGACTTCCCCGAGCAGGGAACACCTGTGACTGAAGAGAGCTGCGTGGAGTTGTCTGTCGATCTCCCCTACGCACTGAAAATTTTTCTGGAATCCTGAGCGTGGGGAGGTTCCACCAACGGTCGGCAGCGCGTGGGTTCTAACGGAATGCCTAAGCTCGTCTCCCCTGAGGGTTTTCCTAATGTCTCTGTGCCAGGGAATGCTAGGGTTTTTGCAGGAAGTCCCAGGGACAGAGGCTGCCTCCCCAAGGTCAGGGAAGTTATTTCTCGGACTTCCCCGAACAGGGAACACCTGTGACTGAAGAGAGCTGTGTGGAGTTGTCTCTCCACCTCCCCGAAGAACTGACAATGGTTCCTGAATCCTGATGTTGGGGAGGTTCCACCAACGGTCGGCAGCGAGTGGGTTCTAACAGAATTGCAAAGCTCGTCTCCCCTGAGGGTTTTCCAAGTGTCTCTATGCCCGGGAAGGCTAGGCGGGTTTGCAGGAAGTCCCAGGGACAGAGGTTGCCTCCCAAGGTCAGGGAAGGTATTTCTCAGACTTCCCCGATCAGGGAACACCTGTGACTGAACAGAGCTGCGTGGAGTTGTCTCTCGAGCTCCCCCACGCGCTGACAATGGTTCCGGAATCCTGAGCGTGGGGAGGTTCCACCAACGGTCGGCAGCGAGTGGGTTCTAACAGAATTGCAAAGCTCGTCTCCCCTAAGGGTTTTCCTAATATCTCTGTGCCAGGGAAGGCTAGGGGGGTTTGCAGGAAGTCCCAGTGACAGAGGCTGCCTCCCCAAGGTCAGGGAAGTTATTTCTCGGACTTCCCTGAGCATTGAACACCTGTGACTGAAGAGAGCTGCGTGGAGTTGTCTCTCGAGGTCCCCCACGCACTGACAATGTTTCCGGAATCCTGAGCGTGGGGAGGTTCCACCAACGGTCGGCAGGCTGTGGGTTCTAACGGAATGCCTAAGCTCGTCTCCCCTGAGGGTTTTCCTAATGTCTCTGTGCCAGGGAATGCTAGGGGGGTTTGCAGGAAGTCCCAGGGACAGAGACTGCCTCCCCAAGGTCAGGGAAGGTATTTCCCGGACTTCCCCGAACAGGGAACACCTGTGAATGAAGAGAGCTGCGTGGAGTTTTCTCTCGAGCTCCCCCACGCACTGACAATGGTTCCGGAATCCTGAGCGTGGGGAGGTTCCAACAACGGTCGGCAGCGCGTGGGTTCTAACGGAATGCCTAAGCTCGTCTCCCCTGGGGGTTTTCCTAATGTCTCTGTGCCAGGGAATGCTAGGGGGGTTTGCAGGAAGTCCCAGGGACAGAGGATGCCTCCCCAAGGTCAGGGAAGTTATTTCTCGGACTTCCCCAAACAGGGAACACCTGTGACTGAAGAGAGCTGCGTGGAGTTGTCTCTCGAACTCCCCCACGCGCTGACAATTGTTCCGGAATCCTGAGCGTGGGGAGGTTCCACCAACGGTCGGCAGCGCGTGGGTTCTAACGGAATGCCTAAGCTCGTCTCCCCTGAGGGTTTTCCTAATGTCTCTGTGCCAGGGAATACTAGAGGTGTTTGCAGGAAGTCCCAGGGACAGAGGCTGCCTCCCAAGGTCAGGGAAGGTATTTCTCGGACATCCCAGAACAGGGAACACCTGTGACTGAAGAGAGCTGCGTGGAGTTGTCTCTCGAGCTCCCCCACGCACTGACAATGGTTCCGGAATCCTGAGCGTGGGGAGGTTCCACCAACGGTCGGCAGCGCGTGGGTTCTAACGGAATGCCTTAGCTCGTCTCCCCTGAGGATTTTCCTAATGTCTCTGCGCCAGGGAATACTAGGGGTGTTTGCAGGAATTCCCAGGGACAGAGGCTGCCTCCCCAAGGTCAGGGAAATTATTTCTCGGACTTCCCCGAACAGGGAACACCTGTGACTGAAGAGAGCTGCGTGGAGTTGTCTCTCCACCTCCCCGACGAACTGACAATGGTTCCGGAATCCTGATGTTGGGGAGGTTCCACCAACGGTCGGCAGCGGGTGGGTTCTAACAGAATTGCAAAGCTCGTTTCCCCTGAGGGTTTTCCAAGTGTCTCTATGCCCGGGAAGACTAGGGGGGTTTGCAGGAAGTCCCAGGGTCAGAGGTTGCCTCCCAAGGTCAGGGAAGGTATTTCTCGGACTTCCCCGAACAGGGAACACCTGTGACTGAAGAGAGCTGCGTGGAGTTGTCTCTCGAGCTCCCCCACGCGCTGACAAAGTTTCCGGAATCCTGATCGTGGGGAGGTTCCACCAACGGTCGGCAGCGCGTGGGTTCTAACGGAATGCCTTAGCTCGTCTCCCCTGAGGGTTTTCCTAATGTCTCTGTGCCAGGGAATGCTAGGGGGGTTTGCAGGAAGTCCCAGGGACAGAGGCTGCCTCCCCAAGGTCAGGGAAGATTTTTCTCGGACTTCCCCGAACAGGGAACACCTGTGACTGAAGAGAGCTGCGTGGAGTTGTCTCTCGAGCTCCCCCACGCACTGACAATGGTTCCGGAATCATGAGCGTGGGGAGGTTCCAGCAACGGTCGGCAGCGAGTGGGATCTAATGGAATTGCAAAGCTCGTCTCCCCTGAGGGTTTTCCTAATGTCTCTGTGCCTGGGAATGCTAGGGTGGTTTGAAGGATTCACAGTGGCAGAGGCTGCCTCCCCAAGGTCAGGAAAGTTATTTCTCAGGCTTCCCCGGACAGGGAACACCTGTGACTGAAGAGAGCTGCGTGGAGTTGTCTCTCGAGCTCCCCAACGCAATGATAATGGTTCCAGAATCCTTACCGTGGGGAGGTACCTCCATTGGTCGGCAGCGCGTGGGTTCTAACGGAATGCCTAAGCTCGTCTCCCCTGAGAATTTTCCTAATGTCTCTGTGCCAGGGAAAGCTCGGAGGATTTGCAGGAATTCCCAGTGTCAGATGCTGCCTCCCAAATGTCAGGGAAGTTATTTCTCGGACTTCCCCAAACAGGGAACACCTGTGATTGAAGAGAGCTGCGTGGAGTTCTCTGTCGATCTACCCTACGCACTGTTAATGTTTCGGGAATCCTGAGCGTGGGGAGGTTCCACCAACGGTCGGCAGCGCGTGGGTTCTAACGGAATGCCTAAGCTCGTCTCCCCTGAGGGTTTTCCGAATGTCTCTGTGCCAGGGAATGCTAGGGTTTTTGCAGGAAGTCCCAGGGACAGAGGCTGCCTCCCCAAGGTTAGGGAAGTTATTTCTCGGACTTCCCCGAACAGGGAACACCTGTGACTGAAGAGAGCTGCGTGGAGTTGTCTCTCGACCTCCCCCACGCACTGAAAATTGTTCCGGATCCTGAGCGTGGGGAGGTTCCACCAACGGTCTGCAGCGCGTGGGTTCTAACGGAATGCCTTAGCTCGTCTCCACTGAGGGTTTTCCTAATGTCTCTGTGCCAGGGAAGGCTAGGGGGGTTTGCAGGAAGTCCCAGGGACAGAGGCTGCCTCCCCAAGGTCAGGGAAGATTTTTCTCGGACTTCCCCGAACAGGGAACACCTGTGACTGAAGAGATCTGCGTGGAGTTGTCTCTCGAGGTACCCCACGCACCGACAATGGTTCCGGAATCATGAGCGTGGGGAGGTTCCACCAACGGTCGGCAGCGAGTGGGATCTAACGGAATTGCAAAGCTCGCCTCCCCTGAGGTTTTTCCTAATGTCTCTGTGCCAGGGAATGCTAGGGGGGTTTGAAGGAAGTCCCAGTGGCAGAGGCTGCCTCCCCAAGGTAAGGAAAGTTATTTCTCGGGCTTCCCCGGACAGGGAACACCTGTGACTGAAGAGAGCTGCGTGGAGGTGTCTGTCGATATCCCCTACGCAATGAAAATGTTTCTGGAATCCTGAGCGTGGGGAGGTTCCACCAACGGTCGGCAGCGCGTGGGTTCTAACGGAATGCCTAAGCTCGTCTCCCCTGAGGGTTTTCTTAATGTCTCTGTGCCAGGGAATACTAGGGATTTTGCAGGAATTCCCAGGGACAGAGGCTGCCTCCCCAAGTTCAGGGAAGCTTTTTCTCGGACTTCCCCAAACAAGGAACACCTGTGAATGAAGAGAGCTGCGTGGAGTTGTCTCTCCAACTCCCCGACGCACTGACAATGGTTCCGGAATCCTGAGCGTGGGGAGGTTCCACCAACGGTCGGCAGCGAGTGTGTTCTAACAGAATTGCAAAGCTCGTCTCCCCTAAGTGTTTTCCTATTGTCTCTGTGCCAGGGAAGGCTAAGGGGGTTTGCAGGAAGTCCCAGTGACAGAGGCTGCCTCCCCAAGTCAGGGAAGTTATTTTTCGGACTTCCCTGAGCATTGAACACCTGTGACTGAAAAGAGCTGCGTGGAGTTGTCTCTCGAGCTCCCCCACGCACTGACAATGTTTCCGGAATCCTGAGCGTGGGGAGGTTCCACCAACGGTCGGCAGCGCGTGGGTTCTAACGGAATGCATAAGCTCGTCTCCCCTGAGGGTTTTCCTAATGTCTCTGTGCCAGGGAATGCTACGGGGGTTTGCAGGAAGTCCCAGGGACAGAGGCTGCCTCCCCAAGGTCAGGGAAGGTATTTCTCGGACTTCTCCGAACAGGGAACACCTGTGACTGAAGAGAGCTGCGTGGAGTTTTCTCTCGAGCTCCCCCACGCACTGACAATGGTTCCGGAATCCTGAGCGTGGGGAGGTTCCACCAACGGTCGGCAGCGCGTGGGTTCTAACGGAATGCCTAAGCTCGTCTCCCCTGACGGTTTTCCTAATGTCTCTGTGCCAGGGAATGCTAGGGGTGTTTGCAGGAATTCCCAGGGACAGAGGCTGCCTCCCCAAGGTCAGGGAAGGTATTTCTCGGACATCCCCGAACAGGGAACACCTGTGACTGAAGAGAGCTGCGTGGAGTTGTCTCTCGAGCTCCCCCACGCACTGACAATGGTTCCGGAATCCTGAGCGTGGGGAGGTTCCACCAACGGTCGGCAGCGCGTGGGTTCTAACGGAATGCCTTAGCTCGTCTCCCCTGAGGATTTTCCTAATGTCTCTGCGCCAGGGAATACTAGGGGTGTTTGCAGGAATTCCCAGGGACAGAGGCTGCCTCCCCAAGGTCAGGGAAATTATTTCTCGGACTTCCCCGAACAGGGAACACCTGTGACTGAAGAGAGCTGCGTGGAGTTGTCTCTCCACCTCCCCGACGAACTGACAATGGTTCCGGAATCCTGATGTTGGGGAGGTTCCACCAACGGTCGGCAGCGGGTGGGTTCTAACAGAATTGAAAGGCTCGTTTCCCCTGAGGGTTTTCCAAGTGTCTCTATGCCCAGGAAGGCTAGGGGGTTTGCAGGAAGTCCCAGGGTCAGAGGTTGCCTCCCAAGGTCAGGGAAGGTATTTCTCGGACTTCCCCGAACAGGGAACACCTGTGACTGAAGAGAGCTGCGTGGAGTTTTCTCTCGAGCTCCCCCACGCACTGACAATGGTTCCGGAATCATGAGCGTGGGGAGGTTCCACAAACGGTCGGCAGCGAGTGGAATCTAACGGAATTGCAAAGCTCGTCTCCCCTCAGGGTTTTCCTAATGTCTCTGTGCCAGGGAATGCTTGGGGGGTTTGAAGGAAGTCCCAGTGGCAGAGGCTTCCTCCCCAAAGTCAGGAAAGTTATTTCTCGGACTTCCCCAAACAGGGAACACCTGTGACTGAAGAGAGCTGCATGGAGTTGTCTGTCGATCTCCCCTACGCACTGAAAATGTTTCTGGAATCCTGAGCGTGGGGAGGTTCCACCAACGGTCGGCAGCGCGTGGGTTGTAACGGAATGCCTAAGCTCTTCTCCCCTGAGGGTTTTCCTAATGTCTCTCTGCCAGGGAATGCTAGGGTTTTTGCAGGAAGTCCTAGGGACAGAGGCTGCCTCCCCAAGGTCAGGGAAGTTATTTCTCGGACTTCCCCGAACAGGGAACACCTGTGAGTGAAGAGAGCTGCGTGGAGTTGTCTCTCGAGCTCCCTCACGCACTGACAATAATTCCGGAATCCTGAACTTGGGGAGGTTCCACCAACGGTCGGCAGCGCGTAGGTTCTAACGGAATGCCTAAGCTCGTCTCCCCTGAGGGTTTTCCTAATGTCTCTGTGCCAGGGAATGTTAGGGGGGTTTGCAGGAAGTCCCAGGGACAGAGGCTGCCTCCCCAAGGTCAGGGAAGGTTTTTCTCGGACTTCTCCGAACAAGGAACACCTGTGATTGAAGAGAGCTGCGTGGAGTTGTCTCTCCACCTCCCCGACGCACTGACAATGTTTCCGGAATCCTGAGCGTGTGGAGGTTCCACCAACGGTCGGCAGCGAGTGGGTTCTAACAGAATTGCAAAGCTCGTCTCCCCTAAGGGTTTTCCTAATGTCTCTGTGCCAGGGAAGGCTAGGGGGGTTTGCAGGAAGTCCCAGTGTCAGAGGCTGCCTCCCCAAGGTCACGGAAGTTATTTCTCGGACTTCCTTGAGCATTGAACACCTGTGACTGAAGAGAGCTGCGTGGAGTTGTCTCTCGAGCTCCCCCACGCACTGGCAATGTTTCCGGAATCCTGAGCGTGGGGAGGTTCCACCAACGGTCGGCAGCGCGTGGGTTCTAACGGAATTGCAATGCTCATCTCCCCTGAGGGTTTTCCTAATGTCTCTGTTCCAGGGAATGCTAGGGGTGTTTGAAGGAAGTCCCAGTGGCAGAGGCTGCCTCCCCAATGTCAGGAAAGGTTTTTCTCGGACTTCCCCGGACAGGGAACACCTGTGAATGAAGAGAGCTGCGTGGAGTTGTCTCTCGAGCTCCCCTACGCTCTGAAAATGTTTCTGGAATCCTGAGCGTGGGGAGGTTCCACCAACGGTCGGCAGCGTGTGGGTTCTAACGGAATGCCTAAGCTCGTCTCCCCTGAGGGTTTTCCTAATGTCTCTGTGCCAGGGATTGCTAGGGTTTTTGCAGGAAGTCCCAGGGTCAGAGGCTGCCTCCCCAAGGTAAGGGAAGTTATTTCTCGGTCTTCCCCGAACAGGGAACACTTGTGACTGAAGAGAGATGCGTGGAGTTGTCTCTCGAGCTCCCCCACGCACTGACAATGGTTCCGGAATCCTGAGCGTGGGGAGGTACCACCAATGGTCGTCAGTGCGTGGGTTCTATTGGAATGCCTAAGCTCGTCTCCCCTGAGGGTTTTCCTAATATCTCTGTGCCAGGGAATGCTAGGGGGTTTTGCAGGAATTCCCAGGGACAGAGGCTGCCTCCCCAAGATCAGGGAAGTTATTTCTCGGACTTCCCCGAGCAGGGAACACCTGTGACTGAAGAGAGCTGCGTGGAGTTGTCTCTCGAGCTCCCCCACGCGCTGACAATGGTTCCGGAATCCTGAGCGTGGGGAGGTTCCACCAACGGTCGGCAGCGCGTGGGTTCAAACGGAATGCCTAAGCACGTCTCCCCTGAGGGTTTTTCTAATGTCTCTGTGCCAGGGAATGCTAGGGGGGTTTGCAGGAAGTCCCAGGGACAGAGGCTGCCTCCCCAAGCTCAGGGATGATTTTTCTCGGACTTCCCCGAACAGGGAACACCTGTGACTGAAGAGAGCTGCGTGGAGTTGTCTCTCGAGCTCCCCCACGCACTGACAATGGTTCCGGAATCCTGAGCCTGGGGAGGTTCCACCAACGGTCGGCTGCGCGTGGGTTCTAACGGAATGCCTAAGCTCGTCTCCCCTGAGGATTTTCTTAATGTCTCTTTGTCAGGGAATGTTAGGGGGGTTTGCAGGAAGTCCCAGGGACAGAGGCTGCCTCCCCAAGGTAAGGGAAGGTATTTCTCGGACTTCCCCGAACAGGGAACACCTGTGACTGAAGAGAGCTGCGTGGAGTTCTCTCTCGAGCTCCCCCACGCGCTGACATTGGTTCCGGAATCCTGAGCGTGGGGAGGTTCCACCAACGGTCGGCAGCAAGTGGGATCTAACGGAATTGCAAAGCTCGTCTCCCCTGAGGGTTTTTGTAATGTCTCTGTGCCAGGGAATGCTAGGGGGGGTTGAAGGAAGTCCCAGTGGCAGAGGCCGCCTCCCCAAGGTCAGGAAAGTTATTTCTCGGACTTCCCCAAACAGGGAACACCTGTGACTGAAGAGAGCTTCATGGAGTTTTCTGTCGAACTCCCCTACGCACTGAAAATGTTTCTGGAATCCTGAGCGTGGGGAGGTTCCACCAACGGTCGGCAGAGCGTGGGTTCTAACGGAATGCCTAAGCTCGTCTCCCCTGAGGGTTTTCCTAATGTCTCTGTGCCAGGGAATGCTAGGGTTTTTGCAGGAAGTCCCAGGGACAGAGGCTGCCTCCCCAAGGTTAGGGAAGGTATTTCTCGGACTTCCCAGAACAGGGAACACCTGTGACTGAAGAGAGCTGCGTGGAGTTGTCTCTCGAGCTCCCCCACGCACTGACAATATTTCCGGAATCCTGAGCGTGGGGAGGTTCCACCAACGGTCGGCAGCGCGTGGGTTCTAACGGAATGCCTAAGCTCGTCTCCCCTGAGGGTTTTCCTAATGTCTCTGTGCCAGGGAATGCTAGGGGGGTTTGCAGGAATTCCCAGGGACAGAGGCTGCCTCCCCATGGTCAGGGAAGGTACATCTCGGACTTCCCCGAACAGGGAACACCTGTGAATGAAGAGAGCTGCGTGGAGTTTTCTCTCGAGCTCCCCCACGCACTGACAATGGTTCCGGAATCATGAGCGTGGGGAGGTTCCACAAACGGTCGGCAGCGAGTGGAATCTAACGGAATTGCAAAGCTCGTCTCCCCTGAGGGTTTTCCTAATGTCTCTGTGCCAGGGAATGCTTGGGGGGTTTGAAGGAAGTCCCAGTGGCAGAGGCTTCCTCCCCAAGGTCAGGAAAGTTATTTCTCGGACTTCCCCAAACAGGGAACACCTGTGACTGAAGAGAGCTGCATGGAGTTGTCTGTCGATCTCCCCTACGCACTGAAAATGTTTCTGGAATCCTGAGCGTGGGGAGGTTCCACCAACGGTCGGCAGCGCGTGGGTTGTAACGGAATGCCTAAGCTCTTCTCCCCTGAGGGTTTTCCTAATGTCTCTGTGCCAGGGAATGCTAGGGTTTTTGCAGGAAGTCCTAGGGACAGAGGCTGCCTCCCCAAGGTCAGGGAAGTTATTTCTCGGACTTCCCCGAACAGGGAACACCTGTGAGTGAAGAGAGCTGCGTGGAGTTGTCTCTCGAGCTCCCTCACGCACTGACAATAATTCCGGAATCCTGAGCTTGGGGAGGTTCCACCAACGGTCGGCAGCGCGTAGGTTCTAACGGAATGCCTAAGCTCGTCTCCCCTGAGGGTTTTCCTAATGTCTCTGTGCCAGGGAATGTTAGGGGGGTTTGCAGGAAGTCCCAGGGACAGAGGCTGCCTCCCCAAGGTCAGGGAAGGTTTTTCTCGGACTTCCCCGAACAAGGAACACCTGTGATTGAAGAGAGCTGCGTGGAGTTGTCTCTCCACCTCCCCGACGCACTGACAATGTTTCCGGAATCCTGAGCGTGTGGAGGTTCCACCAACGGTCGGCAGCGAGTGGGTTCTAACAGAATTGCAAAGCTCGTCTCCCCTAAGGGTTTTCCTAATGTCTCTGTGCCAGGGAAGGCTAGGGGGGTTTGCAGGAAGTCCCAGTGTCAGAGGCTGCCTCCCCAAGGTCACGGAAGTTATTTCTCGGACTTCCCTGAGCATTGAACACCTGTGACTGAAGAGAGCTGCGTGGAGTTGTCTCTCGAGCTCCCCCACGCACTGGCAATGTTTCCGGAATCCTGAGCGTGGGGAGGTTCCACCAACGGTCGGCAGCGCGTGGGTTCTAACGGAATTGCAATGCTCATCTCCCCTGAGGGTTTTCCTAATGTCTCTGTTCCAGGGAATGCTAGGGGTGTTTGAAGGAAGTCCCAGTGGCAGAGGCTGCCTCCCCAATGTCAGGAAAGGTATTTCTCGGACTTCCCCGGACAGGGAACACCTGTGAATGAAGAGAGCTGCGTGGAGTTGTCTCTCGAGCTCCCCTACGCTCTGAAAATGTTTCTGGAATCCTGAGCGTGGGGAGGTTCCACCAACGGTCGGCAGCGTGTGGGTTCTAACGGAATGCCTAAGCTCGTCTCCCCTGAGGGTTTTCCTAATGTCTCTGTGCCAGGGATTGCTAGGGTTTTTGCAGGAAGTCCCAGGGTCAGAGGCTGCCTCCCCAAGGTAAGGGAAGTTATTTCTCGGTCTTCCCCGAACAGGGAACACTTGTGACTGAAGAGAGCTGCGTGGAGTTGTCTCTCGAGCTCCCCCACGCACTGACAATGGTTCCGGAATCCTGAGCGTGGGGAGGTACCACCAATGGTCGTCAGTGCGTGGGTTCTATTGGAATGCCTAAGCTCGTCTCCCCTGAGGGTTTTCCTAATATCTCTGTGCCAGGGAATGCTAGGGGATTTTGCAGGAAGTCCCAGGGACAGAGGCTGCCTCCCCAAGATCAGGGAAGATATTTCTCGGACTTCCCCGAGCAGGGAACACCTGTGACTGAAGAGAGCTGCGTGGAGTTGTCTCTCGAGCTCCCCCACGCGCTGACAATGGTTCCGGAATCCTGAGCGTGGGGAGGTTCCACCAACGGTCGGCAGCGCGTGGGTTCAAACGGAATGCCTAAGCACGTCTCCCCTGAGGGTTTTTCTAATGTCTCTGTGCCAGGGAATGCTAGGGGGGTTTGCAGGAATTCCCAGGGACAGAGGCTGCCTCCCCAAGCTCAGGGATGATTTTTCTCGGACTTCCCCGAACAGGGAACACCTGTGACTGAAGAGAGCTGCGTGGAGTTCTCTCTCGTGCTCCCCCACGCGCTGACAATGGTTCCGGAATCCTGAGCGTGGGGAGGTTCCACCAACGGTCGGCAGCGCGTGGGTTCTTACGGAATGCCTAAGCTCGTCTCCCCGAGGGTTTTCCTAATTTCTCTGTGCCAGGGAATGCTAGGGGGGTTTGCAGGAAGTCCCAGGGACAGAGGCTGCCACCCCAAGGTCAGGGAAGGTATTTCTCGGACTTGCCCGAACAGGGAACACCTGTGACTGAAGAGAGCTGCGTGGAGTTGTCTCTCCACCTCCCCGACGCACTGACAATTGTTACGGAATCCTGAGCGTGGGGAGGTTCCACCAACGGTCGGCAGCGCGTGGGATATAACGGAATTGCAGAGCTCGTCTCCCCTGTGGGTTTTCCTAATATCTCTGTGCCAGGGAATGCTAGGGGGGTTTTAAGGAATTCCCAGTGGCAGGTGTTGCCTCCCCATGGTCAGGAAAGGTATTTCTCGGACTTCCCCGGACAGGGAACACCTGTGACTGAAGAGAGCTGCGTGGAGTTGTCTCTCGAGCTCCCCCACGCAATGATAATGGTTCCAGAATCCTTACCGTGTGGAGGTACCTCCATTGGTCGGCAGCGCGTGGGTTCTAACGGAATGCCTAAGCTCGTCTCCCCTGAGAATTTTCCTAATGTCTCTGTGCCAGGGAAAGCTTGGGGGATTTGCAGGAATTCCCAGTGTCAGAGGCTGCCTCCCCAATGTCAGGGAAGTTATTTCTCGGACTTCCCCGAACAGGGAACACCTGTGACTGAGGAGAGCTGCGTGGAGTTGTCTGTCGATCTCCCCTACGCACTGAAAATGTTTCTGGAATCCTGAGCGTTGGGAGGTGCCACCAACGGTCGGCAGCGCGTGGGTTCTAACGGAATGCCTAAGCTCGTCTCCCCTGAGGGTTTTCCTAATGTCTCTGTGCCAGGGAATGCTAGGGTTTTTGCAGGATGTCCCAGGGACAGAGGCTGCCTCCCCAAGGTCAGGGAAGGTATTTCTAGGACTTCCCCGAACAGGGAACACCTGTGACTGAAGAGCTGCGTGGAGTTGTCTCTCCTCCTCCCCGACCCACTGACAATGGTTCTGGAATCCTGACGGTGGGGAGGTTCCACCAACGGTGGGCAGCGAGTGGGTTCTAACGGAATTGCAAAGCTCGTCTCCCCTGAGGGTTTTCCAAGTGTCTCTAGGCCCGGGAAGTTTAGGGGGGTTTGCAGGAAGTCCCAGGGACAGAGGTTGCCTCCCAAGGTCAGGGAAGGTATTTCTCGGACTTCACCGAACAGGGAATACCTGTGACGGAAGAGAGCTGCGTGGAGTTGTCTCTCCACCTCCCCGACGCACTGACAATGTTTCCGGAATCCTGAGCGTGGGGAGGTTCCACCAACGGTCGGCAGCGCGTGGGATCTATCGGAATTGCAAAGCTCGTCTCCCCTGAGGGTTTTCCTAATTTCTCTTTGCCAGGGAATGCTAGGGGTGTTTGAAGGAAGTCCCAGTGGCAGAGGCTGCCTCCCCAAGGTCAGGAAAGGTGTTTCTCGGACTTCCCCGTTCAGGGAACACCTGTGACTGAGGAGAGCTGCGTGGAGTTGTCTCTCGAGCTCCCCCACGCGCTGACAATGGTTCCGGAATCCTGAGCGTGGGGAGGTTCCACCAACGGTCGGCAGCGCGTGGGTTCTAACGGAATGCCTAAGCTCGTCTCCCCTGAGGGTTTTCCTAATGTCTCTGTGCCAGGGAATGCTTGGGGGGTTTGAAGGAAGTCCCAGTGGCAGAGGCTTCCTCCCCAAGGTCAGGAAAGTTATTTCTCGGACTTCCCCAAACAGGGAACACCTGTGACTGAAGAGAGCTGCATGGAGTTGTCTGTCGATCTCCCCTACGCACTGAAAATGTTTCCGGAATCCTGAGCGTGGGGAGGTTCCACCAACGGTCGGCAGCGCGTGGGTTCTAACGGAATGCCTAAGCTCGTCTCCCCTGAGGGTTTTCCTAATGTCTCTGTGCCAGGGAATGCTTGGGGGGTTTGAAGGAAGTCCCAGTGGCAGAGGCTTCCTCCCCAAGGTCAGGAAAGTTATTTCTCGGACTTCCCCAAACAGGGAACACCTGTGACTGAAGAGAGCTGCATGGAGTTGTCTGTCGATCTCCCCTACGCACTGAAAATGTTTCTGGAATCCTGAGCGTGGGGAGGTTCCACCAACGGTCGGCAGCGCGTGGGTTGTAACGGAATGCCTAAGCTCTTCTCCCCTGAGGGTTTTCCTAATGTCTCTGTGCCAGGGAATGCTAGGGTTTTTGCAGGAAGTCCTAGGGACAGAGGCTGCCTCCCCAAGGTCAGGGAAGTTATTTCTCGGACTTCCCCGAACAGGGAACACCTGTGAGTGAAGAGAGCTGCGTGGAGTTGTCTCTCGAGCTCCCTCACGCACTGACAATAATTCCGGAATCCTGAGCTTGGGGAGGTTCCACCAACGGTCGGCAGCGCGTAGGTTCTAACGGAATGCCTAAGCTCGTCTCCCCTGAGGGTTTTCCTAATGTCTCTGTGCCAGGGAATGTTAGGGGGGTTTGCAGGAAGTCCCAGGGACAGAGGCTGCCTCCCCAAGGTCAGGGAAGGTTTTTCTCGGACTTCCCCGAACAAGGAACACCTGTGATTGAAGAGAGCTGCGTGGAGTTGTCTCTCCACCTCCCCGACGCACTGACAATGTTTCCGGAATCCTGAGCGTGTGGAGGTTCCACCAACGGTCGGCTGCGAGTGGGTTCTAACAGAATTGCAAAGCTCGTCTCCCCTAAGGGTTTTCCTAATGTCTCTGTGCCAGGGAAGGCTAGGGGGGTTTGCAGGAAGTCCCAGTGTCAGAGGCTGCCTCCCCAAGGTCACGGAAGTTATTTCTCGGACTTCCCTGAGCATTGAACACCTGTGACTGAAGAGAGCTGCGTGGAGTTGTCTCTCGAGCTCCCCCACGCACTGGCAATGTTTCCGGAATCCTGAGCGTGGGGAGGTTCCACCAACGGTCGGCAGCGCGTGGGTTCTAACGGAATTGCAATGCTCATCTCCCCTGAGGGTTTTCCTAATGTCTCTGTTCCAGGGAATGCTAGGGGTGTTTGAAGGAAGTCCCAGTGGCAGAGGCTGCCTCCCCAATGTCAGGAAAGGTATTTCTCGGACTTCCCCGGACAGGGAACACCTGTGAATGAAGAGAGCTGCGTGGAGTTGTCTCTCGAGCTCCCCTACGCTCTGAAAATGTTTCTGGAATCCTGAGCGTGGGGAGGTTCCACCAACGGTCGGCAGCGTGTGGGTTCTAACGGAATGCCTAAGCTCGTCTCCCCTGAGGGTTTTCCTAATGTCTCTGTGCCAGGGATTGCTAGGGTTTTTGCAGGAAGTCCCAGGGTCAGAGGCTGCCTCCCCAAGGTAAGGGAAGTTATTTCTCGGTCTTCCCCGAACAGGGAACACTTGTGACTGAAGAGAGCTGCGTGGAGTTGTCTCTCGAGCTCCCCCACGCACTGACAATGGTTCCGGAATCCTGAGCGTGGGGAGGTACCACCAATGGTCGTCAGTGCGTGGGTTCTATTGGAATGCCTAAGCTCGTCTCCCCTGAGGGTTTTCCTAATATCTCTGTGCCAGGGAATGCTAGGGGATTTTGCAGGAAGTCCCAGGGACAGAGGCTGCCTCCCCAAGATCAGGGAAGATATTTCTCGGACTTCCCCGAGCAGGGAACACCTGTGACTGAAGAGAGCTGCGTGGAGTTGTCTCTCGAGCTCCCCCACGCGCTGACAATGGTTCCGGAATCCTGAGCGTGGGGAGGTTCCACCAACGGTCGGCAGCGCGTGGGTTCAAACGGAATGCCTAAGCACGTCTCCCCTGAGGGTTTTTCTAATGTCTCTGTGCCAGGGAATGCTAGGGGGGTTTGCAGGAATTCCCAGGGACAGAGGCTGCCTCCCCAAGCTCAGGGATGATTTTTCTCGGACTTCCCCGAACAGGGAACACCTGTGACTGAAGAGAGCTGCGTGGAGTTCTCTCTCGAGCTCCCCCACGCGCTGACAATGGTTCCGGAATCCTGAGCGTGGGGAGGTTCCACCAACGGTCGGCAGCGCGTGGGTTCTTACGGAATGCCTAAGCTCGTCTCCCCGAGGGTTTTCCTAATTTCTCTGTGCCAGGGAATGCTAGGGGGGTTTGCAGGAAGTCCCAGGGACAGAGGCTGCCACCCCAAGGTCAGGGAAGGTATTTCTCGGACTTGCCCGAACAGGGAACACCTGTGACTGAAGAGAGCTGCGTGGAGTTGTCTCTCCACCTCCCCGACGCACTGACAATTGTTACGGAATCCTGAGCGTGGGGAGGTTCCACCAACGGTCGGCAGCGCGTGGGATATAACGGAATTGCAGAGCTCGTCTCCCCTGTGGGTTTTCCTAATATCTCTGTGCCAGGGAATGCTAGGGGGGTTTTAAGGAATTCCCAGTGGCAGGTGTTGCCTCCCCATGGTCAGGAAAGGTATTTCTCGGACTTCCCCGGACAGGGAACACCTGTGACTGAAGAGAGCTGCGTGGAGTTGTCTCTCGAGCTCCCCCACGCAATGATAATGGTTCCAGAATCCTTACCGTGTGGAGGTACCTCCATTGGTCGGCAGCGCGTGGGTTCTAACGGAATGCCTAAGCTCGTCTCCCCTGAGAATTTTCCTAATGTCTCTGTGCCAGGGAAAGCTTGGGGGATTTGCAGGAATTCCCAGTGTCAGAGGCTGCCTCCCCAATGTCAGGGAAGTTATTTCTCGGACTTCCCCGAACAGGGAACACCTGTGACTGAGGAGAGCTGCGTGGAGTTGTCTGTCGATCTCCCCTACGCACTGAAAATGTTTCTGGAATCCTGAGCGTTGGGAGGTGCCACCAACGGTCGGCAGCGCGTGGGTTCTAACGGAATGCCTAAGCTCGTCTCCCCTGAGGGTTTTCCTAATGTCTCTGTGCCAGGGAATGCTAGGGTTTTTGCAGGATGTCCCAGGGACAGAGGCTGCCTCCCCAAGGTCAGGGAAGGTATTTCTAGGACTTCCCCGAACAGGGAACACCTGTGACTGAAGAGCTGCGTGGAGTTGTCTCTCCTCCTCCCCGACCCACTGACAATGGTTCTGGAATCCTGACGGTGGGGAGGTTCCACCAACGGTGGGCAGCGAGTGGGTTCTAACGGAATTGCAAAGCTCGTCTCCCCTGAGGGTTTTCCAAGTGTCTCTAGGCCCGGGAAGTTTAGGGGGGTTTGCAGGAAGTCCCAGGGACAGAGGTTGCCTCCCAAGGTCAGGGAAGGTATTTCTCGGACTTCACCGAACAGGGAATACCTGTGACGGAAGAGAGCTGCGTGGAGTTGTCTCTCCACCTCCCCGACGCACTGACAATGTTTCCGGAATCCTGAGCGTGGGGAGGTTCCACCAACGGTCGGCAGCGCGTGGGATCTATCGGAATTGCAAAGCTCGTCTCCCCTGAGGGTTTTCCTAATTTCTCTTTGCCAGGGAATGCTAGGGGTGTTTGAAGGAAGTCCCAGTGGCAGAGGCTGCCTCCCCAAGGTCAGGAAAGGTGTTTCTCGGACTTCCCCGTTCAGGGAACACCTGTGACTGAGGAGAGCTGCGTGGAGTTGTCTCTCGAGCTCCCCCACGCGCTGACAATGGTTCCGGAATCCTGAGCGTGGGGAGGTTCCACCAACGGTCGGCAGCGCGTGGGTTCTAACGGAATGCCTAAGCTCGTCTCCCCTGAGGGTTTTCCTAATGTCTCTGTGCCAGGGAATGCTAGGGGGGTTTGCAGGAAGCCCCAGGGACAGAGGATGCCTCCCCAAGGTCAGGGAAGGTATTTCTCGGACTTCCCCGAACAGGGAACACCTGTGACTGAAGAGAGCTGCGTGGAGTTGTCTCTCCACCTCCCCGACGCACTGACAATGGTTCCGGAATCCTGAGCGTGGGGAGGTTCCACCAACGGTCGGCAGCGCGTGGGATCTAACGGAATTGCAAAGCTCGTCTCCCCTGAGGTTTTTCCTAATATCTCTGTGCCAGGGAATGCTAGGGGTGTTTTAAGGAATTCCCAGTGGCAGGGGTTGCCTCCCCATGGTCAGGAAAGGTATTTCTCGGACTTTCCCGGACAGGGAACACCTGTGACTGAAGAGAGCTGCGTGGAGTTGTCTCTCGAGCTCCCCCACGCAATGATAATGGTTCCGGAATCCTTACCGTGTGGAGGTACCTCCATTGTTCGGCAGCGCGTGGGTTCTAACGGAATGCCTTAGCTCGTCTCCCCTGAGGGTTTTCCTAATGTCTCTGTGCCAGGGAATGCTAGGGTTTTTACAGGAAGTCCCAGGGACAGAGGCTGCCTCCCCTAGGTCAGGGATGGTATTTCTAGGACTTCCCCGAACAGGGAACACCTGTGACTGAAGAGCTGCGTGGAGTTGTCTCTCCACCTCCCCGACCCACTGACAATGGTTCTGGAATCCTGACGGTGGGGAGGTTCCACCAACGGTGGGCAGCGAGTGGGTTCTAACGGAATTGCAAAGCTCGTCTCCCCTGAGGGTTTTCCAAGTGTCTCTAGGCCCGGGAAGTTTAGGGGGGTTTGCAGGAAGTCCCAGGGACAGAGGTTGCCTCCCAAGGTCAGGGAAGGTATTTCTCGGACTTCCCCGAACAGGGAATACCTGTGACGGAAGAGAGCTGCGTGGAGTTGTCTCTCCACCTCCCCGACGCACTGACAATGTTTCCGGAATCCTGAGCGTGGGGAGGTTCCACCAACGGTCGGCAGCGAGTGGGATCTTTCGGAATTGCAAAGCTCGTCTCCCCTGAGGGTTTTCCTAATGTCTCTGTGCCAGGGAATGCTAGGGTTTTTACAGGAAGTCCCAGGGACAGAGGCTGCCTCCCCAAGGTCAGGGAAGGTATTTCTAGGACTTCCCCGAACAGGGAACACCTGTGACTGAAGAGCTGCGTGGAGTTGTCTCTCCACCTCCCCGACCCACTGACAATGGTTCTGGAATCCTGAGCGTGGGGAGGTTCCACCAACTGTCGGCAGCGAGTCGGTTCTAACAGAATTGCAAAGCTCGTCTCCCCTGAGGGTTTTCCTAATGTCTCTGTGCCAGGGAATGCTAGGGGGGTTTGCAGGAAGTCCCAGGGACAGAGGCTGCCTCCCCAAGATCAGGGAAGTTATTTCTCGGACTTCCCCGAACAGGGAACACCTGTGACTGAAGAGAGCTGCGTGGAGTTCTCTCTCGAGCTCCCCCACGCGCTGACAATGGTTCCGGAATCCTGAGCGTGGGGAGGTTCCACCAACGGTCGGCAGCGCGTGGGTTCTTACGGAATGCCTAAGCTCGTCTCCCCTGAGGGTTTTCCTAATTTCTCTGTGCCAGGGAATGCTAGGGGGGTTTGCAGGAAGTCCCAGGGACAGAGGCTGCCTCCCCAAGTTCAGGGAAAGTATTTCTCGGACTTGCCCGGACAGGGAACACCTGTGACTGAAGAGAGCTGCGTGGAGTTGTCTCTCCACCTCCCCGACGCACTGACAATTGTTACGGAATCCTGAGCGTGGGGAGGTTCCACCAACGGTCGGCAGCGCGTGGGATCTAACGGAATTGCAAAGCTCGTCTCCCCTGTGGGTTTTCCTAATATCTCTGTGCCAGGGAATGCTAGGGGGGTTTTAAGGAATTCCCAGTGGCAGGTGTTGCCTCCCCATGGTCAGGAAAGTTATTTCTCGGACTTCCCCGGACAGGGAACACCTGTGACTGAAGAGAGCTGCGTGGAGTTGTCTCTCGAGCTCCCCCACGCAATGATAATGGTTCCAGAATCCTTACCGTGTGGAGGTAGCTCCATTGGTCGGCAGCGCGTGGGTTCTAACGGAATGCCTAAGCTCGTCTCCCCTGAGAATTTTCCTAATGTCTCTGTGCCAGGGAAAGCTTGGGGGATTTGCAGGAATTCCCAGTGTCAGAGGCTGCCTCCCCAATGTCAGGGAAGTTATTTCTCGGACTTCCCCGAACAGGGAACACCTGTGACTGAGGAGAGCTGCGTGGATTTGTCTGTCGATCTCCCCTACGCACTGAAAATATTTCTGGAATCCTGAGCTTTGGGAGGTTCCACCAACGGTCGGCAGCGCGTGGGTTCTAACGGAATGCCTAAGCTCGTCTCCCCTGAGGGTTTTCCTAATGTCTCTGTGCCAGGGAATGCTAGGATTTTTACAGGAAGTCCCAGGGACAGAGGCTGCCTCCCCTAGGTCAGGGAAGGTATTTCTAGGACTTCCCCGAACAGGGAACACCTGTGACTGAAGAGCTGCGTGGAGTTGTCTCTCCACCTCCCCGACCCACTGACAATGGTTCTGGAATCCTGACGGTGGGGAGGTTCCACCAACGGTGGGCAGCGAGTGGGTTCTAACGGAATTGCAAAGCTCGTCTCCCCTGAGGGTTTTCCAAGTGTCTTTAGGCCCGGGAAGTTTAGGGGGGTTTGCAGGAAGTCCCAGGGACAGAGGTTGCCTCCCAAGGTCAGGGAAGGTATTTCTCGGACTTCCCCGAACAGGGAATACCTGTGACGGAAGAGAGCTGCGTGGAGTTGTCTCTCCACCTCCCCGACGCACTGACAATGTTTCCGGAATCCTGAGCGTGGGGAGGTTCCACCAACGGTCGGCAGCGAGTGGGATCTATCGGAATTGCAAAGCTCGTCTCCCCTGAGGGTTTTCCTAATGTCTCTGTGCCAGGGAATGCTAGGGGTGTTTGAAGGAAGTCCCAGTGGCAGAGGCTGCCTCCCCAAGGTCAGGAAAGGTGTTTCTCGGACGTCCCGGTTCAGGGAACACCCTGTGACTGAGGAGAGCTGCGTGGAGTTGTCTCTCGAGCTCCCCCACGCACTGACAATGGTTCCGGAATCCTGAGCGTGGGGAGGTTCCACCAACGGTCGGCAGCGCGTGGGTTCTAACGGAATGCCTAAGCTCGTCTCCCCTGAGGGTTTTCCTAATGTCTCTGTGCCAGGCAATGCTAGGGGGGTTTGCAGGAAGTCCCAGGGACAGAGGATGCCTCCCCAAGGTCAGGGAAGGTATTTCTCGGACTTCCCCGAACAGGGAACACCTGTGACTGAAGAGAGCTGCGTGGAGTTGTCTCTCCACCTCCCCGACGCACTGACAATGGTTCCGGAATCCTGAGCGTGGGGAGGTTCCACCAACGGTCGGCAGCGCGTGGGATCTAACGGAATTGCAAAGCACGTCATCCCTTAGGGTTTTCCTAATATCTCTGTGCCAGGGAATGCTAGGGGGGTTTTAAGGAATTCCCAGTGGCAGGGGTTGCCTCCCCATGGTCAGGAAAGATATTTCTCGGACTTCCCCGGACAGGGAACACCTGTGACTGAAGAGAGCTGCGTGGAGTTGTCTCTCGAGCTCCCCCACGCAATGATAATGGTTCCGGAATCTTTACCGTGTGGAGGTACCTCCATTGGTCGGCAGCGCGTGGGTTCTAACGGAATGCCTAAGCTCGTCTCCCCTGAGAATTTTCCTAATGTCTCTGTGCCAGGGAAAGCTTGGGGGATTTGCAGGAATTCCCAGTGTCAGAGGCTGCCTCCCCAATGTCAGGGAAGTTATTTCTCGGACTTCCCCAAACAGGGAACACCTGTGACTGAGGAGAACTGCGTGGAGTTGTCTGTCGATCTCCCCTACGCACTGAAAATGTTTCTGGAATCCTGAGCGTTGGGAGGTTCCACCAACGGTTGGCAGCGCGTGGGTTCTAACGGAATGCCTAAGCTCGTCTCCCCTGAGGGTTTTCCTAATGTCTCTGTGCCAGGGAATGCTAGGGTTTTTGCAGGAAGTCCCAGGGACAGAGGCTGCCTCCCCAAGGTCAGGGAAGTTATTTCTCGGACTTCCCCCAACAGGGAATACCTGTGACGGAAGAGAGCTGCGTGGAGTTGTCTCTCCACCTCCCCGACCCACTGACAATGGTTCTGGAATCCTGACGGTGGGGAGGTTCCACCAACGGTGGGCAGCGAGTGGGTTCTAACGGAATTGCAAAGCTCGTCTCCCCTGAGGGTTTTCCAAGTGTCTCTAGGCCCGGGAAGTTTAGGGGGGTTTGCAGGAAGTCCCAGGGACAGAGGTTGCCTCCCAAGGTCAGGGAAGGTATTTCTCGGAGTTCCCCGAACAGGGAATACCTGTGACGGAAGAGAGCTGCGTGGAGTTGTCTCTCCACCTCCCCGACGCACTGACAATGTTTCCGGAATCCTGAGCGTGGGGAGGTTCCACCAACGGTCGGCAGCGCGTGGGATCTAACGGAATTGCAAAGCTCGTCTCCCCTGAGGGTTTTCCTAATATCTCTGTGCCAGGGAATGCTAGGGGGGTTTTAAGGAATTCCCAGTGGCAGGGGTTGCCTCCCCATGGTCAGGAAAGGTATTTCTCGGACTTTCCCGGACAGGGAACACCTGTGACTGAAGAGAGCTGCGTGGAGTTGTCTCTCGAGCTCCCCCACGCAATGATAATGGTTCCGGAATCCTTACCGTGTGGAGGTACCTCCATTGTTCGGCAGCGCGTGGGTTCTAACGGAATGCCTAAGCTCGTCTCCCCTGAGAATTTTCCTAATGTCTCTGTGCCAGGGAAAGCTTGGGGGATTTGCAGGAATTCCCAGTGTCAGAGGCTGCCTCCCCAATGTCAGGGAACTTATTTCTCGGACTTCACCGAACAGGGAACACCTGTGACTGAGGAGAGCTGCGTGGAGTTGTCTGTCGATCTCCCCTACGCACTGAAAATGTTTCTGGAATCCTGAGCGTTGGGAGGTTCCACCAACGGTCGGCAGCGCGTGGGTTCTAACGGAATGCCTTAGCTCGTCTCCCCTGAGGGTTTTCCTAATGTCTCTGTGCCAGGGAATGCTAGGATTTTTACAGGGAGTCCCAGGGACAGAGGCTGCCTCCCCTAGGTCAGGGAAGGTATTTCTAGGACTTCCCCGAACAGGGAACACCTGTGACTGAAGAGCTGCGTGGAGTTGTCTCTCCACCTCCCCGACCCACTGACAATGGTTCTGGAATCCTGACGGTGGGGAGGTTCCACCAACGGTGGGCAGCGAGTGGGTTCTAACGGAATTGCAAAGCTCGTCTCCCCTGAGGGTTTTCCAAGTGTCTTTAGGCCCGGGAAGTTTAGGGGGGTTTGCAGGAAGTCCCAGGGACAGAGGTTGCCTCCCAAGGTCAGGGAAGGTATTTCTCGGACTTCCCCGAACAGGGAATACCTGTGACGGAAGAGAGCTGCGTGGAGTTGTCTCTCCACCTCCCCGACGCACTGACAATGTTTCCGGAATCCTGAGCGTGGGGAGGTTCCACCAACGGTCGGCAGCGTGTGGGATCTATCGGAATTGCAAAGCTCGTCTCCCCTGAGGGTTTTCCTAATGTCTCTGTGCCAGGGAATGCTAGGGGTGTTTGAAGGAAGTCCCAGTGGCAGAGGCTGCCTCCCCAAGGTCAGGAAAGGTGTTTCTCGGACGTCCCGGTTCAGGGAACACCCTGTGACTGAGGAGAGCTGCGTGGAGTTGTCTCTCGAGCTCCCCCACGCACTGACAATGGTTCCGGAATCCTGAGCGTGGGGAGGTTCCACCAACGGTCGGCAGCGCGTGGGTTCTAACGGAATGCCTAAGCTCGTCTCCCCTGAGGGTTTTCCTAATGTCTCTGTGCCAGGGAATGCTAGGGGGGTTTGCAGGAAGTCCCAGGGACAGAGGATGCCTCCCCAAGGTCAGGGAAGGTATTTCTCGGACTTCCCCGAACAGGGAACACCTGTGACTGAAGAGAGCTGCGTGGAGTTGTCTCTCCACCTCCCCGACGCACTGACAATGGTTCCGGAATCCTGAGCGTGGGGAGGTTCCACCAACGGTCGGCAGCGCGTGGGATCTAACGGAATTGCAAAGCACGTCATCCCTTAGGGTTTTCCTAATATCTCTGTGCCAGGGAATGCTAGGGGGATTTTAAGGAATTCCCAGTGGCAGGGGTTGCCTCCCCATGGTCAGGAAAGGTATTTCTCGGACTTCCCCGGACAGGGAACACCTGTGACTGAAGAGAGCTGCGTGGAGTTGTCTCTCGAGCTCCCCCACGCAATGATAATGGTTCCGGAATCTTTACCGTGTGGAGGTACCTCCATTGGTCGGCAGCGCGTGGGTTCTAACGGAATGCCTAAGCTCGTCTCCCCTGAGAATTTTCCTAATGTCTCTGTGCCAGGGAAAGCTTGGGGGATTTGCAGGAATTCCCAGTGTCAGAGGCTGCCTCCCCAATGTCAGGGAAGTTATTTCTCGGACTTCCCCAAACAGGGAACACCTGTGACTGAGGAGAACTGCGTGGAGTTGTCTGTCGATCTCCCCTACGCACTGAAAATGTTTCTGGAATCCTGAGCGTTGGGAGGTTCCACCAACGGTCGGCAGCGCGTGGGTTCTAACGGAATGCCTAAGCTCGTCTCCCCTGAGGGTTTTCCTAATGTCTCTGTGCCAGGGAATGCTAGGGTTTTTGCAGGAAGTCCCAGGGACAGAGGCTGCCTCCCCAAGGTCAGGGAAGTTATTTCTCGGACTTCCCCCAACAGGGAATACCTGTGACGGAAGAGAGCTGCGTGGAGTTGTCTCTCCACCTCCCCGACCCACTGACAATGGTTCTGGAATCCTGACGGTGGGGAGGTTCCACCAACGGTGGGCAGCGAGTGGGTTCTAACGGAATTGCAAAGCTCGTCTCCCCTGAGGGTTTTCCAAGTGTCTCTAGGCCCGGGAAGTTTAGGGGGGTTTGCAGGAAGTCCCAGGGACAGAGGTTGCCTCCCAAGGTCAGGGAAGGTATTTCTCGGAGTTCCCCGAACAGGGAATACCTGTGACGGAAGAGAGCTGCGTGGAGTTGTCTCTCTACCTCCCCGACGCACTGACAATGTTTCCGGAATCCTGAGCGTGGGGAGGTTCCACCAACGGTCGGCAGCGCGTGGGATCTATCGGAATTGCAAATCTCGTCTCCCCTGAGGGTTTTCCTAATGTCTCTGTGCCAGGGAATGCTAGGGGTGTTTGAAGGAAGTCCCAGTGGCAGAGGCTGCCTCCCCAAGGTCAGGAAAGGTGTTTCTCGGACTTCCCCGTTCAGGGAACACCTGTGACTGAGGAGAGCTGCGTGGAGTTGTCTCTCGAGCTCCCCCACGCACTGACAATGGTTCCGGAATCCTGAGCGTGGGGAGGTTCCACCAACGGTCGGCAGCGCGTGGGTTCTAACGGAATGCCTAAGCTCGTCTCCCCTGAGGGTTTTCCTAATGTCTCTGTGCCAGGGAATGCTAGGGGGGTTTGCAGGAAGTCCCAGGGACAGAGGATGCCTCCCCAAGGTCAGGGAAGGTATTTCTCGGACTTCCCCGAACAGGGAACACCTGTGACTGAAGAGAGCTGCGTGGAGTTCTCTCTCCACCTCCCCGACGCACTGACAATGGTTCCGGAATCCTGAGCGTGTTGAGGTTCCACCAAAGGTCGGCAGCGCGTGGGATCTAACGGAATTGCAAAGCTCGTCTCCCCTGAGGGTTTTCCTAATATCTCTGTGCCAGGGAATGCTAGGGGGGTTTTAAGGAATTCCCAGTGGCAGGGGTTGCCTCCCCATGGTCAGGAAAGGTATTTCTCGGACTTCCCCGGACAGGGAACACCTGTGACTGAAGAGAGCTGCGTGGAGTTGTCTCTCGAGCTCCCCCACGCAATGATAATGGTTCCGGAATCCTTACCGTGTGGAGGTACCTCCATTGGTCGGCAGCGCATGGGTTCTAACGGAATGCCTAAGCTCGTCTCCCCTGAGAATTTTCCTAATGTCTCTGTGCCAGGGAAAGCTTGGGGGATTTGCAGGAATTCCCAGTGTCAGAGGCTGCCTCCCCAATGTCAGGGAAGTTATTTCTCGGACTTCCCCGAACAGGGAACACCTGTGACTGAGGAGAGCTGCGTGGAGTTGTCTGTCGATCTCCCCTACGCACTGAAAATGTTTCTGGAATCCTGAGCGTTGGGAGGTTCCACCAACGGTCGGCAGCGCGTGGGTTCTAACGGAATGCCTAAGCTCGTCTCCCCTGAGGGTTTTCCTAATGTCTCTGTGCCAGGGAATGCTAGGGTTTTTGCAGGAAGTCCCAGGGACAGAGGCTGCCTCCCCAAGGTCAGGGAAGGTATTTCTAGGACTTCCCCGAACAGGGAACACCTGTGATTGAAGAGCTGCGTGGAGTTGTCTCTCCACCTCCCCGACCCACTGACAATGGTTCTGGAATCCTGACGGTGGGGAGGTTCCACCAACGGTAGGCAGCGTGTGGGTTCTAACGGAATTGCAAAGCTCGTCTCCCCTTAGGGTTTTCCAAGTGTCTCTAGGCCCGGGAAGTTTAGGGGGTTTGCAGGAAGTCCCAGGGACAGAGGTTGCCTCCCAAGGTCAGGGAAGGTATTTCTCGGACTTCCCCGAACAGGGAATACCTGTGAAGGAAGAGAGCTGCGTGGAGTTGTCTCTCCACCTCCCCGACGCACTGACAATGTTTCCGGAATCCTGAGCGTGGGGAGGTTCCACCAACGGTCGGCAGCGCGTGGGATCTATCGGAATTGCAAAGCTCGTCTCCCCTGAGGGTTTTCCTAATGTCTCTGTGCCAGGGAATGCTAGGGGTGTTTGAAGGAAGTCCCAGTGGCAGAGGCTGCCTCCCCAAGGTCAGGAAAGGTGTTTCTCGGACTTCCCCGTTCAGGGAACACCTGTGACTGAGGAGAGCTGCGTGGAGTTGTCTCTCGAGCTCCCCCACGCACTGACAATGGTTCCGGAATCCTGAGCGTGGGGAGGTTCCACCAACGGTCGGCAGCGCGTGGGTTCTAACGGAATGCCTAAGCTCGTCTGCCCTGAGGGTTTTCCTAATGTCTCTGTGCCAGGGAATGCTAGGGGGGTTTGCAGGAAGTCCCTGGGATAGAGGATGCCTACCCAAGGTCAGGGAAGGTATTTCTCGGACTGCCCCGAACAGGGAACACCTGTGACTGAAGAGAGCTGCGTGGAGTTGTCTCCGCACCTCCCCGACGCACTGATAATGGTTCCGGAATCCTGAGCGTGGGGAGGTTCCACCAAAGGTCGGCAGCGTGTGGGATCTAACGGAATTGCAAAGCTCGTCTCCCCTGAGGGTTTTCCTAATATCTCTGTGCCAGGGAATGCTAGGGGGGTTTTAAGGAATTCCCAGTGGCAGGGGTTGCCTCCCCATGGTCAGGAAAGGTATTTCTCGGACTTCCCCGGACAGGGAACACCTGTGACTGAAGAGAGCTGCGTGGAGTTGTCTCTCGAGCTCCCCCACGCAATGATAATGGTTCCGGAATCCTTACCGTGTGGTGGTACCTCCATTGGTCGGCAGCGCGTGGGTTCTAACGGAATGCCTAAGCTCGTCTCCCCTGAGAATTTTCCTAATGTCTCTGTGCCAGGGAAAGGTTGGGGGATTTGCAGGAATTCCCAGTGTCAGAGGCTGCCTCCCCAATGTCAGGGAAGTTATTTCTCGGACTTCCCCGAACAGGGAACACCTGTGACTGAGGAGAGCTGCGTGGAGTTGTCTGTCGATCTCCCCTACGCACTGAAAATGTTTCTGGAATCCTGAGCGTTGGGAGGTTCCACCAACGGTCGGCAGCGCGTGGGTTCTAACGGAATGCCTAAGCTCGTCTCCCCTGAGGGTTTTCCTAATGTCTCTGTGCCAGGGAATGCTAGGGTTTTTGCAGGAAGTCCCAGGGACAGAGGCTGCCTCCCCAAGGTCAGGGAAGTTATTTCTAGGACTTCCCCGAACAGGGAACACCTGTGACTGAAGAGCTGCGTGGAGTTGTCTCTCCACT
Organism: Vicugna pacos; assembly: GCF_048564905.1. Taxonomy (NCBI): domain Eukaryota; kingdom Metazoa; phylum Chordata; class Mammalia; order Artiodactyla; family Camelidae; genus Vicugna; species Vicugna pacos. The sequence goes on from NW_027328721.1 coordinate 57,365,849, forward strand.
TCCCCGACCCACTGACAATGGTTCTGGAATCCTGACGGTGGGGAGGTTCCACCAACGGTGGGCAGCGAGTGGGTTCTAACGGAATTGCAAAGCTCGTCTCCCCTGAGGGTTTTCCAAGTGTCTCTAGGCCCGGGAAGTTTAGGGGGGTTTGCAGGAAGTCCCAGGGACAGAGGTTGCCTCCCAAGGTCAGGGAAGGTATTTCTCGTACTTCCCCGAACAGGGAATACCTGTGACGGAAGAGAGCTGCGTGGAGTTGTCTCTCCACCTCCCCGACGCACTGACAATCTTTCCGGAATCCTGAGCGTGGGGAGGTTCCACCAACGGTCGGCAGCGCGTGGGATCTATCGGAATTGCAAAGCTCGTCTCCCCTGAGGGTTTTCCTAATGTCTCTGTGCCAGGGAATGCTAGGGGTGTTTGAAGGAAGTCCCAGTGGCAGAGGCTGCCTCCCCAAGGTCAGGAAAGGTGTTTCTCGGACTTCCCGGTTCAGGGAACACCCTGTGACTGAGGAGAGCTGCGTGGAGTTGTCTCTCGAGCTCCCCCACGCACTGACAATGGTTCCGGAATCCTGAGCGTGGGGAGGTTCCACCAACGGTCGGCAGCGCGTGGGATCTAACGGAATTGCAAAGCTCGTCTCCCCTGAGGGTTTTCCTAATATCTCTGTGCCAGGGAATGCTAGGGAGGTTTTAAGGAATTCCCAGTGGCAGGGGTTGCCTCCCCATGGTCAGGAAAGGTATTTCTCGGACTTCCCCGGACAGGGAACACCTGTGACTGAAGAGAGCTGCGTGGAGTTGTCTCTCGAGCTCCCCCACGCAATGATAATGGTTCCGGAATCCTTACCGTGTGGAGGTACCTCCATTGGTCGGCAGCGCGTGGGTTCTAACGGAATGCCTAAGCTCGTCTCCCCTGAGGATTTTCCTAATGTCTCTGTGCCAGGGAAAGCTTGGGGGATTTGCAGGAATTCCCAGTGTCAGAGGCTGCCTCCCCAATGACAGGGAAGTTATTTCTCGGAATTCCCCGAACAGGGAACACCTGTGACTGAGGAGAGCTGCGTGGAGTTGTCTGTCGATCTCCCCTACGCACTGAAAATGTTTCTGGAATCCTGAGCGTTGGGAGGTTCCACCAACGGTCGGCAGCGCGTGGGTTCTAACGGAATGCCTAAGCTCGTCTCCCCTGAGGGTTTTCCTAATGTCTCTGTGCCAGGGAATGCTAGGGTTTTTGCATGAAATCCCAGGGACAGAGGCTGCCTCCCCAAGGTCAGGGAAGTTATTTCTAGGACTTCCCCGAACAGGGAACACCTGTGACTGAAGAGCTGCGTGGAGTTGTCTCTCCACCTCCCTGACCCACTGACAATGGTTCTGGAATCCTGACGGTGGGGAGGTTCCACCAACGGTGGGCAGCGTGTGGGTTCTAACGGAATTGCAAAGCTCGTCTCCCCTGAGGGTTTTCCAAGTTTCTCTAGGCCCGGGAAGTTTAGGGGGTTTTGCAGGAATTCCCAGGGACAGAGGTTGCCTCCCAAGGTCAGGGAAGGTATTTCTCGGACTTCCCCGAACAGGGAATACCTGTGACGGAAGAGAGCTGCGTGGAGTTGTCTCTCCACCTCCCCGACGCACTGACAATGTTTCCGGAATCCTGAGCGTGGGGAGGTTCCACCAACGGTCGGCAGCGCGTGGGATCTATCGGAATTGCAAAGCTCGTCTCCCCTGAGGGTTTTCCTAATGTCTCTGTGCCAGGGAATGCTAGGGGTGTTTGAAGGAAGTCCCAGTGGCAGAGGCTGCCTCCCCAAGGTCAGGAAAGTTGTTTCTCGGACTTCCCCATTCAGGGAACTCCTGTGACTGAGGAGAGCTGCGTGGAGTTGTCTCTCGAGCTCCCCCACGCACTGACAATGGTTCCGGAATCCTGAGCGTGGGGAGGTTCCACCAACGGTCGGCAGCGCGTGGGTTCTAACGGAATGCCTAAGCTCGTCTCCCCTGAGGGTTTTCCTAATGTCTCTGTGCCAGGGAATGCTAGGGGGGTTTGCAGGAAGTCCCATGGACAGAGGATGCCTCCCCAAGGTCAGGGAAGGTATTTCTCGGACTTCCCCGAACAGGGAACACCTGTGACTGAAGAGAGCTGCGTGGAGTTGTCTCTCAAGCTCCCCCACGCGCTGACAATACTTCCGGAATCCTGAGCGTGGGGAGGTTCCACCAATGGTCGCCAGCGCATGGGTTCTAACGGAATGCCTTAGCTCGTCTCCCCTGAGGATTTTTCTAATGTCTCTGTGCCAGGGAATGCTAGGGGGGTTTGCAGGAAGTCCCAGGGAAAGAGGCTGCCTCCTCAAGGTCAGGGAAGATTTTTCTCGGACTTCCCCGAACAGGGAACACCTGTGAATGAAGAAAGCTGCGTGGAGTTGTCTCTCGAGCTCCCCCACGCACTGACAATGGTTCCGGAATCCTGAGCGTGAGGAGGTTCCACCAACGGTCGGCAGCGAGTGGGATCTAACGGAATTGCAAATCTCGTCTCCCCTGAGGGTTTTCCTAATGTCTCTGGGCCAGGGAATGCTTGGGGGGTTTGAAGGAAGTCCCAGTGGCAGAGGCTGCCTCCCCAAGCTCAGGAAATGTATTTCTCGGACTTCCCAGGTCAGGGAACACCTGTGACTGAGGAGAGCTGCGTGGAGATGTCTCTCGAGCTCCCCCACTCACTGACAATGGTTCCGGAATCCTGAGCTTGGGGAGGTTCCAACAACGGTCGGCAGCGCGTGGGATCAAACGGAATTGCAAAGCTCGTCTCCCCTGAGTGTTTTCCTAATGTCTCTGTGCCAGGGAATGCTAGGGGTGTTTGAAGAAAGTCCCAGTGGCAGAGGCTGCCTCCCCAAGGTCAGGAAATGTATTTCTCGGACTTCCCAGGTCAGGGAACACCTGTGACTGAGGAGAGCTGCGTGGAGTTGTCTCTCGAGCTCCCCCACGCACTGACAATTTTTCCGGAATCCTGAGCGTGGGGAGGTTCCACCAACGGTCGGCAGCGTGTGGGTTCTAACGGAATGCCTAAGCTCGACTCCCCTGAGGTTTTTCCTAATGTCTCTGTGCCAGGGAATGCTAGGGTTTTTGCAGGAAGTCCCAGGGACAGAGGCTGCCTCCCCAAGGTCAGGGAAGGTATTTCTCGGACTTCCCCGAACAGGGAACACCTGTGACTGAAGAGCTGCGTGGAGCTGTCTCTCTACCTCCCCGACCCACTGACAATGGTTCCGGAATCCTGACGGTGGGGAGATTCCACCAACGGTGGGCAGCGAGTGGGTTTTAACGGAATTGCAAAGCTTGTCTCCCCTGAGGGTTTTCCAAGTGTCTCTATCCCCGGGAAGTCTAGGGGGGTTTGCAGGTAGTCCCAGGGACAGAGGTTGCCTCCCAAGGTCAGGGAAGGTATTTCTCGGACTTCCCCGAACAGGGAACACCTGTGACTGAAGAGAGCTGCGTGGAATTGTCTCTCCACCTCCCCGACGCACTAACAATGTTTCCGGAATCCTGAGCGGTGGGAGGTTCCACCAACGGTGGGCAGCGAGTGGGTTTTAACGGAATTGCAAAGCTCGTCTCCCCTGAGTGTTTTCCTAATATCTCTGTGCCAGGGAATGCTAGGGGGGTTTGCAGGATGTCCCAGTGGCAGAGGCTGCCTCCCCAAGGACAGGAAAGGTTTTTCTCGGACTTCCACGGACAGGGAACACCTGTGACTGAGGAGAGCTTCGTGGAGTTGTCTCTCGAGCTCCCCCACGCACTGACAATTGTTCCGGAATCCTGAGCGTGGGGAGGTTCCACCAACGGTCGGCAGCGCGTGGGTTCTAACGGAATGCCTAAGCTCGTCTCCCCTGAGGGTTTTCCTAATGTCTCTGTGCCAGGGAATGCTAGGGGGGTTTGCAGGAAGTCCCAGGGACAGAGGCTGCCTCCCCAAGGTCAGGAAAGTTATTTCTCGGACTTCCCGGAACAGGGAACACCTGTGACTGAAGAGAGCTGCGTGGAGTTGTCTCTCGAGCTCCCCCACGCACTGACAATGGTTCCGGAATCCTGAGCGTGGGGAGGTTCCACCAACGGTCGGCAGCGCGTGGGATCTAACGGAATTGCAAAGCTCGTCTCCCCTGAGGGTTTTCCTAATATCTCTGTGCCAGGGAATGCTAGAGGGGTTGGAAGGAAGTCCCAGTGGAAGAGGCTGCCTCCCCAAGTTTAGGAAAGGTATTTCTCGGACTTCCCCAGTCAGGGAACACCTGTGACTGAGGAGAGCTGCATGGAGTTGTCTCTAGAGCTCCCCCACGCACTGACAATGGTTCCGGAATCCTGAGCGTGGGGAGGTACCTCCATTGGTCGGCAGCGCGTGGGTTCTAACGGAGTGCCTAAGCTTGTCTCCCCTGAGAATTTTCTTAATGTCTCTGTGCCAGGGAATGCTAGGGTTTTTGCAGGAAGTCCCAGGGACTGAGGCTGCCTCCCCAAGGTCAGGGAAGGTATTTCTCGGACTTCCCCGAACAGGGAACACCTGTGACTGAAGAGAGCTGCGTGGAGTTGTCTCTCGAGCTCCCCCACTCACTGACAATGGTTCCGGAATCCTGAGCGTGGGGAGGTTCCAACAACGGTCGGCAGCGCGTGGGATCTAACCGAATTGTAAAGCTCGTCTCCCCTGAGTGTTTTCCTAATGTCTCTGTGCCAGGGAATGCTAGGGGTGTTTGAAGGAAGTCCCAGTGGCAGAGGCTGCCTCCCCAAGTTCAGGAAATGTATTTCTCGGACTTCCCAGGTCAGGGAACACCTGTGACTGAGGAGAGCTGCGTGGAGTTGTCTCTCGAGCTCCCCCACGCACTGACAATTTTTCCGGAATCCTGAGCGTGGGGAGGTTCCACCAACGGTCGGCAGTGTGTGGGTTCTAACGGAATGCCTAAGCTCGACTCCCCTGAGGGTTTTCCTAATGTCTCTGTGCCAGGGAATGCTAGGGTTTTTGCAGGAAGTCCCAGGGACAGAGGCTGCCTCCCCAAGGTCAGGGAAGGTATTTCTCGGACTTCCCCGAACAGGGAACACCTGTGACTGAAGAGCTGCGTGGAGTTGTCTCTCTACCTCCCCGACCCACTGACAATGGTTCCGGAATCCTGACGGTGGGTAGGTTCCACCAACGGTGGGCAGCGAGTGGGTTTTAACGGAATTGCAAAGCTTGTCTCCCCTGAGGGTTTTCCAAGTGTCTCTATGCCCGGGAAGTCTAGGGGGGTTTGCAGGTAGTCCCAGGGACAGAGTTTGCCTCCCAAGGTCAGGGAAGGTATTTCTCGGACTTCCCCGAACAGGGAACACCTGTGACTGAAGAGAGCTGCGTGGAATTGTCTCTCCACCTCCCCGACGCACTAACAATGTTTCCGGAATCCTGAGCGTGGGGAGGTTCCACCAACGGTCGGCTGCGCGTGGGATCTAACGGAATTGCAAAGCTCGTCTCCCCTGAGTGTTTTCCTAATATCTCTGTGCCAGGGAATGCTAGGGGGGTTTGCAGGAAGTCCCAGTGGCAGAGGCTGCCTCCCCAAGGACAGGAAAGGTTTTTCTCGGACTTCCACGGACAGGGAACACCTGTGACTGAGGAGAGCTTCGTGGAGTTGTCTCTCGAGCTCCCCCACGCACTGACAATGGTTCCGGAATCCTGAGCGTGGGGAGGTTCCACCAACGGTCGGCAGCGTGTGGGGTCTAACGGAATGCCTAAGCTCGTCTCCCCTGAGGATTTTCCTAATGTCTCTGTGCCAGGGAATGCTAGGGGGGTTTCCAGGAAGTCCCAGGGACAGAGGCTGCCTCCCCAAGGTCAGGAAAGGTATTTCTCGGACTTCCCCGAACAGGGAACACCTGTGACTGAAGAGAGCTGCGTGGAGTTGTCTCTCGAGCTCCCCCACGCACTGACAATGGTTCCGGAATCCTGAGCGTGGGGAGGTTCCACCAACGGTCGGCAGCGCATGGGATCTAACGGAATTGCAAAGCTCGTCTCCCCTGAGGGTTTGCCTAATATCTCTGTGCCAGGGAATGCTAGGGGTGTTGGAAGGAAGTCCCAGTGGAAGAGGCTGCCTCCCCAAGGTCAGGAAAGGTATTCCTCGGACTTCCCCGGTCAGGGAACACCTGTGACTGAGGAGAGCTGCGTGGAGTTGTCTCTCGAGCTCCCCCACGCACTGACAATGGTTCCGGAATCCTGAGTGTGGGGAGGTACCTCCATTGGTCGGCAGCGCGTGGGTTCTAACGGAATGCCTAAGCTCGTGTCCCCTGAGAATTTTCCTAATGTCTCTGTGCCAGGGAATGCTTGGGTTTTTGCAGGAAGTCCCAGGGACAGAGGCTGCCTCCCCAAGGTCAGAGAAGGTATTTCTCGGACTTCCCCGAACAGGGAACACCTGTGACTGAAGAGAGCTGCGTGGAGTTGTCTTTCCACCTCCCCGACGCACTGACAATGGTTCCGGAATCCTGAGCGTGGGGAGGTTCCACCAACGGTCGGCAGCGAGTTTTTTCTAACAGAATTGCAAAGCTCGTCTCCCCTGAGGGTTTTCCTAATGTCTCTGTGCCAGGGAATGCTAGGGGGGTTTGCAGGAAGTCCCAGGTTCAGAGGCTGCCTCCCCAAGGTCAGGGAAGGTATTTCTCGGACTTCCCCGAACAGGGAACACCTGTGACTGAAGAGAGCTGCGTGGAGTTGTCTCTCGAGCTCCCCCACGCGCTGACAATGGTTCCGGAATCCTGAGCGTTGGGAGGTTCCACCAAAGGTCGGCAGCGCGTGGGTTTTAACGGAATGCGTAAGCTCGTCTCCCCTGAGGGTTTTCCTAATGTCTCTGTGCCAGGGAATGCTAGGGGGGTTTGCAGGAAATCCCAGGGACAGAGGCTGCCTCCCAAAGTTCAAGGAAGGTATTTCACGGACTTCCCCGAACAGGGAACACCTGTGACTAAAGAGAGCTGCGTGGAGTTGTCTCTCGAGCTCCCCCACGCGCTGAAAATGGTTCCGAAATCCTGAGCGTGGGGAGGTTCCACCAACGGTCGGCAGCGCGTGGGTTCTAACAGAATGCCTAAGCTCGTCTCCCCTGAGGGTTTTCCTAATGTCTCTGTGCCAGGGAATGCTAGGGGGGTTTGCAGAAAGTCCCAGGGACTGAGGCTGCCTCCCCAAGGTCAGGGAAGATATTTCTCGGACTTCCCCGAACAGGGAACACCTGTGACTGAAGAGAGCTGCGTGGAGTTGTCTCTCCACCTCCCCGACGCACTGACAATGGTTCCGGAATCCTGAGCGTGGGGAGGTTCCACTAACGGTCGGCAGCGTGTCGGTTCTAACAGAATTGCAAAGCTCGTCTCCCCTGAGGGTTTTCCTAATGTCTCTGTGCCAGGGAATGCTAGGGGTGTTTGCAGGAAGTCCCAGGGAAAGAGGCTGCCTCCCCAAGGTCAGGGAAGGTATTTCTCGGACTTCCCCGAACAGGGAACACCTGTGACTGAAGAGAGCTGCGTGGAGTTGTCTCTCGAGCTCCCCCACGCGCTGACAATGTTTCCGGAATCCTGAGCGTGGGGAGGTCCCACCAACGGTCGGCAGCGCGTGGGTTCTAACGGAATGCCTAAGCTCGACTTCCCTGAGGGTTTTCCTAATGTCTCTGTGCCAGGGAATGCTAAGGGGGTTTGCAGGAATTCCCAGGGACAGAGGCTGCCTCCCCAAGGTCAGGGAAGGTATTTCTCGGACTTCCCCGAACAGGGAACACCTGTGACTGAAGAGAGCTGCGTGGAATTGTCTCTCCACCTCCCCGACGCACTAACAATGTTTCCGGAATCCTGAGCGTGGGGAGGTTCCACCAACGGTCGGCTGCGCGTGGGTTCTAACAGAATGCCTAAGCTCGTCTCCCCTGAGGGTTTTCCTAATGTCTCTGTGCCAGGGAATGCTAGGGGGGTTTGCAGAAAGTCCCAGGGACAGAGGCTGCCTCCCCAAGGTCAGGGAAGGTATTTCTCGGACTTCCCCGGACAGGGAACATCTGTGACTGAAGAGAGCTGCGTGGAGTTGTCTCTCGAGCTCCCCCACGCAATGATAATGGTTCCGGAATAATTACCGTGGGAGGTACCTCCATTGGTCGGCAGCGCGTGGGTTCTAACGGAATGCCTAAGCTCGTCTCCCCTGAGAATTTTCCTAATGTCTCTGTGCCAGGGAATGCTTGGGGGATTTGCAGGAATTCCCAGTGTAAGAGGCTGCCTCCCCAATGTCAGCGAAGTTATTTCTCGGACTTCCCCAAACAGGGAACACCTGTTACTGAAGAGAGCTGCGTGGAGTTTTCTCTTGAGCTCCCCCACGCACTGACAATGGTTCCGGAATCCTGAGCGTGGGGAGGTGCCACCAATGGTCGGCAGTGCGTGGGTTCTATTGGAATGCCTAAGCTCGTCTCCCCTGAGGGTTTTCCTAATATCTCTGTGCCAGGGAATGCTGGGGGTGTTTGCAGGAAGTCCCAGTGACAGAGGCTGCCTCCCCAAGTTCAGGGAAGTTATTTCTCGGACTTCCACGAGCAGGGAACACGTGTGACTGAAGAGAGCTGCGTGGAGTTCTCTCTCGATCTCCCCCACGCGCTGACAATGTTTCCGGAATCCTGAGCGTGGGGAGGTTCCACCAACGGTCGGCAGCGCGTGGGATCTAACGGAATTGCAAAGCTCGTCTCCCCTGAGGGTTTTCCTAATGTCTCTGTGCCAGGGAATGCTAGGGGGGTTTGAAGGAAATCCCAGTGGCAGAGGCTGCTTCCCAAAGGTCAGGAAAGGTGTTTCTCGGACTTCCCCACACAGGGAACACCTGTGACTGAGGAGAGCTGTGTGGAGTTGTCTCTCGAGCTCCCCCACGCACTGACAATGGTTCCCGAATCCTGAGCGTGGGGAGGTTCCACCAAAGGTCGGCATCGCGTGGGTTCTAACGGAATGCCTAAACTCGTCTCCCCTGAGGGTTTTCCTAATGTCTCTGTGCCAGGGAATGCTAGGGGGGTTTGCAGGAAGTCCCAGGGACAGAGGCTGCCTCCCCAAGGTCAGGGAAGGTATTTCTCGTACTTCCCCGAACAGGTAACACCTGTGACTGAAGAGAGCTGCGTGGAGTTGTCTCTCCACCTCCCCAACGCACTGATAATGGTTCCGGAATCCTGACGGTGGGGAGGTCCCACCAACGGTGGGTAGCGAGTGGGTTCTAACGGAATTGCAAAGATCGTATCCCCTGAGGGTTTTCCAAGTGTCTCTATGCCCGGGAAGGCTAGGGGTGTTTGCAGGAATTCCCAGGGACAGAGGTTGCCTCCCAAGGTCAGGGAAGGTATTTCTCGGACTTCCCCGAACAGGGAACACCTGTGACTGAAGAGAGCTGCGTGGAGTTATCTCTCGAGCTCCCTCACGCACTGACAATGGTTCCGGAATCCTGAGCGTGGGGAGGTTCCACCAACGGTCGGCAGCGCGTGGGTTCTAACGGATTGCCTAAGCTCGTCTCCCCTGAGTGTTTTCCTAATGTCTCTGTGCCAGGGAATGCTAGGGGGGTTTGAAGGAAGTCCCAGGGGCAGAGGCTGCCTTCCCATGGTCAGGAAAGTAATTCTCAGTCTTCCCCGGACAGGGAACAACTGTGACTGAAGAGAGATGCGTGGAGTTGTCTCTCGAGCTCACCCACGCAATGATAATTGTTCCGGAATCCTTACCGTGTGGAGGTACCTCCATTGGTTGGCAGCGCGTGGGTTCTAACGGAATGCATAAGCTCGTCTCCCCTGAGAATTTTCCTAATGTCTCTGTGCCAGGGAAAGCTTGGGGGATTTGCAGGAATTCCCAGTGTCAGAGGCTGCCTCCCCAATGTCAGGGAAGTTATTTCTCGGACTTCCCTGAGCATTGAACACCTGTGACTAAAGAGAGCTGCGTGGAGTTGTCTCTCGAGCTCCCCCACGCACTGACAATGTTTCCGGAATCCTGAGCGTGGGGAGGTTCCACCAACGGACGGCAGCGCGTGGGTTCTAACGGAATGCCTAAGCTCGACTCCACTGAGGGTTTTCCTAATGTCTCTGTGCCAGGGAATGCTAGGGGGTTTTGCAGGAATTCCCAGGGACAGAGGCTGCCTCTCAAGGTCAGGGAAGGTATTTCTCGGACTTCCCCGAACAGGGAACACCTGTGACTGAAGAGAGCTGCGTGGAGTTGTCTCTCGAGCTCCCCCACGCACTGACAATGGTTCCGGAATCCTGAGCGTGGGGAGGTTCCACCAACGGTCGGCAGCGCGTGGGATCTAACGGAATTGCAAAGCTCGTCTCCCCTGAGGGTTTTCCTAATGTCTCTGTGCCAGGGAATGCTAGGGGGGTTTGACGGAAATCCCAGGGAGACAGGCTGCCTCCCCATAGTCAGGGAAGGTATTTCTCAGACTTCCCCGGACTGGGAAAACCGGTGACTGAAGAGAGCTTCGTGGAGTTTTCTCTCGAGTTCCCCCACGCACTGACAATGGTTCCGGAATCATGAGCGTGGGGAGGTTCCACCAACGGTCGGCAGCGAGTGGGATCTAACGGAATGCCTAAGCTCGTCTCCCCTGAGAATTTTCCAAATGTCTCTGTGCCAGGGAAAGCTTGGAGGATTTGCAGGAATTCCCAGTGTCAGAGGCTGGCTCCCCAATGTCAGGGAAGTTATTTCTCGGACTTCCCCAAACAGGGAACACTTGTGACTGAAGAGAGCTGCGTGGAGTTGTCTCTCGAGCTCCCCCAAGCACTGACAATGGTTCCGGAAGCCTGAGCGTGGGGAGGTTCCACCAACGTTCGGCAGCGCGTGCGTTCTAACGGAATTCCTAAACTCGTCTCCCCTGATGGTTTTCCTAATATCTCTGTGCCAGGGAATGCTAGGGGGGTTGGAAGGAATTCCCAGTGGAAGAGGCTGCCTCCCCAAGGTCAGGAAAGGTATTTCTCGGACTTCCCCGTGCAGGGAACACCTGTGACTGAAGAGGACTGCGTGGAGTTGTCTCTCGCGCTCCCCGAAGCACTGACAATGGTTCCGGAATCCTGAGCGTGGGGAGGTTCCACCAACGGTCGGCAGCGAATGGGATCTAACGGAATTGCAAAGCTCGTCTCCCCTGAGTGTTTTCCTAATGTCTCTGTGCCAGGGAATGCTAGGGGGGTTTTAAGGAAGTCCCAGTGGCAGAGGCTGCCTCCCCATGATCAGGAAAGGTATTTCTCGGACTTCCCGGGACAGAGAACACCTGTGACTGAAGAGAGCTGCGTGGAGTTTTCTCTCGAGCTCCCCCACGCAATGATAATTGTTCCAGAATCCTTACCGTGTGGAGGTACCTCCATTGGTCGGCAGCGCGTGGGTTCATACGGAATGCCTAAACTCGTCTCCCCTGAGAATTTTCCTAATATCTCTGTGCCAGGGAAAGCTTGGGGGATTTGCAGGAATTCCCAGTGTCAGAGGCTGCCTCCCCAATGTCAGGGAAGTTATTTCTCGGACTTCCCCGAACAGGGAACACCTGTGACTGAGGAGAGCTGCGTGGGGTTGTCTGTCGATCTCCCCTACGCACTGAAAATGTTTCTGGAATCCTGAGGGTGGGGAGGTTCCACCAACGGTCGGCAGCGCGCGGGTTCTAACGGAATGCCTAAGCTCGTCTCCCCTGAGATTTTTCCTAATGTCTCTGTGCCAGGGAATGCTAGGGTTTTTGCAGGAAGTCCCAGGGACAGAGGCTGCCTCCCCAAGTTCACGGAAGGTATTTCTCGGACTTCCCCGAACAGGGAACACCTGTGACTGAAGAGAGCTGCGTGGAGTTGTCTCTCCACCTCCCCGACGCACTGACAATTGTTCCGGAATCCTGATGGTGGGGAGGTTCCAACAACGGTCGGCAGCGAGTGGGTTCTAACAGAATTGCAAAGCTCGTCTCCCCTGAGGGTTTTCCTAATATCTCTGTGCCAGGGAATGCTAGGGGTGTTGGAAGGAATTCCCAGTGGAAGAGGCTGCCTCCCCAAGGTTAGGAAAGGTATTTCTCGGACTTCCCCGGTCAGGGAACACCTGTGACTGAGGAGAGCTGCGTGGAGTTGTCTCTCGAGCTCCCCCACGCAGTGACAATGGTTCCGGAATCCTGAGCGTGGGGAGGTTCCACCAACGGTCGGCATCGCGTGGGTTCTAACGGAATGCATAAGCTCGTCTCCCCTCAGGCTTTTCCTAATGTCTCTGTGCCAGGGAATGCTAGGGGGGTTTGCAGGAAATCCCAGGGACAGAGGCTGCCTCCCCAAGGTCAGGGAAGGTATTTCTCGGACTTCACGAACAGGGAACACCTGTGACTGAAGAAAGCTGCGTGGAGTTGTCTCTCGAGCTCCCCCACGCACTGACAATGGTTCCGGAATCCTGAGCGTGGGAGGTACCACCAATTGTCGGCAGTGCGTGGGTTCTAATGGAATGCCTATGCTCGTCTCCATTGAGGGTTTTCCTAATATCTCTGTGCCAGGGAATGTTGGGGGGTTTGCAGGAATTCCCAGTGACAGAGGCTGCCTCCCCAAGGTCAGGGAAGTTATTTCTCGGACTTCCCCGTGCAGGGAACACCTGTGACTGAAGAGGACTGCGTGGAGTTGTCTCTCGAGCTCCCCCACGCACTGACAATGTTTCCGGAAGCCTGAGCGTGGGGAGGTTCCACCAACGGTCGGCAGCGCGTGGGTTCTAACGGAATGCCTAAGCTCGTCTCCCCTGAGGGTTTTCCTAATGTCTCTGTGCCAGGGAATGCTAGGGGGGTTTGCAGGAATTCCCAGGGACAGAGGCTGCCTCCCCAAGGTCAGGGAATGTATTTCTCGGTCTTCCCCGAACAGGGAACACCTGTGACTGAAGAGAGCTGCGTGGAGTTGTCTCTCCACGTCCCCGACGCACTGACAATGGTTCCGGAATCCTGAGCGTGGGGAGGTTCCACCAACGGTCGGCAGCGCGTTGGATCTAACGGAATTGCAAAGCTCGTCTCCCCTGAGGGTTTTCCTAATATCTCTGTGCCAGGGAATGCTAGGGGTGTTTGCAGGAATTCCCAGTGACAGAGGCCGCCTCCCCAAGGTCAGGGAAGGTATTTCTCGGACTTCCCCGTGCAGGGAACACCTGTGACTGAAGAGGACTGCGTGGGGTTGTCTCTCGAGCTCCCCCACGCACTGACAATGTTTCCGGAAGCCTGAGCGTGGGGAGGTTCCACCAACGGTCGGCAACGCGTGGGTTCTAACGGAATGCCTAAGCTCGTCTCTCCTAAGGGTTTTCCTAATGTCTCTGTCCCCGGGAATGCTGGGGGGTTTGCAGGAAATCCCAGGGACAGAGGCTGCCTCCCAAAGTTCAAGGAAGGTATTTCACGGACCTCCCCGAACAGGGAACACCTGTGACTGAATAGAGCTGCGTGGAGTTGTCTCTCGAGCTCCCCCACGCACTGACAATTGTTCCGGAATCCTGAGCGTGGGGAGGTTCCACCAACGGTCGGCAGCGCGTGGGTTCTAACGGAATGCGTAAGCTCGTCTCCCCTAAGTATTTTCCTAATGTCTCTGTGCCAGGGAATGCTAGGGGGGTTTGCAGGAAGTCCCAGGGACAGAGGCTGCCTCCCCAAGTTCAGGGAAGATATTTCTCGGACTTCCCCGAACAGGGAAAACCTGTGAATGAAGAGAGCAGCGTGGAGTTTTCTCTTGAGCTCCCCCACGCACTGACAATGGTTCCGGAATCCTGAGCGTGGGGAGGTTCCACCAACAGTCGGCAGCGCGTGGGTTCAAACGGAATGCCTAAGCTCGTCTCCCCTGAGGGTTTTCCTAATGTCTCTGTGCCAGGGAATGCTAGGGGTGTTTGCAGGAAGTCCCAATGAGAGAGGCTGCATCCCCAAGGTCAGGGAAGGTATTTCTCGGACTTCCCCGAACAGGGGACACCTGTGACTGAAGAGAGCTGCGTGGAGTTGTCTCTCGAGCTCCCCCACGCGCTGACAATGGTTCTGGAATCCTGAGCGTGGGGAGGTTCCACCAACGGTCGGCAGCGCGTTAGTTCTAACGGAATGCCTAAGCTCGTCTCCCCTGAGGGTTTTCCTAATGTCTCTGTGCCAGGGAATGCTAGGGGGGTTTGCAGGAAGTCCCAGTGGCAGAGGCTGCCTCCCCAAGGTCAGGGAAGGTATTTCTCGGACTTCCCCGAACAGGGAACACCTGTGACTGAAGAGAGCTGCGTGGAGTTGTCTCTCCACCTCCCTGACGCACTGACAATTGTTCCGGAATCCTGATGGTGGGGAGGTTCCAACAACGGTCGGCAGCGAGTGGGTTCTAACAGAATTGCAAAGCTCGTCTCCCCTGAGGGTTTTCCTAATATCTCTGTGCCATGGAATGCTAGGGGGGTTGGAAGGAAGTCCCAGTGGAAGAGGCTGCCTCCCCAAGGTTAGGAAAGGTATTTCTCGGACTTCCCCGGTCAGGGAACACCTGTGACTCAGGAGAACTGCGTGGAGTTGTCTCTCGAGCTCCCCCACGCACTGACAATGTTTCCGGAATCCTGAGCGTGGGGAGGTTCCAGCAACGGTCGGCAGCGCGTGGGTTCTAACGGAAAGCTTAAGCTAGTTTCCCCTGAGGGTTTTCCTAATGTCTCTGTGCCAGGGAATGCAAGGGGGGTTTGCAGGAAGTCCCAGGGACAGAGGCTGCCTCCCCAAGGTCAGGGAAGGTATTTCTCGGACTTCACGAACAGGTAACACCTGTGATTGAAGAGAGCTGCGTGGAGTTGTCTCTCGAGCTCCCCGACGCACTGACAATACTTCCGGAATCCTTAGCGTGGGGAGGTACCACCAATGGTCGGCAGTGCGTGGGTTCTAATGGAATGCCTAAGCTCGTCTCCCCTGAGGGTTTTCCTAATGTCTCTGTGCCAGGGAATGCTAGGGGTGTTTGCAGGAATTCCCAGGGATAGAGGCTGCCTCCCCAAGGTCAGGGAAGGTATTTCCCGGACTTCCCCGAACAGGGGACACCTGTGACTGAAGAGAGCTGCGTGGAGTTGTCTCTCGAGCTCCCCCACGCGCTGACAATGGTTCTGGAATCCTGAGCGTGGGGAGGTTCCACCAACGGTCGGCAGCGCGTGGGTTCTAACGGAATGCATAAGCTCGTCTCCCCTGAGGGTTTTCCTAATGTCTCTGTGCCAGGGAATGCTAGGGGGGTTTGCAGGAAGTCCCAGGGACAGAGGCTGCCTCCCCAAGGTCAGGGAAGATATTTCTCGGACTTGCCCGAACAGGTAACACCTGTGACTGAAGAGAGCTGCGTGGAGTTGTCTCTCCACCTCCCCGACGCACTGACAATTGTTCCGGAATCCTGATGGTGGGGAGGTTCCAACAACGGTCGGCAGCGAGTGGGTTCTAACAGAATTGCAAAGCTCGTCTCCCCTGAGGGTTTTCCAAGTGTCTCTGTGCCAGGGAATGCTAGGGGGGTTTGCAGGAATTCCCAGTGACAGAGGCTGCCTCCCCAAGGTCAGGGAAGGTATTTCTCGGACTTCCCCGTGCAGGGAACACCTGTGACTGAAGAGGACTGCGTGGAGTTGTCTCTCGAGCTCCCCCACGCACTGACAATGTTTCCGGAAGCCTGAGCGTGCGGAGGTTCCACCAACGGTCGGCAGCGCGTGGGATCTAACGGAATTGCAAAGCTCGGCTCCCCTGAGGGTTTTCCTAATGTCTCTGTGCCAGGGAATGCTAGGGGGGTTTGAAGGAAGTCCCAGTGGCAGAGGCTGCCTCCCCAAGGTCAGGAAAGTTGTTTCTCGGACTTCCCGTTCAGGGAACACCTGACTGAGGAGAGCTGCGTGGAGTTGTCTCTCGAGCTCCCCCACGCACTGACAATGGTTCCGGAATCCTGAGCGTGGGGAGGTTCCACCAACGGTCGGCAGCGCGTGGGATCTAACGGAATTGCAAAGCTCGTCTCCCCTGAGGGTTTTCCTAATGTCTCTGTGCCAGGGAATGCTAGGGGGGCTTGCAGGAAGTCCCAGGGACAGAGGCTGCCTCCCCAAGGTCAGGGAAGGTATTTCTCGGACTTCCCCGACAGGGAACACCTATGACTGAAGAGAGCTGCGTGGAGTTGTCTGTCGAACTCCCCTACGCACTGAAAATGTTTCTGGAATCCTGAGCGTGGGGAGGTTCCACCAAAGGTCGGCAGCGTGTGGGTTCTAACGGAATGCCTAAGCTCGACTCCATTTAGGGTTTTCCTAATGTCTCTGTGCCAGGGAATGCTAGGGGGGTTTGCAGGAAGTCCCAGGGACAGAGGCTGCCTCCCCAAGGTCAGGGAAGGTATTTCTCGGACTTCCCCGAACAGGGAACACCTGTGACTGAAGAGCTGCGTGGAGTTGTCTCTCCACCTCCCCGACCCACTGACAATGGTTCCGGAATCCTGACGGTGGGGAGGTTCCACCAACGGTGGGCAGCAAGTGGGTTCTAACGGAATTGCAAAGCTCGTCTCCCCTGAGGGTTTTCCAAGTGTCTCTATGCCCGGGAAGTCTAGGGGGGTTTGCAGGAAGTCCCAGGGACAGAGGTTGCCTCCCAAGGTCAGGGAAGGTATTTCTCGGACTTCCCCGAACAGGGAACACCTGTGACTGAAGAGAGCTGCGTGGAGTTGTCTCTCCACCTCCCCGACGCACTGACAATGTTTCCGGAATCCTGAGCGTGGGGAGGTTCCACCAACGGTCGGCAGTGCGTGGGATCTAACGGAATTGCAAAGCTCGTCTCCCCTGAGTGTTTTCCTAATGTCTCTGTGCCAGGGAATGCTAGGGGGGTTTGAAGGATGTCCCAGTGGCAGAGGCTGCCTCCCCAAGGTCACTAAAGGTGTTTCTCGGACTTCCCCGGACATTGAACACCTGTGACTGAAGAGAGCTGCGTGGAGTTGTCTCTCGAGCTCCCCCACGCACTGACAATGTTTCCGGAATCCTGAGCGTGGGGAGGTTCCACCAACGGTCGGCAGCGCGTGGGTTCTAACGGAATGCCTGAGTTCGTCTCCCCTGAGGGTTTTCCTAATGTCTCTGTGCCAGAGAATTCTAGGGGGGTTTGCAGGAAGTCCCAGGGACAGAGGCTGCCTCCCCAAGGTCAGGGAACGTATTTCTCGGACTTCCCCGAACAGGGAACACCTGTGACTGAAGAGAGGTCGTGGAGTTGTCTCTCGAGCTCCCCCACGCGCTGACAATGGTTCCGGAATCCTGATGGTGGGGAGGTTCCACCAACGGTCGGCAGCGAGTGGGTTCTAACAGAATTGCAAAGCTCGTCTCCGCTGAGGGTTTTCCAAGTGTCTCTATGCCCGGGAAGGCTAGGGGGGTTTGCAGGAAGTCCCAGGGACAGAGGTTGCCTACCAAGGTCAGGGAAGGTATTTCTCGGACTTCCCCGAAAAGGGAACACCTGTGACTGAAGAGAGCTGCGTGGAGTTGTCTCTCCACCTCCCCGACGCACTGACAATGTTTCCGGAATCCTGAGCGTGGGGAGGTTCCAACAATGGTCGTCAGCGAGTGGGATCTAACGGAATTGCAAAGCTCGTCTCCCCTGAGGGTTTTCCTAATGTCTCTGTGCCAGGGAATGCTAGGGGTGTTTGCAGGAAGTCCCAGGGACAGAGGCTGCCTCCCCAAGGACAGGGAAGGTATTTCTCGGACTTCCCCGAACAAGGAACACCTGTGAATGAAGAGAGCTGCGTGGAGTTGTCTCTCGACCTCTCCGATGCACTGACAATGGTTCCGGAATCCTGAGCGTGGGGAGGTTCCACCAACGGTCGGCAGCGAGTGGGTTCTAACAGAATTGCAAAGCTCGACTCCCCTGAGGGTTTTCCTAATGTCTCTGTGCCAGGGAAGGCTAGGAGGGTTTGCAGGAATTCCCAGGGACAGTGGCTGCCTCCCCAAGGTCAGGGAAGTTATTTCTCGGACTTCCCTGAGCATTGAACACCTGTGACTGAAGAGAGCTGCGTGGAGTTGTCTCTCGAGCTCCCCAACGCACTGACAATGGTTCCGGAATCCTGAGCGTGGGGAGGTTCCACCAACGGTCGGCAGCGCGTGGGTTCTAACGGAATGCCTAAGCTCGTCTCCCCTGAGGGTTTTCCTAATGTCTCTGTGCCAGGGAATGCTAGGGGTGTTTGCAGGAAGTCCCTGGGACCGAGGTTGCCTCCCAAGGTCAGGGAAGGTATTTCTCGGACTTCCCCGAACAGGGAACACCTGTGACTGAAGAGAGATGCGTGGAGTTGTCTCTCGAGCTCCCCCACGCACTGACAATGTTTCCGGAATCCTGAGCGTGGGGAGGTTCCACCAACGGTCGGCAGCGCGTGGGATCTAATGGAATTGCAAAGCTCGTCTCCCCTGAGGGTTTTCCTAATGTCTCTGTGCCAGGGAATGCTAGGGGGGTTTGAAGGCTGTCCCAGTGGCAGAGGCTGCCTCCCCAAGGTCAGGATAGGTGTTTCTCGGACTTCCCCGGACAGGGAACAACTGTGACTGAAGAGAGCTGCGTGGAGTTGTCTCTCGAGCTCCCCCACGCACTGACAATGGTTCCGGAATCCTGAGCGTGGGGAGGTTCCACCAACGGTCGGCAGCGCGTGGGATCTAACGGAATTGCAAAGCTCGGCTCCCCTGAGGGTTTTCCTAATGTCTCTGTGCCAGGGAATGCTAGGGGGGTTTGCAGGAAGTCCCAGGGCCAGAGGTTGCCTCCCAAGGTCAGGGAAGGTATTTCTCGGACTTCCCCGAGCAGGGAACACTTGTGACTGCAGAGAGCTGCGTGGAGTTGTCTCTCGAGCTCCCCCACGCGCTGACAATGGTTTCGGAATCCTGAGCGTGGGGAGGTTCCACCAATGGTCGGCAGCGCATGGGTTCTAACGGAATGCCTTAGCTCGTCTCCCCTGAGGGTTTTTCTAATGTCTCTCTGCCAGGGAATGCTAGGGGGGGTTGCAGGAAATCCCAGGGACAGAGGCTGCCTCCCCAAGATCAGGGAAGGTATTTCTCGGAATTGCCCGAACAGGGAACACCTGTGACTGAAGAGAGCTGCGTGGAGTTGTCTCTCCACCTCCCCGACGCACTGACAATGGTTCCGGAATCCTGATGGTGGGGAGGTTCCACCAACGGTCGGCAGCGAGTGGGTTCTAACAGAATTGCAAAGCTCGTCTCCGCTGAGGGTTTTCCAAGTGTCTCTATGCCCGGGAAGGCTAGGGGGGTTTGCAGGAAGTCCCAGGGACAGAGGTTGCCTCCCAAGGTCAGGGAAGGTATTTCTCGGACTTCCCCGAAAAGGGAACACCTGTGACTGAAGAGAGCTGCGTGGAGTTGTCTCTCCACCTCCCCGACGCACTGACAATGTTTCCGGAATCCTGAGCGTGGGGAGGTTCCAACAACGGTCGTCAGCGAGTGGGATCTAACGGAATTGCAAAGCTCGTCTCCCCTGAGGGTTTTCCTAATGTCTCTGTGCCAGGGAATGCTAGGGGTGTTTGCAGGAAGTCCCAGGGACAGAGGCTGCCTCCCCAAGGACAGGGAAGGTATTTCTCGGACTTCCCCGAACAAGGAACACCTGTGAATGAAGAGAGCTGCGTGGAGTTGTCTCTCGACCTCCCCGATGCACTGACAATGGTTCCGGAATCCTGAGCGTGGGGAGGTTCCACCAACGGTCGGCAGCGAGTGGGTTCTAACAGAATTGCAAAGCTCGACTCCCCTGAGGGTTTTCCTAATGTCTCTGTGCCAGGGAAGGCTAGGGGGGTTTGCAGGAATTCCCAGGGACAGTGGCTGCCTCCCCAAGGTCAGGGAAGTTATTTCTCGGACTTCCCTGAGCATTGAACACCTGTGACTGAAGAGAGCTGCGTGGAGTTGTCTCTCGAGCTCCCCCACGCACTGACAATGGTTCCGGAATCCTGAGCGTGGGGAGGTTCCACCAACGGTCGGCAGCGCGTGGGTTCTAACGGAATGCCTAAGCTCGTCTCCCCTGAGGGTTTTCCTAATGTCTCTGTGCCAGGGAATGCTAGGGGTGTTTGCAGGAAGTCCCTGGGTCCGAGGTTGCCTCCCAAGGTCAGGGAAGGTATTTCTCGGACTTCCCCGAACAGGGAACACCTGTGACTGAAGAGAGCTGCGTGGAGTTGTCTCTCGAGCTCCCCCACGCACTGACAATGTTTCCGGAATCCTGAGCGTGGGGAGGTTCCACCAACGGTCGGCAGCGCGTGGGATCTAATGGAATTGCAAAGCTCGTCTCCCCTGAGGGTTTTCCTAATGTCTCTGTGCCAGGGAATGCTAGGGGGGTTTGAAGGCTGTCCCAGTGGCAGAGGCTGCCTCCCCAAGGTCAGGATAGGTGTTTCTCGGACTTCCCCGGACAGGGAACAACTGTGACTGAAGAGAGCTGCGTGGAGTTGTCTCTCGAGCTCCCCCACGTACTGACAATGGTTCCGGAATCCTGAGCGTGGGGAGGTTCCACCAACGGTCGGCAGCGCGTGGGATCTAACGGAATTGCAAAGCTCGGCTCCCCTGAGGGTTTTCCTAATGTCTCTGTGCCAGGGAATGCTAGGGGGGTTTGAAGGAAGTCCCAGGGCCAGAGGTTGCCTCCCAAGGTCAGGGAAGGTATTTCTCGGACTTCCCCGAGCAGGGAACACTTGTGACTGCAGAGAGCTGCGTGGAGTTGTCTCTCGAGCTCCCCCACGCGCTGACAATGGTTTCGGAATCCTGAGCGTGGGGAGGTTCCACCAATGGTCGGCAGCGCATGGGTTCTAACGGAATGCCTTAGCTCGTCTCCCCTGAGTGTTTTTCTAATGTCTCTCTGCCAGGGAATGCTAGGGGGGTTTGCAGGAAGTCCCAGGGACAGAGGCTGCCTCCTCAAGGTCAGGGAAGATTTTTCTCGGACTTCCCCGAACAGGGAACACCTGTGACTGAAGAGAGCTGCGTGGAGTTGTCTCTCGAGCTCCCCCACGCACTGACAATGTTTCCGGAATCCTGAGCGTGGGGAGGTTCCACCAACGGTCGGCAGCGCGTGTGATCTAACGGAATTGCAAAGCTCGTCTCCCCTAGGGTTTTCCTAATGTCTCTGTGCCAGGGAATGCTAGGGGGCTTAACAGGAAGTCCCAGTAGAAGAGGCTGCCTCCCCAAGGTCAGGAAATGTATTTCTCGGACTTCCCCGTTCAGGGAACACCTGTGACTGAGGAGAGCTGCGTGGAGTTGTCTCTCGAGCTCCCACACGCACTGACAATGTTTCCGGAATCCTGAGCGTGGGGAGGTTCCACCAACGGTCGGCAGCGCGTGGGTTCTAACGGAATGCCTAAGCTCGACTCCACTGAGGGTTTTAATAATGTCTCTGTGCCAGGGAATGCTAGGGGGGTTTGCAGGAATTCCCAGTGACAGAGGCTGCCTCCCCAAGGTCAGGGAAGGTATTTCTCGGACTTCCCCGAACAGGGAACACCTGTGACTGAAGAGCTGCGTGGAGTTGTCTCTCCACCTCCCCGACCCACTGACAATGGTTCCGGAATCCTGACGGTGGGGAGGTTCCACCAACGGTGGGCAGCGAGTGGGTTGTAACGGAATTGCAAAGCTCGTCTCCCCTGAGGGTTTTCCAAGTGTCTCTATGCCCGGGAAGTCTAGGGGGGTTTGCAGGAAGTCCCAGGGACAGAGGTTGCCTCCCAAGGTCAGGGAAGGTATTTCTCGGACTTCCCCGAACAGGGAACACCTGTGACTGAAGAGAGCTGCGTGGAGTTGTCTCTCGAGCTCCCCCACGCGCTGACAATGGTTCCGGAATCCTGAGCGTGGGGAGGTTCCACCAACGGTCGGCACCGCGTGAGTTCTAACGGAATGCCTAAGCTCGTCTCCCCTGAGACTTTTCCTAATGTCTCTGTGCCAGGGAAAGCTTGGAGGATTTGCAGGAATTCCCAGTGTCAGAGGCTGCCTCCCCAATGTCAGGGAAGTTATTTCTCGGGCTTCCCCAAACAGGGAACACCTGTGACTGAAGAGAGCTGCGTGGAGTTGTCTCTCGAGCTCCCCTAAGCACTGAAAATGTTTCTGGAATCCTGAGCGTGGGGAGGTTCCACCAACGGTCGGCAGCGCGTGGGTTCTAACGGAATGCCTAAGCTCGTCTCCCCTGAGGGTTTTCCTAATGTCTCTGTGCCAGGGAATGCTAGGGTTTTTGCAGGAAGTCCCAGGGACAGAGGCTGCCTCCCCAAGGTCAGGGAAGTTATTTCTCGGACTTCCCCGAACAGGGAACACCTGTGACTGAAGAGAGCTGCGTGGAGTTGTCTCTCGAGCTCCCCCACGCACTGACAATGGTTCCGGAATCCTGAGCGTGGGGAGGTTCCACCAACGGTCGGCAGCGCGTGGGTTCTAACGGAATGCCTAAGCTCGTCTACCCTGAGGGTTTTCCTAATGTCTCTGTGCCAGGGAATGCTAGGGGGGTTTGCAGGAAGTCCCAGGGACAGAGGCTGCCTCCCCAAGCTCAGGGAAGGTATTTCTCGGACTTGCCCGTACAGGGAACACCTGTGACTGAAGAGAGCTGCGTGGAGTTGTATCTCCACCTACCCGACGAACTGACAATGGTTCCGGAATCCTGATGTTGGGGAGGTTCCACCAACGGTCGGCAGCGAGTGGGTTCTAACGGAATTGCAAAGCTCGTATCCCCTGAGGGTTTTCCAAGTGTCTCTATGCCCGTGAAGGCTAGGGGGGTTTGCAGGAAGTCCCAGGGACAGAGTTTGCCTCCCAAGGTCAGGGAAGCTATTTCTCGGACTTCCCCGAACAGGGAACACCTGTGACTGAAGAGAGCTGCGTGGAGTTGTCTCTCGAGCTCCCCCACGCACTGACAATGGTTCCGGAATCTTGAGGTGGGGAGGTTCCACCAACGGTCGGCAGCGCGTGGGATCTAACGGAATGCCTTAGCTCGACTCCCCTGAGGGTTTTCCTAATTTCTGTGTGCCAGGGAATGCTAGGGGGGTTTGCAGGAAGTCCCAGTGGCAGAGGCTGCCTCCCCAAGGTCAGGGAAGTTATTTCTCGGACTTCCCCGAACAGGGAACACCTGTGACTGAAGAGAGCTGCGTGGAGTTGTCTCTCGAGCTCCCCCACGCACTGACAATGGTTCCGGAATCCTGAGTTTGGGGAGGTTCCACCAACGGTCGGCAGCGCGTGGGTTCTAACGGAATGCCTAAACTCGTCTCCCCTGGGAATTTTCCTAATGTCTCTGTGCCAGGGAAAGGTTGGAGGATTTGCAGGAATTCCCAGTGTCAGAGGCTGCCTCCTCAATGTCAGGGAAGTTATTTCTCGGACTTCCCCAAACAGGGAACACCTGTGACTGAAGAGAGCTGCGTGGAGTTGTCTGTCGATCTCCCCTACGCACTGAAAATGTTTCTGGGATCCTGACCGTGGGGAGGTTCCACCAACGGTCGGCAGCGCGTGAGTTCTAACGGAATGCCTAAGCTCGTCTCCCCTGAGTGTTTTCCTAATTTCTCTGTGCCAGGGAATACTAGGGGGGTTTGCAGGAAGTCCCAGGGACAGAGGCTGCCTCCCCAAGGTCAGGGAAGATATTTCTCGCACTTCCCCGAACAGGGAACACCTGTGAATGTAGAGAGCTGCGTGGAGTTGTCTCTCGAGCTCCCCCACGCGCTGAAAATGGTTCCGGAATCCTGAGCGTGGGGAGGTTCCACCAACGGTCGGCAGCGCGTGAGTTCTAACGGAATGCCTAAGCTCGTCTCCCCTGAGGGTTTTCCTAATTTCTCTGTGCCAGGGAATACTAGGGGTGTTTGCAGGAAGTCCCAGGGACAGAGGCTGCCTCCCCAAGGTCAGGGAAGGTATTTCTCGCACTTCCCCGAACAGGGAACACCTGTGAATGAAGAGATCTGCGTGGAGTTGTCTCTCGAGCTCCCCCACGCGCTGACAATGGTTCCGGAATCCTGAGCGTGGGGAGGTTCCACCAACGGTCGGCACCGCGTGAGTTCTAACGGAATGCCTAAACTCGTCTCCCCTGGGAATTTTCCTAATGTCTCTGTGCCAGGGAAAGATTGGAGGATTTGCAGGAATTCCCAGTGTCAGAGGCTGCCTCCTCAATGTCAGGGAAGTTATTTCTCGGACTTCCCCAAACAGGGAACACCTGTGACTGAAGAGAGCTGCGTGGAGTTGTCTGTCGATCTCCCCTACGCACTGAAAATGTTTCTGGGATCCTGACCGTGGGGAGGTTCCACCAACGGTCGGCAGCGCGTGAGTTCTAACGGAATGCCTAAGCCTGTCTCCCCTGAGGGTTTTCCTAATGTCTCTGTGCCAGGGAATGCTAGGGGGGTTTGCAGGAAGTCCCAGGGACAGAGGCTGCCTCCCCAAGGTCAGGGAAGATTTTTCTCGGGCTTCCCCGAACAGGGAACACCTGTGACTGAAGAGAGCTGCGTGGAGTTGTCTCTCCAACTCCCCGACGCACTGACAATGATTCCGGAATCCTGATGGTGGGGAGGTTCCACCAACGGTCGGCAGCGCGTGGGATCTAACGGAATGCCTTAGCTCGACTCCCCTGAGGGTTTTCCTAATTTCTCTGTGCCAGGGAATGCTAGGGGGCTTTGCAGGAAGTCCCAGTGGCAGAGGCTGCCTCCACAAGGTCAGGGAAGTTATTTCTTGGACTTCCCCGAACAGGGAACACCTGTGACTGAAGAGAGCTGCGTGGAGTTGTCTCTCGAGCTCCCCCACGCACTGACAATGGTTCCGGAATCCTGAGTTTGGGGAGGTTCCACCAACGGTCGGCAGTGCGTGGGTTCTAACGCAATGCCTTAGCCTGTCTCCCCTGAGGGTTTTCCTAATGTTTCTGTGCCAGGGAATGCTAGGGGTGTTTGCAGGAAGTCCCAGGGACAGAGGCTGCATCCCTAAGGTCAGGGAAGTTATTTCTAGGACTTCCCCGAACAAGGAACACCTGTGAATGAAGAGAGCTGCGTGGAGTTGTCTCTCCACATCACCGACGCACTGACAATGGTTCCGGAATCCTGAGCGTGGGGAGGTTCCACCAACGGTCGGCAGCGAGTGGGTTCTAACAGAATTGCAAAACTCGTCTCCCCTGAGGGTTTTCCTAATGTCTCTGTGCCAGGGAATGCTAAGGGGGTTTGCAGAAAGTCCCAGGGACAGAGGCTGCCTCCCCAAGGTTAGGGAAGATTTTTCTCGGACTTCCCCGAACAGGGAACACCTGTGACTGAAGAGAGCTGCGTGGAGTTGTCTCTCGAGCTCCCTCACGCAGTGACAATTGTTCCGGAATCCTGAGCGTGGGGAGGTTCCACCAACGGTCGTCAGCGCGTGGGTTCTAACGGAATGCCTAAGCCTGTCTCCCCTGAGGGTTTTCCTAATGTCTCTGTGCCAGGGAATGCTAGGGGGGTTTGCAGGAAGTCCCAGGGACAGAGGCTGCCTCCCCAAGGTCAGGGAAGATTTTTCTCGGGCTTCCCCGAACAGGGAACACCTGTGACTGAAGAGAGCTGCGTGGAGTTGTCTCTCCAACTCCCCGACGCACTGACAATGATTCCGGAATCCTGATGGTGGGGAGGTTCCACCAACGGTCGGCAGCGCGTGGGATCTAACGGAATGCCTTAGCTCGACTCCCCTGAGGGTTTTCCTAATTTCTCTGTGCCAGGGAATGCTAGGGGGGTTTGCAGGAAGTCCCAGTGGCAGAGGCTGCCTCCACAAGGTCAGGGAAGTTATTTCTTGGACTTCCCCGAACAGGGAACACCTGTGACTGAAGAGAGCTGCGTGGAGTTGTCTCTCGAGCTCCCCCACGCACTGACAATGGTTCCGGAATCCTGAGTTTGGGGAGGTTCCACCAACGGTCGGCAGTGCGTGGGTTCTAACGCAATGCCTTAGCCTGTCTCCCCTGAGGGTTTTCCTAATGTTTCTGTGCCAGGGAATGCTAGGGGTGTTTGCAGGAAGTCCCAGGGACAGAGGCTGCATCCCTAAGGTCAGGGAAGTTATTTCTCGGACTTCCCCGAACAAGGAACACCTGTGAATGAAGAGAGCTGCGTGGAGTTGTCTCTCCACATCACCGACGCACTGACAATGGTTCCGGAATCCTGAGCGTGGGGAGGTTCCACCAACGGTCGGCAGCGAGTGGGTTCTAACAGAATTGCAAAACTCGTCTCCCCTGAGGGTTTTCCTAATGTCTCTGTGCCAGGGAATGCTAAGGGGGTTTGCAGAAAGTCCCAGGGACAGAGGCTGCCTCCCCAAGGTTAGGGAAGATTTTTCTCGGACTTCCCCGAACAGGGAACACCTGTGACTGAAGAGAGCTGCGTGGAGTTGTCTCTCGAGCTCCCTCACGCAGTGACAATTGTTCCGGAATCCTGAGCGTGGGGAGGTTCCACCAACGGTCGGCAGCGCGTGGGATGTAACGGAATTGCAAAGCTCGTCTCCCCTGAGGGTTTTTGTAATGTCTCTGTGCCAGGGAATGCTAGGGAGGTTTGAAGGAAGTCCCAGGGGCAGAGGCTGCCTCCCCAAGGTCAGGGAAGGTATTTCTCGGACTTCCCCGAGCAGGGATCACCTGTGACTGAAGAGAGCTTCGTGGAGTTGTCTCTCGAGCTCCCCCACGCGCTGACAATGATTCCGGAATCCTGAGCGTGGGGAGGTACCTCCATTGGTCGGCAGCGCGTGGGTTCTAACGGAATTGCAAAGCTCTTCTCCCCTGAGGGTTTTCCTAATATCTCTGTGCCTGGGAATGCTAGGGGGGTTTGAAGGAATTCCCAGTGGCAGAGGCTGCCTCCCCAAGGTCAGGGAAGTTATTTTCGGACTTCCCCGAACAAGGAACACCTGTGAATCAAGAGAGCTGCGTGGAGTTGTCTCTCCACCTCCCCGACGCACTGACAATGTTTCCGGAATCCTGAGCGTGGGGAGTTTCAATAAACGGTCGGCAGCGAGTGGGTTCTAACAGAATTGCAAAGCTCGTCTCCCCTGAGGGTTTTCCTAATGTCTCTGTGCCAGGGAATGCTAGGGGGGTTTGCAGGAAGTCCTAGGGACAGAGGCTGCCTCCCCAAGTTCAGGGAAGGTATTTCTCGGACTTCCCCGAACAGGGAACACCTGTGATTGGAGACAGCTGCGTGGAGTTGTCTCTCGAGCTCCCCCACGCACTGACAATGGTTCCGGAATCCTGAGCGTGGGGAGGTACCACCAATGGTCGGCAGTGCGTGGGTTCTATTGGAATGCCTAAGCTCGTCTCCCCTGAGGGTTTTCCTAATATCTCTGTGCCAGGGAATGCAAGGGGGGTTTGCAGGAATTCCCAGTGACAGAGGCTGCCTCCCCAAGGTCAGGGAAATTATTTCTCGGATTTCCCCGTGCAGGGAACACCTGTGACTGAAGAGGACTGCGTGGAGTTGTCTCTCGAGCTCCCCCACGCACTGACAATGGTTCCGGAATCCTGAGCGTGGGGAGGTTCCACCAACGGTCGGCAGTGCGTGGGATATAACGGAATAGCAAAGCTCGTCTCCCCTGAGGGGTTTCCTTGTGTCTCTGTGCCAGGGAATGCTAGGGTGGTTTGAAGGAAGTCCCAGTGGCAGAGGCTGCCTCCCCAAGTTCAGGAAAGGTATTTCTCGGACTTCCCCGGAAAGGGAACACCTGTGACTGAAGAGATCTGCGTGGAGTTGTCTCTCGAGCTCCCCCACGCAATGATAATAATTCCGGAATCCTTTCCGTGGGGAGGTACCTCCATTGGTCGGCAGCACTTGGGTTCTAACGGAATGCCTATGCTCGTCTCCCCTGAGGGTTTTCCTAATGTCTCTGTGCCAGGGAATGCTAGGGTTTTTGCAGGAAGTCCCAGGGACAGAGGCTGCCTCCCCAAGGTCAGGGAAGTTATTTCTCGGACTTCCCCAAACAGGGAACACCTGTGACTGAAGAGGACTGCGTGGAGTTGTCTCTCGAGCTCCCCCACGCACTGACAATGGTTCCGGAATCCTGAGCGTGGGGAGGTTCCAACAACGGTCGGCAGTGCGTGGGATATAACGGAATTGCAAAACTCGTCTCCCCTGAGGGGTTTCCTTGTGTCTCTGTGCCAGGGAATGCTAGGGTGGTTTGAAGGAAGTCCCAGTGGCAGAGGCTGCCTCCCCAAGTTCAGGAAAGGTATTTCTCGGACTTCCCCGGAAAGGGAACACCTGTGACTTAAGAGATCTTCGTGGAGTTGTCTCTCGAGCTCCCCCACGCAATGATAATAATTCCGGAATCCTTTCCGTGGGGAGGTACCTCCATTGGTCGGCAGCACTTGGGTTCTAACGGAATGCCTAAGCTCGTCTCTCCTGAGGGTTTTCCTAATGTCTCTGTGCCAGGGAATGCTAGGGGTTTTGCAGGAAGTCCCAGGGACAGAGGCTGCCTCCCCAAGGTTAGGAAAGGTATTTCTCGGACTTCACCGAACAAGGAACACCTGTGAATGAAGAGAGCTGCGTGAAGTTGTCTCTCCACCTCCCCAACGCACTGACAATGATTTCGGAATCCTGAGCGTAGGGAGGTTCCACCAACGGTCGGCAGCGTGTGGGTTCTAACAGAATTACAAAGCTCGTCTCCCCTGAGGGTTTTCCTAATGTCTCTGTGCCAGGGAATGCTAGGGGGGTTTGAAGGAAGTCCCAGTGGCAGAGGCTGCCTCCCCAAGGTCAGGAAAGTTATTTCTCGGACTTCCCCGGTCAGGGAACACCTGTGAATGAGGAGAGCTGCGTGGAGTTGTCTCTCGAGCTCCCCCACGCACTGACAATGGTTCCGGATTCCTGAGCGTGGGGAGGTTCCACCAACGGTCGGCAGCGCGTGGGTTCTAACGGAATGCCTAAGCTCGTCTCCCCTGAGGGTTTTCCTAATGTCTCTGTGCCAGGGAATGCTAGGGGGGTTTGCAGGAAGTCCCAGGGACAGAGGATGCCTCCACAAGGTCAGGGAAGGTATTTCTCGGACTTCCCCGAACGAGGAACACCTGTGAATCAAGAGAGCTGCGTGGAGTTGTCTCTGCACCTCCCCGACGCACTGACAATGGTTCCGGAATCCTGAGCATGGGGAGGTTCCACCAACGGTCGGCAGCGTGTCGGTTCTAACGGAATGCCTAAGCTCGTCTCCCCTGAGGGTTTTCCTAATGTCTCTGTGCCAGGGAATGCTAGGGGGGTTTGCAGGAAATCCCAGGGACAGAGGATGCCTCCACAAGGTCAGGGAAGGTATTTCTCGGACTTCCCCGAACAAGGAACACCTGTGAATCAAGAGAGCTGCGTGGAGTTGTCTCTGCACCTCCCCGACGCACTGACAATGGTTCCTGAATCCTGAGCATGGGGAGGTTCCACCAACGGTCGGCAGCGTGTGGGTTCTAACGGAATGCCTAAGCTCGTCTCCCCTGAGGGTTTTCCTAATGTCTCTGTGCCAGGGAATGCTAGGGGGGTTTGCAGGAAGTCCCAGGGACAGAGGCTGCCTCCCCAAGGTCAGGGAAGGTATTTCTCGGACTTCCCCTTGCAGGGAACACCTGTGACTGAAGAGAGCTGCGTGGAGTTGTCTCTCGAGCTCCCCCACGCGCTGACAATGGTTCCGGAATCCTGAGCGTGGGGAGGTTCCACCAACGGTCGGCAGCGCGTGTGTTCTAACGGAATGCCTTAGCTCGTCTCCCCTGAGGGTTTTTCTAATGTCTCTGTGCCAGGGAATGCTAGGGGTGTTTGCAGGAAGTCCCAGGGACAGAGGCTGCCTCCCCAAGGTCAGGGAAGATTTTTCTCGGACTTCCCCGAACAGGGAACACCTGTGACTGAAGAGAGCTGCGTGGAGTTGTCTCTCGAGCTCCCCCACGCACTGACAATGATTCCGGAATCCTGAGCGTGGGGAGGTACCACCAATGGTCGGCAGTGCGTGGGTTCTAATGGAATGCCTAAGCTCGTCTCCCCTAAGGGTTTTCCTAATATCTCTCTGCCAGGAAATGCTAGGGGGGTTTGCAGGAATTCCCAGTGACAGAGGCTGCCTCCCCAAGGTCAGGGAAGGTATTTCTCGGACTTCCCCATGCAGGGAACACCTGTGACTGAAGAGGACTGCGTGGAGTTGTCTCTCGAGCTCCCACACGCACTGACAATTGTTCCGGGAGCCTGAGCGTGGGGAGGTTCCACCAACGGTCGGCAGCGCGTGGGTTCTAACGGAATGCCTAAGCTCGTCTCCCCTGAGGGTTTTCCTAATGTCTCTGTGCCAGGGAATGCTAGGGGGGTTTGCAGGAAATCCCAGGGACAGAGGCTGCCTCCCAAAGGTCAAGGAAGGTATTTCTCGTACTTCCCCCAACAGGGAACACCTGTGAATGAAGAGAGCTGCGTGGAGTTGTCTATCGAGCTCCCCCACGCACTGACAATGGTTCCGGAATCCTGAGCGTGGGGAGGTTCCACCAACGGTCGGCAGCGCGTGGGTTCTAACGGAATGCCTAAGCTCGTCTCCCCTGAGGGTTTTCCTAATGTCTCTGTGCCAGGGAATGCTAGGGGATTTTGCAGGAAGTCCCAAGGACAGAGGCTGCCTCCCCAAGGTCTGGGAAGGTATTTCTCGGACTTCCCCGAACAAGGAACACCTGTGAATGAAGAGAGCTGCGTGGAGTTGTCTCTCGAGCTCCCCCACGCACTGACAATGGTTCCGGAATCCTGAGTTTGGGGAGGTTCCACCAACGGTCGGCAGTGCGTGGGTTCTAACGCAATGCCTTAGCCTGTCTCCCCTGAGGGTTTTCCTAATGTTTCTGTGCCAGAGAATGCTAGGGGTGTTTGCAGGAAGTCCCAGGGACAGAGGCTGCATCCCTAAGGTCAGGGAAGTTATTTCTCGGACTTCCCCGAACAAGGAACACCTGTGAATGAAGAGAGCTGCGTGGAGTTGTCTCTCCACATCCCCGACGCACTGACAATGGTTCCGGAATCCTGAGCGTGGGGAGGTTCAACCAACGGTCGGCAGCGAGTGGGTTCTAACAGAATTGCAAAACTCGTCTCCCCTGAGGGTTTTCCTAATGTCTCTGTGCCAGGGAATGCTAAGGGGGTTTGCAGAAAGTCCCAGGGACAGAGGCTGCCTCCCCAAGGTTAGGGAAGATTTTTCTCGGACTTCCCCGAACAGGGAACACCTGTGACTGAAGAGAGCTGCGTGGAGTTGTCTCTCGAGCTCCCTCACGCAGTGACAATTGTTCCGGAATCCTGAGCGTGGGGAGGTTCCACCAACGGTCGGCAGCGCGTGGGATGTAACGGAATTGCAAAGCTCGTCTCCCCTGAGGGTTTTTGTAATGTCTCTGTGCCAGGGAATGCTAGGGAGGTTTGAAGGAAGTCCCAGGGGCAGAGGCTGCCTCCCCAAGGTCAGGGAAGGTATTTCTCGGACTTCCCCGAGCAGGGATCACCTGTGACTGAAGAGAGCTTCGTGGAGTTGTCTCTCGAGCTCCCCCACGCGCTGACAATGTTTCCGGAATCCTGAGCGTGGGGAGGTACCTCCATTGGTCGGCAGCGCGTGGGTTCTAACGGAATTGCAAAGCTCTTCTCCCCTGAGGGTTTTCCTAATATCTCTGTGCCTGGGAATGCTAGGGGGGTTTGAAGGAATTCCCAGTGGCAGAGGCTGCCTCCCCAAGGTCAGGGAAGTTATTTTCGGACTTCCCCGAACAAGGAACACCTGTGAATCAAGAGAGCTGCGTGGAGTTGTCTCTCCACCTCCCCGACGCACTGACAATGTTTCCGGAATCCTGAGCGTGGGGAGTTTCAATAAACGGTCGGCAGCGAGTGGGTTCTAACAGAATTGCAAAGCTCGTCTCCCCTGAGGGTTTTCCTAATGTCTCTGTGCCAGGGAATGCTAGGGGGTTTTGCAGGAAGTCCTAGGGACAGAGGCTGCCTCCCCAAGTTCAGGGAAGGTATTTCTCGGACTTCCCCGAACAGGGAACACCTGTGATTGGAGAGAGCTGCGTGGAGTTGTCTCTCGAGCTCCCCCACGCACTGACAATGGTTCCGGAATCCTGAGCGTGGGGAGGTACCACCAATGGTCGGCAGTGCGTGGGTTCTATTGGAATGCCTAAGCTCGTCTCCCCTGAGGGTTTTCCTAATATCTCTGTGCCAGGGAATGCAAGGGGGGTTTGCAGGAATTCCCAGTGACAGAGGCTGCCTCCCCAAGGTCAGGGAATTTATTTCTCGGATTTCCCCGTGCAGGGAACACCTGTGACTGAAGAGGACTGCGTGGAGTTGTCTCTCGAGCTCCCCCACGCACTGACAATGGTTCCGGAATCCTGAGCGTGGGGAGGTTCCACCAACGGTCGGCAGTGCGTGGGATATAACGGAATAGCAAAGCTCGTCTCCCCTGAGGGGTTTCCTTGTGTCTCTGTGCCAGGGAATGCTAGGGTGGTTTGAAGGAAGTCCCAGTGGCAGAGGCTGCCTCCCCAAGTTCAGGAAAGGTATTTCTCGGACTTCCCCGGAAAGGGAACACCTGTGACTGAAGAGATCTGCGTGGAGTTGTCTCTCGAGCTCCCCCACGCAATGATAATAATTCCGGAATCCTTTCCGTGGGGAGGTACCTCCATTGGTCGGCAGCACTTGGGTTCTAACGGAGTGCCTAAGCTCGTCTCCCCTGAGGGTTTTCCTAATGTCTCTGTGCCAGGGAATGCTAGGGTTTTTGCAGGAAGTCCCAGGGACAGAGGCTGCCTCCCCAAGGTCAGGGAAGTTATTTCTCGGACTTCCCCAAACAGGGAACACCTGTGACTGAAGAGGACTGCGTGGAGTTGTCTCTCGAGCTCCCCCACGCACTGACAATGGTTCCGGAATCCTGAGCGTGGGGAGGTTCCAACAACGGTCGGCAGTGCGTGGGATATAACGGAATTGCAAAACTCGTCTCCCCTGAGGGGTTTCCTTGTGTCTCTGTGCCAGGGAATGCTAGGGTGGTTTGAAGGAAGTCCCAGTGGCAGAGGCTGCCTCCCCAAGTTCAGGAAAGGTATTTCTCGGACTTCCCCGGAAAGGGAACACCTGTGACTGAAGAGATCTTCGTGGAGTTGTCTCTCGAGCTCCCCCACGCAATGATAATAATTCCGGAATCCTTTCCGTGGGGAGGTACCTCCATTGGTCGGCAGCACTTGGGTTCTAACGGAATGCCTAAGCTCGTCTCTCCTGAGGGTTTTCCTAATGTCTCTGTGCCAGGGAATGCTAGGGGTTTTGCAGGAAGTCCCAGGGACAGAGGCTGCCTCCCCAAGGTTAGGAAAGGTATTTCTCGGACTTCACCGAACAAGGAACACCTGTGAATGAAGAGAGCTGCGTGAAGTTGTCTCTCCACCTCCCCAACGCACTGACAATGATTTCGGAATCCTGAGCGTAGGGAGGTTCCACCAACGGTCGGCAGCGCGTGGGTTCTATCGGAATGCCTAAGCTCGTCTCCCCTAAGGGTTTTCCTAATATCTCTCTGCCAGGAATGCTAGGGGTGTTTGCAGGAATTCCCAGTGACAGAGGCTGCCTCCCCAAGGTCAGGGAAGGTATTTCTCGGACTTCCCCATGCAGGGAACACCTGTGACTGAAGAGGACAGCGTGGAGTTGTCTCTCGAGCTCCCACACGCACTGACAATTGTTCCGGGAGCCTGAGCGTGGGGAGGTTCCACCAACGGTCGGCAGCGCGTGGGATCTAACGGAATTGCAAAGCTCGTCTCCCCTGAGGGTTTTCCTACTGTCTCTGTGCCAGGGAATGCTAGGGGGGTTTGAAGGAAGTCCCAGTGGCAGAGGCTGCCTCCCCAAGGTCAGGAAAGGTATTTCTCGGACTTCCCCGGTCAGGGAACACCTGTGAATGAGGAGAGCTGCGTGGAGTTGTCTCTCGAGCTCCCCCACGCACTGACAATGGTTCCGGATTCCTGAGCGTGGGGAGGTTCCACCAACGGTCGGCAGCGCGTGGGTTCTAACGGAATGCCTAAGCTCGTCTCCCCTGAGGGTTTTCCTAATGTCTCTGTGCCAGGGAATGCTAGGGGGGTTTGCAGGAATTCCCAGGGACAGAGGATGCCTCCCCAAGGTCAGGGAAGGTATTTCTCGGACTTCCCCGAACAAGGAACACCTGTGAATCAAGAGAGCTGCGTGGAGTTGTCTCTGCACCTCCCCGACGCACTGACAATGGTTCCGGAATCCTTTGCATGGGGAGGTTCCACCAACGGTCGGCAGCGTGTCGGTTCTAACGGAATGCCTAAGCTCGTCTCCCCTGAGGGTTTTCCTAATGTCTCTGTGCCAGGGAATGCTAGGGGGGTTTGCAGGAAATCCCAGGGACAGAGGATGCCTCCACAAGGTCAGGGAAGGTATTTCTCGGACTTCCCCGAACAAGGAACACCTGTGAATCAAGAGAGCTGCGTGGAGTTGTCTCTGCACCTCCCCGACGCACTGACAATGGTTCCGGAATCCTGAGCATGGGGAGGTTCCACCAACGGTCGGCAGCGTGTGGGTTCTAACGGAATGCCTAAGCTCGTCTCCCCTGAGGGTTTTCCTAATGTCTCTGTGCCAGGGAATGCTAGGGGGGTTTGCAGGAAGTCCCAGGGACAGAGGCTGCCTCCCCAAGGTCAGGGAAGGTATTTCTTGGACTTCCCCGTGCAGGGAACACCTGTGACTGAAGAGAGCTGCGTGGAGTTGTCTCTCGAGCTCCCCCACGCGCTGACAATGGTTCCGGAATCCTGAGCGTGGGGAGGTTCCACCAACGGTCGGCAGCGCGTGTGTTCTAACGGAATGCCTTAGCTCGTCTCCCCTGAGGGTTTTTCTAATGTCTCTGTGCCAGGGAATGCTAGGGGTGTTTGCAGGAAGTCCCAGGGACAGAGGCTGCCTCCCCAAGGTCAGGGAAGATTTTTCTCGGACTTCCCCGAACAGGGAACACCTGTGACTGAAGAGAGCTGCGTGGAGTTGTCTCTCGAGCTCCCCCACGCACTGACAATGATTCCGGAATCCTGAGCGTGGGGAGGTACCACCAATGGTCGGCAGTGCGTGGGTTCTAATGGAATGCCTAAGCTCGTCTCCCCTAAGGGTTTTCCTAATATCTCTCTGCCAGGAAATGCTAGGGGGGTTTGCAGGAATTCCCAGTGACAGAGGCTGCCTCCCCAAGGTCAGGGAAGGTATTTCTCGGACTTCCCCATGCAGGGAACACCTGTGACTGAAGAGGACTGCGTGGAGTTGTCTCTCGAGCTCCCACACGCACTGACAATTTTTCCGGGAGCCTGAGAGTGGGGAGGTTCCACCAACGGTCGGCAGCGCGTGGGTTCTAACGGAATGCCTAAGCTCGTCTCCCCTGAGGGTTTTCCTAATGTCTCTGTGCCAGGGAATGCTAGGGGGGTTTGCAGGAAATCCCAGGGACAGAGGCTGCCTCCCAAAGGTCAAGGAAGGTATTTCTCGTACTTCCCCCAACAGGGAACACCTGTGAATGAAGAGAGCTGCGTGGAGTTGTCTATCGAGCTCCCCCACGCACTGACAATGGTTCCGGAATCCTGAGCGTGGGGAGGTTCCACCAACGGTCGGCAGCGCGTGGGTTCTAACGGAATGCCTAAGCTCGTCTCCCCTGAGGGTTTTCCTAATGTCTCTGTGCCAGGGAATGCTAGGGGATTTTGCAGGAAGTCCCAAGGACAGAGGCTGCCTCCCCAAGGTCTGGGAAGGTATTTCTCGGACTTCCCCGAACAAGGAACACCTGTGAATGAAGAGAGCTGCGTGGAGTTGTCTCTCCAACTCCCCGACGCACTGACAATGTTTCCGGAATCCTGAGCGTGGGGAGGTTCCACCAACGGTCGTCAGCGAGTGGTTTCTAACAGAATTGGAAAGCTCGTCTCCCCTGAGTGTTTTCCTAATGTCTCTGTGCCAGGGAATGCTAGGGGGGTTTGCAGGAAGTCCCAGGGACAGAGGCTGCCTCCCCAAGGTCAGGGAAGGTATTTCTCGGACTTCCCCGAGCAGGGAACACCTGTGAATGAAGAGAGCTTCGTGGAGTTTTCTCTCGAGCTCCCCCACGCACTGACAATGTTTCTGCAATCCTGAGCGTGGGGAGGTTCCACCAACGGTCGGCAGCACGTGGGTTCTAACGGAATGCCTAAGCTCGTCTCCCCTGAGGGTTTTCCTAATGTCTCTGTGCCAGGGAATTCTCGGGGGATTTGCAGGAAGTCCCTGGGACAGAGGCTGCCTCCCCAAGGTCAGAGAAGGTCTTTTTCGGACTTCCCCGAACAGGGAACACCTGTGACTGAAGAGAGCTGCGTGGAGATATCTCTCGTGCTCCCCCACGCGCTGACAATGGTTCCGGAATCCTGAGCGTGGGGAGGTTCCACCAACGGTCGACAGCGCGTGGGTTCTAACGGAATGCCTAAGCTCGTCTCCCCTGAGGGTTTTCCTAATGTCTCTGTGCCAGGGAATGGTAGGGGGGTTTGCAGGAAATCCCAGGGACAGAGGCTGCCTCCCCAAGGTCAGGGAAGGTATTTCTCGGACTTCCCCGTACAAGGAACACCTGTGAATGAAGAGAGCTGCGTGGAGTTGTCTCTCCACCTCCCCGACTCACTGACAATGTTTCCGGAATCCTGAGCGTGGGGAGGTTCCACCAACGGACGGCAGCGCGTGTGTTCTAACGGAATGCCTAAGCTCGTCTCCCCTGAGGGTTTTCCTAATGTCTCTGTGCCAGGGAATGCTAGGGGAGTTTGCAGGAATTCCCAGAGACAGAGGCTGCCTCCCCAAGGTCAGGGAAGTTATTTCTCGGACTTCCCTGAGCATTGAACACCCGTGACTGAAGAGAGCTGCGTGGAGTTGTCTCTCGAGCTCCCCCACGCACTGACAATGTTTCCGAAATCCTGAGCGTGGGGAGGTTCCACCAATGGTCGGCAGCGCGTGGGTTCTAACGGAATGCCTTAGCTCGTCTCCCCTGAGGGTTTTCCTAATGTCTCTGTGCCAGGGAATGCTAGGGGGGTTTGCAGGAAATCACAGGGAAAGAGGCTGCCTCCCCAAGGTCAATGAAGGTATTTCTCGGACTTCCCCGGACAGGGAACACCTCTGAATTAAGAGAGCTGCGTGGAGTTTTCTCTCGAGCTCCGCCACGCACTGACAATGTTTCTGCAATCCTGAGCGTGGGGAGGTTCCACCAACGGTCGGCAGCACGTGGGTTCTAACGGAATGCCTAAGCTCGTCTCCCCTGAGGGTTTTCCTAATGTCTCTGTGCCAGGGAATTCTAGGGGGATTTGCAGGAAGTCCCTGGGACAGAGGCTGCCTCCCCAAAGTCAGAGAAGGTCTTTTTCGGATTTCCCCGAACAAGGAACACCTGTGACTGAAGAGAGCTGCGTGGAGATATCTCTCGTGCTCCCCCACGCGCTGACAATGGTTCCGGAATCCTGAGCGTGGGGATGTTCCACCAACGGTCGGCAGCGCGTGGGTTCTAACGGAATGCCTAAGCTCGTCTCCCCTGAGGGTTTTCCTAATGTCTCTGTGCCAGGGAATGCTAGGGGGGTTTGCAGGAAGTCCCAGGAACTGAGGCTGCCTCCCAAGGTCAGGGAAGGTATTTCTCGGACTTCCCCGAACAGGGAACACTTGTGGCTGAAGAGAGCTGCGTGGAGTTGTCTCTCGAGCTCCCCCACGCACTGACAATGGTTCCGGAATCCTGAGCGTGGGGAGGTTCCACCAACGGTCGGCAGCGCGTGGGTTCTAACGGAATGCCTAAGCTCGTCTCCCCTGAGGGTTTTCCTAATGTCTCTGTGCCAGGGAATGCTAGGGGGTTTGAAGGAAGTCCCAGTGGCAGAGGCTGCCTCCCCAAGTTCAGGGAAGGTATTTCTCGGACTTCCCCGGACAGGGAACAACTGTGACTTAAGAGAGCTGCGTGGAGTTGTCTCTCGAGCTCCCCCACGCAATGATAATGGTTCCGGAATCCTTACCGTGGGGAGGTACCTCCATTGGTCGGCAGCGCGTGGGTTCTAACGGAATGCCTAAGCTCGTCTCCCCTGAGAATTTTCCTAATGTCTCTGTGCCAGGGAAAGCTAGAGGGATTTGCAGGAATTCCCAGTGTCAGAGGCTGCCTCCCCAAGGTCAGGGAAGTTATTTCTCGGACTTCCCCATGCAGGGAACACCTGTGACTGAAGAGGACTGCGTGGAGTTGTCTCTCGAGCTCCCACACGCACTGACAATGGTTCCGGAAGCCTGAGCGTGGGGAGGTTCCACCAACGGTCGGCAGCGCGTGGGTTCTAACGGAATGCCTAAGCTCGTCTCCCCTGAGGGTTTTCCTAATGTCTCTGTGCCAGGGAACGCTAGGGGGGTTTGCAGGAAATCCCAGGGACAGAGGCTGCCTCCCAAAGGTCAAGGAAGGTATTTCTCGTACTTCCCCCAACAGGGAACACCTGTGAATGAAGAGAGCTACGTGGAGTTGTCTCTCGAGCTTCCCCACGCACTGACAATGGTTCCGGAATCCTGAGCGTGGGGAGGTTCCACCAACGGTCCGCAGCGCGTGGGTTCAAACGGAATGCCTAAGCTCGTCTCCCCTGAGGGTTTTCCTAATGTCTCTCTGCCAGGGAATGCTAGGGGGTTTTGCAGGAAGTCCCAAGGACAGAGGCTGCCTCCCCAAGGTCTGGGAAGGTATTTCTCGGACTTCCCCGAACAAGGAACACCTGTGAATGAAGAGAGCTGCGTGGAGTTGTCTCTCCAACTCCCCGACGCACTGACAATGGTTCCGGAATCCTGAGCCTGGGGAGGTTCCACCAACGGTCGTCAGCGAGTGGTTTCTAACAGAATTGGAAAACTCGTCTCCCCTGAGGGTTTTCCTAATGTCTCTGTGCCAGGGAATGCTAGGGGGGTTTGCAGGAAGTCCCAGGGTCAGAGGCTGCCTCCCCAAGGTCAGGGAAGGTATTTCTCGGACTTCCCCGAGCAGGGAACACCTGTGACTGAAGAGAGCTTCGTGGAGTTGTCTCTCGAGCTCCCCCACGCACTGACAATGTTTCCGGAAGCCCGAGCGTGGGGAGGTTCCACCAACGGTCGGCAGCACGTGGGTTCTAACGGAATGTCTAAGCTCATCTCCCCTGAGGGTTTTCCTAATGTGTCTGTGCCAGGGAATGCTAGGGGGGTTTGCAGGAAGTCCCAGGGACAGAGGCTGCCCACCCAAAGTCAGGGAAGATTTTTCTCGGACTTCCCCGAACAGGGAACACCTGTGACTGAAGAGAGCTGCGTGGAGTTGTCT
This sequence comes from Vicugna pacos, assembly GCF_048564905.1. Lineage (NCBI taxonomy): Eukaryota > Metazoa > Chordata > Mammalia > Artiodactyla > Camelidae > Vicugna > Vicugna pacos. The sequence continues at coordinate 57,404,770 of NW_027328721.1, forward strand.
CTCGATCTCCCCCACGCACTGACAATGGTTCCGGAATCCTGAGCGTGGGGAGGTTCCACCAACGGTCGGCAGCGCGTGGGTTCTAACGGAATGCCTAAGCTCGTCTCCCCTGAGGTTTTTCCTAATGTCTCTGTGCCAGGGAATGCTAGGGGGGTTTGCAGGAAGTCCCAGGGACAGAGGCTGGCTCCCCAAGTTCAGGGAAGGTATTTCTCGGACTTCCCCGAACAAGGAACACCTGTGAATGAAGAGAGCTGCGTGGAGTTGTCTCTCCACCTCCCCGACGCACTGACAATGGTTCCGGAATCCTGAGCGTGGGGAGGTTCCACCAACGGTCGGCAGCGCGTGTGTTCTAACGGAATGCCTAAGCTCGTCTCGCCTGAGGGTTTTCCTAATGTCTCTGTGCCAGGGAATGCTAGGGGGGTTTGCAGGAAGTCCCAGGGACAGAGGCTGCCTCCCCAAAGTCAGGGAAGGTATTTCTCGGACTTCCCCGAACAGGGAACACCTGTGACTGAAGAGAGCTGCGTGGAGTTGTCTCTCGAGCTCCCCCACGCACTGACAATGGTTCCGGAATCCGGAGCGTGGGGAGGTTCCACCAACGGTCGGCAGCGCGTGGGTTCTAACGGAATGCCTAAGCTCGTCTCCCCTGAGGGTTTTCCTAATGTCTCTGTGCCAGGGAATGCTAGGGGGGTTTGCAGGAAGTCCCAGGGACAGAGGCTGCCTCCCCAAGGTCAGGGAAGGTATTTCACGGTCTTCCCCAAACAGGGAACACCTGTGAGTGAAGAGAGCTGCGTGGAGTTGTCTCTCCACCTCCCCGACGCACTGACAATTTTTCCGGAATACTGAGCGTGGGGAGGTTCCACCAACGGTCGGCAGCGCGTGGGTTCTAACGGAATGCCTAAGCTCGTCTCGCCTGAGGGTTTTCCTAATTTCTCTGTGCCAGGGAAGGCTAGGGGGGTTTGCAGGAAGTCCCAGTGACAGAGGCTGCCTCCCCAAGGTCAGGGAAGTTATTTCTCGGACTTCCCTGCGCATTGAACACCCGTGACTGAAGAGAGCTGCGTGGAGTTGTCTCTCGAGCTCCCCCACGCACTGACAACGGTTCCGAAATCCTGAGCGTGGGGAGGTTCCACCAATGGTCGGCAGCGCGTGGGTTCTAACGGAATGCCTTAGCTCGTCTCCCCTGAGGGTTTTCCTAATGTCTCTGTGCCAGGGAATGCTAGGGGGGTTTGCAGGAAATCACAGGGAAAGAGGCTGCCTCCCCAAGGTCAATGAAGGTATTTCTCGGACTTCCCCGGACAGGGAACACCTCTGAATGAAGAGAGCTGCGTGGAGTTTTCTCTCGAGCTCCCCCACGCACTGACAATGTTTCTGCAATCCTGAGCGTGGGGAGGTTCCACCAACGGTCGGCAGCGCATGGGTTCTAACGGAATGCCTAAGATCGTCTCCCCTGAGGGTTTTCCTAATGTCTCTGTGCCAGGGAATGCTAGGGGGGTTTGCAGGAAGTCCCAGAAACTGAGGCTGCCTCCCAAGGTCAGGGAAGGTATTTCTCGGACTTCCCCGAACAGGGAACACTTGTGGCTGAAGAGAGCTGCGTGGAGTTGTCTCTCGAGCTCCCCCACGCACTGACAATGCTTCCGGAATCCTGAGCGTGGGGAGGTACCACCAATGGTCGGCAGTGCGTGGGTTCTAATGGAATGCCTAAGCTCGTCTCCCCTGAGGGTTTTCCTAATATCTCTGTGCCAGGGAATGCTAGGGGGGTTTGCAGGAATTCCCACTGACAGAGGCTGCCTCCCCAAGGTCAGGGAATGTATTTCTCGGACTTCCCGTGCAGGGAACACCTGTGACTGAAGAGGACTGCGTGGAGTTGTCTCTCGAGCTCCCCCAAGCACTGACAATGGTTCCGGAAGCCTGAGCGTGGGGAGGTTCCACCAACGGTCGGCAGCGCGTGGGTTCTAACGGAATGCCTAAGCTCGTCTCCACTGAGGGTTTTCCTAATGTCTCTGTGCCAGGGAATGCTAGGGGTTTGAAGGAAGTCCCAGTGGCAGAGGCTGTCTCACCAAGGTCAGGAAAGGTATTTCTCGGACTTCCCCGGACAGGGAACACCTGTGACTGAGGAGAGCTGCGTTGAGTTGTCTCTCGAGCTCCCCCACGCAATGATAATGGTTCCGGAATCCTTACCGTTTGGAGGTACCTCCATTGGTCGGCAGCGCGTGGGTTCTAACGGAATGCCTAAGCTCGTCTCCCCTGAGAATTTTCCTAATGTCTCTGTGCCAGGGAAAGCTTGAGGGATTTGCAGGAATTCCCAGTGTCAGAGGCTGCCTCCCCAATGTCAGGGAAGTTATTTCTCGGACTTCCCCAAACAGGGAACACCTGTGACTGAAGAGAGCTGCGTGGAGTTGTCTGTCGATCTCCCCTACGCACTGAAAATGTTTCTGGAATCCTGACCGTGCGGAGGTTCCACCAACGGTCGGCAGCGTGTGGGTTCTAACGGAATGCCTAAGCTCGTCTCCCCTGAGGGTTTTTCTAATGTCTCTGTGCCAGGGAATGCTTGGGGGGTTTGAAGGAAGACCCAGGGACAGAGGCTGCCTCCCCAAGGTCAGGGAAGGTATTTCTCGGACTTCCCCGAGCAGGGAACACCTGTGACTGAAGAGAGCTGCGTGGAGTTGTCTCTCGAGCTCCCCCACGCACTGACAATGGTTCCGGAATCCTGAGCGTGGGGAGGTTCCACCAACGGTCGGTAGCGCGTGGGTTCTAACGGAATTGCAAGCTCGTCTCCCCTGAGGGTTTTCCTAATATCTCTGTGCCAGGGAATGCTTGGGGGGGTTTGAAGGAAGTCCCAGTGGCAGAGACTGCCTCCCCAAGGTCAGGAAAGTTATTTCTCGGACTTCCCCGGACAGGGAGCACCTGTGACTGAGGAGAGCTGCGTGGAGTTGTCTCTCGAGCTCCCCCACGCACTGACAATGCTTCCGGAATCCTGAGCGTTGGGAGGTTCCACCAACCTTCGGCAGCGCGTGGGTTTTAACGGAATGCCTAAGCTCGTCTCCCCTGAGGGTTTTCCTAATATCTCTGTGCCAGGGAATACTAGGGGGGTTTGCAGGAAGTCCCAGGGACAGAGTCTGACTCCCCAAGGTCAGGGAAGGTTTTTCTCGGACTTCCCCGAACAGGGAACACCTGTGACTGAAGAGAGCTGCGTGGAGTTGTCTCTCCACCTCCCCGACGCACTGACAATGGTTCCGCAATCCTGACGGTGGGGAGGTTCCACCAACGGTGGGAAGCGAGTGGGTTCTAACGGAACTGCAATGCTCGTCTCCCCTGAGGGTTTTCCAGGTGTCTCTATGCCTGGGAAGTCTAGGGGGTTTTGCAGGAAGTCCCAGGGACAGAGGCTGCATCCCCAAGGTCAGGGAAGGTATTTCTCGGACTTCCCCAAACAGGGAACACCTGTGAATGAAGAGAGCTGCGTGGAGTTGTCTCTCGAGCTCCCCCACGCGCTGACAATGGTTCCGGAATCCTGAGGGTGGGGAGGTTCCACCAACGGTCGGCAGCGCATGGGTTCTAACGGAAAGCTTTAGCTCGTCTCCCCTGAGGGTTTTCCTAGAGTTTCTGTGCCAGGGAATGCTAGGGGGGTTTGCAGGAAGTCCCAGGGACAGAGGCTGCCTACCCAAGGTCAGGGAAGATTTTTCTCGGACTTCCCTGAACAGGGAACACCTGTGACTGAAGAGAGCTGCGTGGAGTTGTCTCTCGAGGTCCCCCACGCACTGACAATGGTTCCGGAATCCTGAGCTTGGGGAGGTTCCACGAACGGTCGGCAGCGCGTGGGTTCTAACGGAATGCCTAAGCTCGTCTCCCCTGAGGCTTTTCCTAATATCTCTGTGCCAGGGAATGCTAGGGTTTTTGCAGGAAATCCCAGGGACAGAGGCTGCCTCCCCAAGGTCAGGGAAGTTATTTCTCGGACTTCCCCGAACAGGGAACACTTGTGACTGAAGAGAGCTGCGTGGAGTTTTCTCTCGAGCTCCCCCACGCACTGACAATGGTTCCGGAATCCTGAGGGTGGGGAGGTACCACCAATGGTCGGCAGTGCGTGGGTTCTAATTGAATGCCTAAGCTCGTCTCCCCTGAGTGTTTTCCTAATATCTCTGTGCCAGGGAATGCTAGGGGGGTTTGCAGGAATTCCCAGTGACAGAGGATGCCTCCCAAAGTTCACGGAAGATTTTTCTCGGACTTCCCGTGCAGGGAACACCTGTGACTGAAGAGGACTGAGTGGAGTTGTCTCTCGAGCTCCCCCAAGCACTGACAATGGTTCCGGAAACCTGAGCGTGGGGAGGTTCCACCAACGTTCGGCAGCGCGTGGGTTCTAACGGAATGCCTAAGCTCGTCTCCCCTGAGGGTTTTCCTAATGTGTCTGTGCCAGGGAATGCTAGGGGGTATGCAGGAAATCCCAGGGACAGAGGCTGCCTCCCAAAGGTCAAGGAAGGTATTTCTCGGACTTCCCCGAGCAGGGAACACCTGTGACTGAAGAGAGCTGCGTGGAGTTGTCTCTCGAGCTCCCCCACGCACTGACAATGGTTCCGGAATCCTGAGTGTGGGGAGGTTCCACCAACGGTCGGTAGCGCGTGGGTTCTAACGGAATTGCAAAGCTCGCCTCCCCTGAGGGTTTTCCTAATATCTCTGTGCCAGGGAATGCTAGGGGGGATTGAAGGAAGTCCCAGTGGCAGAGACTGCCTCCCCAAGGTCAGGAAAGTTACTTCTCGGACTTCCCTGGACAGGGAGCACCTGTGACTGAGGAGATCTGCGTGGAGTTTTCTCTCGAGCTCCCCCACGCACTGACAATGCTTCCGGAATCCTGAGCGTTGGGAGGTTCCACCAACGGTGGGCAGCGTGTGGGTTCTAACGGAACTGCAATGCTCGTCTCCCCTGACGGTTTTCCAAGTGTCTCTATCCCCGGGAAGTCTAGGGGGGTTTGCAGGAAATTCCAGGGACATAGGTTGCCTCCCAAGGTCAGGGAAGGTATTTCTCGGACTTCCCCGAACAGGGAACACCAGTGACTGAAGAGAGCTTCGTGGAGTTGTCTGTCGATCTCCCCTACGCACTGAAAATGTTTCTGGAATCCTGAGCGTGGGGAGGTTCCACCAATGGTCGGCAGCGTATGGGTTCTAACGGAATGCCTTAGCTCGTCTCCCCTGAGGGTTTTCCTAATGTCTCTGTGCCAGGCAATGCTAGGGTTTTTGCAGGAAGTCCCAGGGACAGAGGCTGCCTCCCCAAGGTCAGGGAAGTTATTTCTCGGACTTCCCCAAACAGGGAACACCTGTGACTGAAGAGAGCTGCGTGGAGTTGTCTCTCCACCTCCCCGACGCACTGACAATATTTCCGGAATCCTGAGCGTGGGGAGGTTCCACCAACGGTCGGCAGCGCGTGGGTGCTAACAGAATTGCAAAGCTCGTCTCCCCTGAGGGTTTTCCTAATGTCTCTGTGCCAGGGAAGGCTAGGGGGTTTTGCAGGAAGTCCCAGGGACAGAGGCTGCCTCCCCAAGGTTAGGGAAGTTATTTCTCGGACTTCCCCGAGCAGGGAACACCTGTGACTGAAGAGAGCTGCGTGGAGTTGTCTCTCGAGCTCCCCCACGCGCTGACAATGGTTCCGGAATCCTGAGCGCGGGGAGGTACCACCAATGGTCGGCAGTGCGTGGGTTCTAATGGAATGCCTAAGCTCGTCTCCCCTGAGGGTTTTCCTAATATCTCTCTGCCAGGAAATGCTAGGGGGGTTTGCAGGAAATCCCAGGGACAGAGGCTGCCTCCCAAAGGTCAAGGAAGGTATTTCTCGTACTTCGCCGGACAGGGAACACCTGTGAATGAAGAGAGCTGCGTGGAGTTGTCTCTCGAGCTCCCCCACGCACTGACAATGGTTCCGGAATCCTGAGCGTGGGGAGGTTCCAACAACGGTCGGCAGCGCGTGGGTTCTAACGGAATGCCTAAGCTCGTCTCCCCTGAGGGTTTTCCTAATGTTTCTGTGCCAGGGAATGCTAGGGGGTTTTGCAGGAAATCCCAAGGACAGAGGCTGAATCCCCAAAGTCTGGGAAGGTATTTCTCGGACTTCCCCGAACAAGGAACACCTGTGAATGAAGAGAGCTGCGTGGAGTTTTCTCTCCACCTCCCCGACGCACTGACAATGGTTCCGGAATCCTGAGCGTGGGGAGGTTCCACCAACGGTCGGCAGCGCGTGTGTTCTAACGGAATGCCTAAGCTCGTCTCCCCTGAGGGTTTTCCTAATGTCTCTGTGCCAGGGAATGCTAGGGGGGTTTGCAGGAAGTCCCAGGGACAGAGGCTGCCTCCCCAAGGTCAGGGAAGGTATTTCTCGGGCTTCCCCGAACAGGGAACACCTGTGACTGAAGAGAGCTTCGTGGAGTTGTCTCTCGAGCTCCCCCACGCGCTGACAATGGTTCCGGAATCCTGAGCGTGGGGAGGTTCCACCAACGGTCGGCAGCGCGTGGGTTCTAACGGAATGCCTAAGCTCGTCTCGCCTGAGGGTTTTCCTAATGTCTCTGTGCCAGGGAAGGCTAGGGGGGTTTGCAGGAAGTCCCAGTGACAGAGGCTGCCTCCCCAAGGTCAGGGAAGTTATTTCTCGGACTTCCCTGAGCATTGAACACCCGTGACTGAAGAGAGCTGCGTGGAGTTGTCTCTCGAGCTCCCCCACGCACTGACAATGGTTCCGAAATCCTGAGCGTGGGGAGGTTCCACCAATGGTCGGCAGCGCGTGGGTTCTAACGGAATGCCTTAGCTCATCTCCCCTGAGGGTTTTCCTAATGTCTCTGTGCCAGGGAATGCTAGGGGGGTTTGCAGGAAATCACAGGGAAAGAGGCTGCCTCCCCAAGGTCAATGAAGGTATTTCTCGGACTTCCCGGGACAGGGAACACCTCTGAATGAAGAGAGCTGCGTGGAGTTTTCTCTCGAGCTCCCCCACGCACTGACAATGTTTCTGCAATCCTGAGCGTGGGGAGGATCCACCAACGGTCGGCAGCACGTGGGTTCTAACGGAATGCCAAAGCTCGTCTCCCCTGAGGGTTTTCCTAATGTCTCTGTGCCAGGGAATTCTAGGGGGATTTGCAGGAAGTCCCTGGGACAGAGGCTGCCTCCCCAAGGTAAGAGAAGTTCTTTTTCGGACTTCCCCGAACAGGGAACACCTGTGACTGAAGAGAGCTGCGTGGAGATATCTCTCGTGCTCCCCCACGTGCTGACAATGGTTCCGGAATCCTGAGCGTGGGGACGTTCCACCAACGGTCGGCAGCGCGTGGGTTCTAACGGAATGCCTAAGCTCGTCTCCCCTGAGGGTTTTCCTAATGTCTCTGTGCCAGGGAATGCTAGGGGGGTTTGCAGGAATTCCCAGGAACTGAGGCTGCCTCCCAAGGTCAGGGAAGGTATTTCTCGGACTTCCCCGAACAGGGAACACTTGTGGCTGAAGAGAGCTGCGTGGAGTTGTCTCTCGAGCTCCACCACGCACTGACAATGGTTCCGGAATCCTGAGCGTGGGAAGGTACCACCAATGGTCGGCAGTGAGTGGGTTCTAATGGAATGCCTAAGCTCGTCTCCCCTGAGGGTTTTCCTAATATCTCTGTGCCAGGGAATGCTAGGGGGGTTTGCAGGAATTCCCACTGACAGAGGCTGCCTCCCCAAGGTCAGGGAATGTATTTCTCGGACTTCCCGTGCAGGGAACACCTGTGACTGAAGAGGACTGCGTGGAGGTGTCTCTCGAGCTCCCCCAAGCACTGACAATGGTTCCGGAAGCCTGAGCGTGGGGAGGTTCCACCAACGGTCGGCAGCGCGTGGGTTCTAACGGAATGCCTAAGCTCGTCTCCACTGAGGGTTTTCCTAATGTCTCTGTGCCAGGGAATGCTAGGGGTTTGAAGGAAGTCCCAGTGGCAGAGGCTGCCTCACCAAGGTCAGGAAAGGTATTTCTCGGTCTTCCCCAAACAGGGAACACCTGTGAGTGAAGAGAGCTGCGTGGAGTTGTCTCTCCACCTCCCCGACGCACTGACAATTTTTCCGGAATACTGAGCGTTGGGAGGTTCCACCAACGGTCGGCAGCGCGTGGGTTCTAACGGAATGCCTAAGCTCGTCTCGCCTGAGGGTTTTCCTAATGTCTCTGTGCCAGGGAAGGCTAGGGGGGTTTGCAGGAAGTCCCAGTGACAGAGGCTGCCTCCCCAAGGTCAGGGAAGTTATTTCTCGGACTTCCCTGAGCATTGAACACCCGTGACTGAAGAGAGCTGCGTGGAGTTGTCTCTCGAGCTCCCCCACGCACTGACAATGGTTCCGAAATCCTGAGCGTGGGGAGGTTCCACCAATGGTCGGCAGCGCGTGGGTTCTAACGGAATGCCTTAGCTCGTCTCCCCTGAGGGTTTTCCTAATGTCTCTGTGCCAGGGAATGCTAGGGGGGTTTGCAGGAAGTCCCAGGGATAGAGGCTGCCTACCCAAGGTCAGGGAAGATTTTTCTCGGACTTCCCTGAACAGGGAACACCTGTGACTGAAGAGAGCTGCGTGGAGTTGTCTCTCGAGCTCCCCCACGCACTGACAACGGTTCCGAAATCCTGAGCGTGTGGAGGTTCCACCAATGGTCGGCAGCGCGTGGGTTCTAACGGAATGCCTTAGCTCGTCTCCCCTGAGGGTTTTCCTAATGTCTCTGTGCCAGGGAATGCTAGGGGGGTTTGCAGGAAATCACAGGGAAAGAGGCTGCCTCCCCAAGGTCAATGAAGGTATTTCTCGGACTTCCCCGGACAGGGAACACCTCTGAATGAAGAGAGCTGCGTGGACTTTTCTCTCGAGCTCCCCCACGCACTGACAATGTTTCTGCAATCCTGAGCGTGGGGAGGTTCCACCAACGGTCGGCAGCGCATGGGTTCTAACGGAATGCCTAAGATCGTCTCCCCTGAGGGTTTTCCTAATGTCTCTGTGCCAGGGAATGCTAGGGGGGTTTGCAGGAAGTCCCAGAAACTGAGGCTGCCTCCCAAGGTCAGGGAAGGTATTTCTCGGACTTCCCCGAACAGGGAACACTTGTGGCTGAAGAGAGCTGCGTGGAGTTGTCTCTCGAGCTCCCCCACGCACTGACAATGGTTCCGGAATCCTGAGCGTGGGGAGGTACCACCAATGGTCGGCAGTGCGTGGGTTCTAATGGAATGCCTAAGCTCGTCGCCCCTGAGGGTTTTCCTAATATCTCTGTGCCAGGGAATGCTAGGGGGGTTTGCAGGAATTCCCACTGACAGAGGCTGCCTCCCCAAGGTCAGGGAATGTATTTCTCGGACTTCCCGTGCAGGGAACACCTGTGACTGAAGAGGACTGCGTGGAGTTGTCTCTCGAGCTCCCCCAAGCACTGACAATGGTTCCGGAAGCCTGAGCGTGGGGAGGTTCCACCAACGGTCGGCAGCGCGTGGGTTCTAACGGAATGCCTAAGCTCGTCTCCACTGAGGGTTTTCCTAATGTCTCTGTGCCAGGGAATGCTAGGGGTTTGAAGGAAGTCCCAGTGGCAGAGGCTGTCTCACCAAGGTCAGGAAAGGTATTTCTCGGACTTCCCCGGACAGGGAACACCTGTGACTGAGGAGAGCTGCGTTGAGTTGTCTCTCGAGCTCCCCCACGCAATGATAATGGTTCCGGAATCCTTACCGTTTGGAGGTACCTCCATTGGTCGGCAGCGTGTGGGTTCTAACGGAATGCCTAAGCTCGTCTCCCCTGAGGGTTTTTCTAATGTCTCTGTGCCAGGGAACGCTTGGGGGGTTTGCAGGAAGACCCAGGGACAGAGGCTGCCTCCCCAAGGTCAGGGAAGGTATTTCTCGGACTTCCCCGAGCAGGGAACCCCTGTGACTGAAGAGAGCTGCGTGGAGTTGTCTCTCGAGCTCCCCCACGCACTGACAATGGTTCCGGAATCCTGAGCGTGGGGAGGTTCCACCAACGGTCGGTAGCGCGTGGGTTCTAACGGAATTGCAAGCTCGTCTCCCCTGAGGGTTTTCCTAATATCTCTGTGCCAGGGAATGCTTGGGGGGGTTTGAAGGAAGTCCCAGTGGCAGAGACTGCCTCCCCAAGGTCAGGAAAGTTATTTCTCGGACTTCCCCGGACAGGGAGCACCTGTGACTGAGGAGAGCTGCGTGGAGTTGTCTCTCGAGCACCCCCACGCACTGACAATGCTTCCGGAATCCTGAGCGTTGGGAGGTTCCACCAACCTTCGGCAGCGCGTGGGTTTTAACGGAATGCCTAAGCTCGTCTCCCCTGAGGGTTTTCCTAATATCTCTGTGCCAGGGAATGCTAGGGGGGTTTGCAGGAAGTCCCAGGGACAGAGTCTGACTCCCCAAGGTCAGGGAAGGTTTTTCTCGGACTTCCCCGAACAGGGAACACCTGTGACTGAAGAGAGCTGCGTGGAGTTGTCTCTCCACCTCCCCGACGCACTGACAATGGTTCCGCAATCCTGAGCGTGGGGAGGTTCCACCAATGGTCGGCAGCGCGTGGGTTCAAACGGAATGCCTTAGCTCGTCTCCCCTGAGGGTTTTCCTAATGTCTCTGTGCCAGGGAATGCTAGGGGGGTTTGCAGGAAATCACAGGGAAAGAGGCTGCCTCCCCAAGGTCAATGAAGGTATTTCTCGGACTTCCCGGGACAGGGAACACCTCTGAATGAAGAGAGCTGCGTGGAGTTTTCTCTCGAGCTCCCCCACGCACTGACAATGTTTCTGCAATCCTGAGCGTGGGGAGGTTCCACCAACGGTCGGCAGCACGTGGGTTCTAACGGAATGCCAAAGCTCGTCTCCCCTGAGGGTTTTCCTAATGTCTCTGTGCCAGGGAATTCTAGGGGGATTTGCAGGAAGTCCCTGGGACAGAGGCTGCCTCCCCAAGGTAAGAGAAGGTCTTTTTCGGACTTCCCCGAACAGGGAACACCTGTGACTGAAGAGAGCTGCGTGGAGATATCTCTCGTGCTCCCCCACGTGCTGACAATGGTTCCGGAATCCTGAGCGTGGGGACGTTCCACCAACGGTCGGCAGCGCGTGGGTTCTAACGGAATGCCTAAGCTCGTCTCCCCTGAGGGTTTTCCTAATGTCTCTGTGCCAGGGAATGCTAGGGGGGTTTGTAGGAATTCCCAGGAACTGAGGCTGCCTCCCAAGGTCAGGGAAGGTATTTCTCGGACTTCCCCGAACAGGGAACACTTGTGGCTGAAGAGAGCTGCGTGGAGTTGTCTCTCGAGCTCCCCCACGCACTGACAATGGTTCCGGAATCCTGAGGGTGGGGAGGTTCCACCAACGGTCGGCAGCGCATGGGTTCTAACGGAAAGCTTTAGCTCGTCTCCCCTGAGGGTTTTCCTAGAGTTTCTGTGCCAGGGAATGCTAGGGGGGTTTGCAGGAAGTCCCAGGGACAGAGGCTGCCTACCCAAGGTCAGGGAAGATTTTTCTCGGACTTCCCTGAACAGGGAACACCTGTGACTGAAGAGAGCTGCGTGGAGTTGTCTCTCGAGGTCCCCCACGCACTGACAATGGTTCCGGAATCCTGAGCTTGGGGAGGTTCCACGAACGGTCGGCAGCGCGTGGGTTCTAACGGAATGCCTAAGCTCGTCTCCCCTGAGGCTTTCCCTAATATCTCTGTGCCAGGGAATGCTAGGGTTTTTGCAGGAAATCCCAGGGACAGAGGCTGCCTCCCCAAGGTCAGGGAAGTTATTTCTCGGACTTCCCCGAACAGGGAACACTTGTGACTGAAGAGAGCTGCGTGGAGTTTTCTCTCGAGCTCCCCCACGCACTGACAATGGTTCCGGAATCCTGAGGGTGGGGAGGTACCACCAATGGTCGGCAGTGCGTGGGTTCTAATTGAATGCCTAAGCTCGTCTCCCCTGAGTGTTTTCCTAATATCTCTGTGCCAGGGAATGCTAGGGGGGTTTGCAGGAATTCCCAGTGACAGAGGATGCCTCCCAAAGTTCACGGAAGATTTTTCTCGGACTTCCCGTGCAGGGAACACCTGTGACTGAAGAGGACTGAGTGGAGTTGTCTCTCGAGCTCCCCCAAGCACTGACAATGGTTCCGGAAACCTGAGCGTGGGGAGGTTCCACCAACGTTCGGCAGCGCGTGGGTTCTAACGGAATGCCTAAGCTCGTCTCCCCTGAGGGTTTTCCTAATGTGTCTGTGCCAGGGAATGCTAGGGGGTATGCAGGAAATCCCAGGGACAGAGGCTGCCTCCCAAAGGTCAAGGAAGGTATTTCTCGGACTTCCCCGAGCAGGGAACACCTGTGACTGAAGAGAGCTGCGTGGAGTTGTCTCTCGAGCTCCCCCACGCACTGACAATGGTTCCGGAATCCTGAGTGTGGGGAGGTTCCACCAACGGTCGGTAGCGCGTGGGTTCTAACGGAATTGCAAAGCTCGCCTCCCCTGAGGGTTTTCCTAATATCTCTGTGCCAGGGAATGCTAGGGGGGATTGAAGGAAGTCCCAGTGGCAGAGACTGCCTCCCCAAGGTCAGGAAAGTTACTTCTCGGACTTCCCTGGACAGGGAGCACCTGTGACTGAGGAGATCTGCGTGGAGTTTTCTCTCGAGCTCCCCCACGCACTGACAATGCTTCCGGAATCCTGAGCGTTGGGAGGTTCCACCAACGGTGGGCAGCGTGTGGGTTCTAACGGAACTGCAATGCTCGTCTCCCCTGACGGTTTTCCAAGTGTCTCTATCCCCGGGAAGTCTAGGGGGGTTTGCAGGAAATTCCAGGGACATAGGTTGCCTCCCAAGGTCAGGGAAGGTATTTCTCGGACTTCCCCGAACAGGGAACACCAGTGACTGAAGAGAGCTTCGTGGAGTTGTCTGTCGATCTCCCCTACGCACTGAAAATGTTTCTGGAATCCTGAGCGTGGGGAGGTTCCACCAATGGTCGGCAGCGTATGGGTTCTAACGGAATGCCTTAGCTCGTCTCCCCTGAGGGTTTTCCTAATGTCTCTGTGCCAGGCAATGCTAGGGTTTTTGCAGGAAGTCCCAGGGACAGAGGCTGCCTCCCCAAGGTCAGGGAAGTTATTTCTCGGACTTCCCCAAACAGGGAACACCTGTGACTGAAGAGAGCTGCGTGGAGTTGTCTCTCCACCTCCCCGACGCACTGACAATATTTCCGGAATCCTGAGCGTGGGGAGGTTCCACCAACGGTCGGCAGCGCGTGGGTGCTAACAGAATTGCAAAGCTCGTCTCCCCTGAGGGTTTTCCTAATGTCTCTGTGCCAGGGAAGGCTAGGGGGTTTTGCAGGAAGTCCCAGGGACAGAGGCTGCCTCCCCAAGGTTAGGGAAGTTATTTCTCGGACTTCCCCGAGCAGGGAACACCTGTGACTGAAGAGAGCTGCGTGGAGTTGTCTCTCGAGCTCCCCCACGCGCTGACAATGGTTCCGGAATCCTGAGCGCGGGGAGGTACCACCAATGGTCGGCAGTGCGTGGGTTCTAATGGAATGCCTAAGCTCGTCTCCCCTGAGGGTTTTCCTAATATCTCTCTGCCAGGAAATGCTAGGGGGGTTTGCAGGAAATCCCAGGGAAAGAGGCTGCCTCCCAAAGGTCAAGGAAGGTATTTCTCGTACTTCGCCGGACAGGGAACACCTGTGAATGAAGAGAGCTGCGTGGAGTTGTCTCTCGAGCTCCCCCACGCACTGACAATGGTTCCGGAATCCTGAGCGTGGGGAGGTTCCACCAACGGTCGGCAGCGCGTGGGTTCTAACGGAATGCCTAAGCTCGTCTCCCATGAGGGTTTTCCTAATGTTTCTGTGCCAGGGAATGCTAGGGGGTTTTGCAGGAAATCCCAAGGACAGAGGCTGAATCCCCAAAGTCTGGGAAGGTATTTCTCGGACTTCCCCGAACAAGGAACACCTGTGAATGAAGAGAGCTGCGTGGAGTTTTCTCTCCACCTCCCCGACGCACTGACAATGGTTCCGGAATCCTGAGCGTGGGGAGGTTCCACCAACGGTCGGCAGCGCGTGTGTTCTAACGGAATGCCTAAGCTCGTCTCCCCTGAGGGTTTTCCTAATGTCTCTGTGCCAGGGAATGCTAGGGGGGTTTGCAGGAAGTCCCAGGGACAGAGGCTGCCTCCCCAAGGTCAGGGAAGGTATTTCTCGGGCTTCCCCGAACAGGGAACACCTGTGACTGAAGAGAGCTTCGTGGAGTTGTCTCTCGAGCTCCCCCACGCGCTGACAATGGTTCCGGAATCCTGCGCGTGGGGACGTTCCACCAACGGTCGGCAGCGCGTGGGTTCTAACGGAATGCCTAAGCTCGTCTCGCCTGAGGGTTTTCCTAATGTCTCTGTGCCAGGGAAGGCTAGGGGGGTTTGCAGGAAGTCCCAGTGACAGAGGCTGCCTCCCCAAGGTCAGGGAAGTTATTTCTCGGACTTCCCTGAGCATTGAACACCCGTGACTGAAGAGAGCTGCGTGGAGTTGTCTCTCGAGCTCCCCCACGCACTGACAATGGTTCCGAAATCCTGAGCGTGGGGAGGTTCCACCAATGGTCGGCAGCGCGTGGGTTCTAACGGAATGCCTTAGCTCATCTCCCCTGAGGGTTTTCCTAATGTCTCTGTGCCAGGGAATGCTAGGGGGGTTTGCAGGAAATCACAGGGAAACAGGCTGCCTCCCCAAGGTCAATGAAGGTATTTCTCGGACTTCCCGGGACAGGGAACACCTCTGAATGAAGAGAGCTGCGTGGAGTTTTCTCTCGAGCTCCCCCACGCACTGACAATGTTTCTGCAATCCTGAGCGTGGGGAGGTTCCACCAACGGTCGGCAGCACGTGGGTTCTAACGGAATGCCAAAGCTCGTCTCCCCTGAGGGTTTTCCTAATGTCTCTGTGCCAGGGAATTCTAGGGGGATTTGCAGGAAGTCCCTGGGACAGAGGCTGCCTCCCCAAGGTAAGAGAAGTTCTTTTTCGGACTTCCCCGAACAGGGAACACCTGTGACTGAAGAGAGCTGCGTGGAGATATCTCTCGTGCTCCCCCACGTGCTGACAATGGTTCCGGAATCCTGAGCGTGGGGACGTTCCACCAACGGTCGGCAGCGCGTGGGTTCTAACGGAATGCCTAAGCTCGTCTCCCCTGAGGGTTTTCCTAATGTCTCTGTGCCAGGGAATGCTAGGGGGGTTTGCAGGAATTCCCAGGAACTGAGGCTGCCTCCCAAGGTCAGGGAAGGTATTTCTCGGACTTCCCCGAACAGGGAACACTTGTGGCTGAAGAGAGCTGCGTGGAGTTGTCTCTCGAGCTCCACCACGCACTGACAATGGTTCCGGAATCCTGAGCGTGGGGAGGTACCACCAATGGTCGGCAGTGAGTGGGTTCTAATGGAATGCCTAAGCTCGTCTCCCCTGAGGGTTTTCCTAATATCTCTGTGCCAGGGAATGCTAGGGGGGTTTGCAGGAATTCCCACTGACAGAGGCTGCCTCCCCAAGGTCAGGGAATGTATTTCTCGGACTTCCCGTGCAGGGAACACCTGTGACTGAAGAGGACTGCGTGGAGGTGTCTCTCGAGCTCCCCCAAGCACTGACAATGGTTCCGGAAGCCTGAGCGTGGGGAGGTTCCACCAACGGTCGGCAGCGCGTGGGTTCTAACGGAATGCCTAAGCTCGTCTCCACTGAGGGTTTTCCTAATGTCTCTGTGCCAGGGAATGCTAGGGGTTTGAAGGAAGTCCCAGTGGCAGAGGCTGCATCACCAAGGTCAGGAAAGGTATTTCTCGGTCTTCCCCAAACAGGGAACACCTGTGAGTGAAGAGAGCTGCGTGGAGTTGTCTCTCCACCTCCCCGACGCACTGACAATTTTTCCGGAATACTGAGCTTTGGGAGGTTCCACCAACGGTCGGCAGCGCGTGGGTTCTAACGGAATGCCTAAGCTCGTCTCGCCTGAGGGTTTTCCTAATGTCTCTGTGCCAGGGAAGGCTAGGGGGGTTTGCAGGAAGTCCCAGTGACAGAGGCTGCCTCCCCAAGGTCAGGGAAGTTATTTCTCGGACTTCCCTGAGCATTGAACACCCGTGACTGAAGAGAGCTGCGTGGAGTTGTCTCTCGAGCTCCCCCACGCACTGACAATGGTTCCGAAATCCTGAGCGTGGGGAGGTTCCACCAATGGTCGGCAGCGCGTGGGTTCTAACGGAATGCCTTAGCTCGTCTCCCCTGAGGGTTTTCCTAATGTCTCTGTGCCAGGGAATGCTAGGGGGGTTTGCAGGAAGTCCCAGGGACAGAGGCTGCCTACCCAAGGTCAGGGAAGATTTTTCTCGGACTTCCCTGAACAGGGAACACCTGTGACTGAAGAGAGCTGCGTGGAGTTGTCTCTCGAGCTCCCCCACGCACTGACAACGGTTCCGAAATCCTGAGCGTGTGGAGGTTCCACCAATGGTCGGCAGCGCGTGGGTTCTAACGGAATGCCTTAGCTCGTCTCCCCTGAGGGTTTTCCTAATGTCTCTGTGCCAGGGAATGCTAGGGGGGTTTGCAGGAAATCACAGGGAAAGAGGCTGCCTCCCCAAGGTCAATGAAGGTATTTCTCGGACTTCCCCGGACAGGGAACACCTCTGAATGAAGAGAGCTGCGTGGACTTTTCTCTCGAGCTCCCCCACGCACTGACAATGTTTCTGCAATCCTGAGCGTGGGGAGGTTCCACCAACGGTCGGCAGCGCATGGGTTCTAACGGAATGCCTAAGATCGTCTCCCCTGAGGGTTTTCCTAATGTCTCTGTGCCAGGGAATGCTAGGGGGGTTTGCAGGAAGTCCCAGAAACTGAGGCTGCCTCCCAAGGTCAGGGAAGGTATTTCTCGGACTTCCCCGAACAGGGAACACTTGTGGCTGAAGAGAGCTGCGTGGAGTTGTCTCTCGAGCTCCCCCACGCACTGACAATGGTTCCGGAATCCTGAGCGTGGGGAGGTACCACCAATGGTCGGCAGTGCGTGGGTTCTAATGGAATGCCTAAGCTCGTCGCCCCTGAGGGTTTTCCTAATATCTCTGTGCCAGGGAATGCTAGGGGGGTTTGCAGGAATTCCCACTGACAGAGGCTGCCTCCCCAAGGTCAGGGAATGTATTTCTCGGACTTCCCGTGCAGGGAACACCTGTGACTGAAGAGGACTGCGTGGAGTTGTCTCTCGAGCTCCCCCAAGCACTGACAATGGTTCCGGAAGCCTGAGCGTGGGGAGGTTCCACCAACGGTCGGCAGCGCGTGGGTTCTAACGGAATGCCTAAGCTCGTCTCCACTGAGGGTTTTCCTAATGTCTCTGTGCCAGGGAATGCTAGGGGTTTGAAGGAAGTCCCAGTGGCAGAGGCTGTCTCACCAAGGTCAGGAAAGGTATTTCTCGGACTTCCCCGGACAGGGAACACCTGTGACTGAGGAGAGCTGCGTTGAGTTGTCTCTCGAGCTCCCCCACGCAATGATAATGGTTCCGGAATCCTTACCGTTTGGAGGTACCTCCATTGGTCGGCAGCGCGTGGGTTCTAACGGAATGCCTAAGCTCGTCTCCCCTGAGAATTTTCCTAATGTCTCTGTGCCAGGGAAAGCTTGAGGGATTTGCAGGAATTCCCAGTGTCAGAGGCTGCCTCCCCAATGTCAGGGAAGTTATTTCTCGGACTTCCCCAAACAGGGAACACCTGTGACTGAAGAGAGCTGCGTGGAGTTGTCTGTCGATCTCCCCTACGCACTGAAAATGTTTCTGGAATCCTGAGCGTGCGGAGGTTCCACCAACGGTCGGCAGCGTGTGGGTTCTAACGGAATGCCTAAGCTCGTCTCCCCTGAGGGTTTTTCTAATGTCTCTGTGCCAGGGAACGCTTGGGGGGTTTGCAGGAAGACCCAGGGACAGAGGCTGCCTCCCCAAGGTCAGGGAAGGTATTTCTCGGACTTCCCCGAGCAGGGAACCCCTGTGACTGAAGAGAGCTGCGTGGAGTTGTCTCTCGAGCTCCCCCACGCACTGACAATGGTTCCGGAATCCTGAGCGTGGGGAGGTTCCACCAACGGTCGGTAGCGCGTGGGTTCTAACGGAATTGCAAGCTCGTCTCCCCTGAGGGTTTTCCTAATATCTCTGTGCCAGGGAATGCTTGGGGGGGTTTGAAGGAAGTCCCAGTGGCAGAGACTGCCTCCCCAAGGTCAGGAAAGTTATTTCTCGGACTTCCCCGGACAGGGAGCACCTGTGACTGAGGAGAGCTGCGTGGAGTTGTCTCTCGAGCACCCCCACGCACTGACAATGCTTCCGGAATCCTGAGCGTTGGGAGGTTCCACCAACCTTCGGCAGCGCGTGGGTTTTAACGGAATGCCTAAGCTCGTCTCCCCTGAGGGTTTTCCTAATATCTCTGTGCCAGGGAATGCTAGGGGGGTTTGCAGGAAGTCCCAGGGACAGAGTCTGACTCCCCAAGGTCAGGGAAGGTTTTTCTCGGACTTCCCCGAACAGGGAACACCTGTGACTGAAGAGAGCTGCGTGGAGTTGTCTCTCCACCTCCCCGACGCACTGACAATGGTTCCGCAATCCTGAGCGTGGGGAGGTTCCACCAATGGTCGGCAGCGCGTGGGTTCAAACGGAATGCCTTAGCTCGTCTCCCCTGAGGGTTTTCCTAATGTCTCTGTGCCAGGGAATGCTAGGGGGGTTTGCAGGAAATCACAGGGAAAGAGGCTGCCTCCCCAAGGTCAATGAAGGTATTTCTCGGACTTCCCGGGACAGGGAACACCTCTGAATGAAGAGAGCTGCGTGGAGTTTTCTCTCGAGCTCCCCCACGCACTGACAATGTTTCTGCAATCCTGAGCGTGGGGAGGTTCCACCAACGGTCGGCAGCACGTGGGTTCTAACGGAATGCCAAAGCTCGTCTCCCCTGAGGGTTTTCCTAATGTCTCTGTGCCAGGGAATTCTAGGGGGATTTGCAGGAAGTCCCTGGGACAGAGGCTGCCTCCCCAAGGTAAGAGAAGGTCTTTTTCGGACTTCCCCGAACAGGGAACACCTGTGACTGAAGAGAGCTGCGTGGAGATATCTCTCGTGCTCCCCCACGTGCTGACAATGGTTCCGGAATCCTGAGCGTGGGGACGTTCCACCAACGGTCGGCAGCGCGTGGGTTCTAACGGAATGCCTAAGCTCGTCTCCCCTGAGGGTTTTCCTAATGTCTCTGTGCCAGGGAATGCTAGGGGGGTTTGCAGGAATTCCCAGGAACTGAGGCTGCCTCCCAAGGTCAGGGAAGGTATTTCTCGGACTTCCCCGAACAGGGAACACTTGTGGCTGAAGAGAGCTGCGTGGAGTTGTCTCTCGAGCTCCCCCACGCACTGACAATGGTTCCGGAATCCTGAGCGTGGGGAGGTACCACCAATGGTCGGCAGTGAGTGGGTTCTAATGGAATGCCTAAGCTCGTCTCCCCTGAGGGTTTTCCTAATATCTCTGTGCCAGGGAATGCTAGGGGGGTTTGCAGGAATTCCCACTGACAGAGGCTGCCTCCCCAAGGTCAGGGAATGTATTTCTCGGACTTCCCGTGCAGGGAACACCTGTGACTGAAGAGGAATGCGTGGAGTTGTCTCTCGAGCTCCCCCAAGCACTGACAATGGTTCCGGAAGCCTGAGCGTGGGGAGGTTCCACCAACGGTCGGCAGCGCGTGGGTTCTAACGGAATGCCTAAGCTCGTCTCCACTGAGGGTTTTCCTAATGTCTCTGTGCCAGGGAATGCTAGGGGTTTGAAGGAAGTCCCAGTGGCAGAGGCTGCCTCACCAATGTCAGGAAAGGTATTTCTCGGTCTTCCCCAAACATGGAACACCTGTGAGTGAAGAGAGCTGCGTGGAGTTGTCTCTCCACCTCCCCGACGCACTGACAATTTTTCCGGAATACTGAGCGTTGGGAGGTTCCACCAACGGTCGGCAGCGCGTGGGTTCTAACGGAATGCCTAAGCTCGTCTCGCCTGAGGGTTTTCCTAATGTCTCTGTGCCAGGGAAGGCTAGGGGGGTTTGCAGGAAGTCCCAGTGACAGAGGCTGCCTCCCCAAGGTCAGGGAAGTTATTTCTCGGACTTCCCTGAGCATTGAACACCCGTGACTGAAGAGAGCTGCGTGGAGTTGTCTCTCGAGCTCCCCCACGCACTGACAACGGTTCCGAAATCCTGAGCGTGGGGAGGTTCCACCAATGGTCGGCAGCGCGTGGGTTCTAACGGAATGCCTTAGCTCGTCTCCCCTGAGGGTTTTCCTAATGTCTCTGTGCCAGGGAATGCTAGGGGGGTTTGCAGGAAATCACAGGGAAAGAGGCTGCCTCCCCAAGGTCAATGAAGGTATTTCTCGGACTTCCCATGACAGGGAACACCTCTGAATGAAGAGAGCTGCGTGGAGTTTTCTCTCGAGCTCCCCCACGCACTGACAATGTTTCTGCAATCCTGAGCGTGGGGAGGTTCCACCAACGGTCGGCAGCGCATGGGTTCAAACGGAATGCCTAAGCTAGTCTCCCCTGAGGGTTTTCCTAATGTCTCTGTGCCAGGGAATGCTAGGGGGGTTTGCAGGAAGTCCCAGAAACTGAGGCTGCCTCCCAAGGTCAGGGAAGGTATTTCTCGGACTTCCCCGAACAGGGAACACTTGTGGCTGAAGAGAGCTGCGTGGAGTTGTCACTCGAGCTCCCCCACGCACTGACAATGTTTCCGGAATCCTGAGCGTGGGGAGGTACCACCAATGGTCGGCAGTGCGTGGGTTCTAATGGAATGCCTAAACTCGTCTCCCCTGAGGGTTTTCCTAATATCTCTGTGCCAGGGAATGCTAGGGGGGTTTGCAGGAATTCCCACTGACAGAGGCTGCCTCCCCAAGGTCAGGGAATGTATTTCTCGGACTTCCCGTGCAGGGCACACCTGTGACTGAAGAGGACTGCGTGGAGTTGTCTCTCGAGCTCCCCCAAGCACTGACAATGGTTCCGGAAGCCTGAGCGTGGGGAGGTTCCACCAACGGTCGGCAGCGCGTGGGTTCTAACGGAATGCCTAAGCTCGTCTCCACTGAGGGTTTTCCTAATGTCTCTGTGCCAGGGAATGCTAGGGGTTTGAAGGAAGTCCCAGTGGCAGAGGCTGTCTCACCAAGGTCAGGAAAGGTATTTCTCGGACTTCCCCGGACAGGGAACACCTGTGACTGAGGAGAGCTGCGTTGAGTTGTCTCTCGAGCTCCCCCACGCAATGATAATGGTTCCGGAATCCTTACCGTTTGGAGGTACCTCCATTGGTCGGCAGCGCGTGGGTACTAACGGAATGCCTAAGCTCGTCTCCCCTGAGAATTTTCCTAATGTCTCTGTGCCAGGGAAAGCTTGAGGGATTTGCAGGAATTCCCAGTGTCAGAGGCTGCCTCCCCAATGTCAGGGAAGTTATTTCTCGGACTTCCCCAAACAGGGAACACCTGTGACTGAAGAGAGCTGCGTGGAGTTGTCTGTCGATCTCCCCTGCGCACTGAAAATGTTTCTGGAATCCTGAGCGTGCGGAGGTTCCACCAACGGTCGGCAGCGTGTGGGTTCTAACGGAATGCCTAAGCTCATCTCCCCTGAGGGTTTTTCTAATGTCTCTGTGCCAGGGAATGCTTGGGGGGTTTGCAGGAAGACCCAGGGACAGAGGCTGCCTCCCCAAGGTCAGGGAAGGTATTTCTCGGACTTCCCCGAGCAGGGAACACCTGTGACTGAAGAGAGCTGCGTGGAGTTGTCTCTCGAGCTCCCCCACGCACTGACAATGGTTCCGGAATCCTGAGCGTGGGGAGGTTCCACCAACGGTCGGTAGCGCGTGGGTTCTAACGGAATTGCAAGCTCGTCTCCCCTGAGGGTTTTCCTAATATCTCTGTGCCAGGGAATGCTTGGGGGGGTTTGAAGGAAGTCCCAGTGGCAGAGACTGCCTCCCCAAGGTCAGGAAAGTTATTTCTCGGACTCCCCGGACAGGGAGCACCTGTGACTGAGGAGAGCTGCGTGGAGTTGTCTGTCGAGCTCCCCCACGCACTGACAATGCTTCCGGAATCCTGAGCGTTGGGAGGTTCCACCAACCTTCGGCAGCGCGTGGGTTTTAACGGAATGCCTAAGCTCGTCTCCCCTGAGGGTTTTCCTAATATCTCTGTGCCAGGGAATTCTAGGGGGGTTTGCAGGAAGTCCCAGGGACAGAGTCTGACTCCCCAAGGTCAGGGAAGGTTTTTCTCGGACTTCCCCGAACAGGGAAAACCTGTGACTGAAGAGAGCTGCGTGGAGTTGTCTCTCCACCTCCCCGACGCACTGACAATGGTTCCGCAATCCTGACGGTGGGGAGGTTCCACCAACGGTGGGAAGCGAGTGGGTTCTAACGGAACTGCAATGCTCGTCTCCCCTGAGGGTTTTCCAAGTGTCTCTATGCCTGGGAAGTCTAGGGGGGTTTGCAGGAAGTCCCGGGACAGAGGCTGCATCCCCAAGGTCAGGGAAGGTATTTCTCGGACTTCCCCGAACAGGGAACACCTGTGAATGAAGAGAGCTGCGTGGAGTTGTCTCTCGAGCTCCCCCACGCGCTGACAATGGTTCCGGAATCCTGAGGGAGGGGAGGTTCCACCAACGGTCGGCAGCGCATGGGTTCTAACGAAAGCTTTAGCTCGTCTCCCCTGAGGGTTTTCCTAGTGTTTCTGTGCCAGGGAATGCTAGGGGGGTTTGCAGGAAGTCCCAGGGTCAGAGGCTGCCTACCCAAGGTCAGGGAAGATTTTTCTCGGACTTCTCTGAACAGGGAACACCTGTGACTGAAGAGAGCTGCGTGGAGTTGTCTCTCGAGGTCCCCCACGCACTGACAATGGTTCCGGAATCCTGAGCGTGGGGAGGTTCCACGAACGGTCGGCAGCGCGTGGGTTCTAACGGAATGCCTAAGCTCGTCTCCCCTGAGGGTTTTCCTAATATCTCTGTGCCAGGGAATGCTAGGGTTTTTGCAGGAAATCCCAGGGACAGAGGCTGCCTCCCCAAGGTCAGGGAAGTTATTTCTCGGACTTCCCCGAACAGGGAACACTTGTGACTGGAGAGAGCTGCGTGGAGTTGTCTCTCGAGCTCCCCCACGCACTGACAATGGTTCCGGAATCCTGAGCGTGGGGAGGTACCACCAATGGTCGGCAGTGCGTAGGTTCTAATTGAATGCCTAAGCTCGTCTCCCCTGAGTGTTTTCCTAATATCTCTGTGCCAGGGAATGCTAGGGGGGTTTGCAGGAATTCCCAGTGACAGAGGATGCCTCCCAAAGTTCACGGAAGATTTTTCTCGGACTTCCCGTGCAGGGAGCACCTGTGACTGAGGAGATCTGCGTGGAGTTTTCTCTCGAGCTCCCCCACGCACTGACAATGCTTCCGGAATCCTGAGCGTTGGGAGGTTCCACCAACGGTGGGCAGCGTGTGGGTTCTAACGGAACTGCAATGCTCGTCTCCCCTGAGGGTTTTCCTAATGTCTCTGTGCCAGGCAATGCTAGGGTTTTTGCAGGAAGTATCAGGGACAGAGGCTGCCTCCCCAAGTTCAGGGAAGGTATTTCTCGGACTTCCCCGAACAAGGAACACCTGTGACTGAAGAGAGCTGCGTGGAGTTGTCTCTCCACCTCCCCGACGCACTGACAATATTTCCGGAATCCTGAGCGTGGGGAGGTTCCACCAACGGTCGGCAGCGCGTGGGTGCTAACAGAATTGCAAAGCTCGTCTCCCCTGAGGGTTTTCCTAATGTCTCTGTGCCAGGGAAGGCTAGGGGGTTTTGCAGGAAGTCCCAGGGACAGAGGCTGCCTCCCCAAGGTTAGGGAAGTTATTTCTCGGACTTCCCCGAGCAGGGAACACCTGTGACTGAAGAGAGCTGCGTGGAGTTGTCTCTCGAGCTCCCCCACGCGCTGACAATGGTTCCGGAATCCTGAGCGCGGGGAGGTACCACCAATGGTCGGCAGTGCGTGGGTTCTAATGGAATGCCTAAGCTCGTCTCCCCTGAGGGTTTTCCTAATATCTCTCTGCCAGGAAATGCTAGGGGGGTTTGCAGGAAATCCCAGGGACAGAGGCTGCCTCCCTAAGGTCAAGGAAGGTATTTCTCGTACTTCGCCGGACAGGGAACACCTGTGAATGAAGAGAGCTGCGTGGAGTTGTCTCTCGAGCTCCCCCACGCACTGACAATGGTTCCGGAATCCTGAGCGTGGGGAGGTTCCACCAACCGTCGGCAGCGCGTGGGTTCTAACGGAATGCCTAAGCTCGTCTCCCCTGAGTGTTTTCCTAATGTCTCTGTGCCAGGGAATTCTAGGGGGTTTTGCAGGAAATCCCAAGGACAGAGGCTGAATCCCCAAGGTCTGGGAAGGTATTTCTCGGACTTCCCCGAACAAGGAACACCTGTGAATGAAGAGAGCTGCGTGGAGTTTTCTCTCCACCTCCCCGACGCACTGACAATGGTTCCGGAATCCTGAGCGTGGGGAGGTTCCACCAACGGTCGGCAGCGCGTGTGTTCTAACGGAATGCCTAAGCTCGTCTCCCCTGAGGGTTTTCCTAATGTCTCTGTGCCAGGGAATGCTAGGGGGGTTTGCAGGAAGTCCCAGGGACAGAGGCTGCCTCCCCAAGGTCAGGGAAGGTATTTCTCGGACTTCCCCGAACAGGGAACACCTGTGACTGAAGAGAGCTGCGTTGAGTTGTCTCTCGAGCTCCCCCACGCGCTGACAATGGTTCCGGAATCCTGAGCGTGGGGAGGTTCCACCAACGGTCGGCAGCGCGTGGGTTCTAACGGAATGCCTAAGCTCGTCTCCCCTGAGGGTTTTCCTAATGTCTCTGTGCCAGGGAATGCTAGGGGGGTTTGCAGGAAGTCCCAGGGACAGAGGCTGCCTCCCCAAGGTCAGGGAAGGTATTTCTCGGTCTTCCCCGAACTGGGAACAGCTGTGACTGAAGAGAGCTCCGTGGAGTTGTCTCTCCACCTCCCCGATGCACTGACAATTTTTCCGGAATCCTGAGCGTGGGGAGGTTCCACCAACGGTCGGCAGCGCGTGGGTTCTAACGGAATGCCTAAGCTCGTCTCGCCTGAGGGTTTTCCTAATGTCTCTGTGCCAGGGAAGGCTAGGGGGGTTTGCAGGAAGTCCCAGTGACAGAGGCTGCCTCCCCAAGGTCAGGAAAGTTATTTCTCGGACTTCCCTGAGCATTGAACACCCGTGACTGAAGAGAGCTGCGTGGAGTTGTCTCTCGAGCTCCCCCACGCACTGACAATGGTTCCGAAATCCTGAGCGTGGGGAGGTTCCACCAATGGTCCTCAGCGCGTGGGTTCTAACGGAATGCCTTTGCTCATCTCCCCTGAGGGTTTTCCTAATGTCTCTGTGCCAGGGAATGCTAGGGGGTTTTGCAGGAAATCACAGGGAAAGAGGCTGCCTCCCCAAGTTCAATGAAGGTATTTCTCGGACTTCCCCGGACAGGGAACACCTCTGAATGAAGAGAGCTGCGTGGAGTTTTCTCTCGAGCTCCCCCACGCACTGACAATGTTTCTGCAATCCAGAGCGTGGGGAGGTTCCACCAACGGTCGGCAGCACGTGGGTTCTAACGGAATGCCTAAGCTCGTCTCCCCTGAGGGTTTTCCTAATGTCTCTGTGCCAGGGAATTCTAGGGGGATTTGCAGGAAGTCCCTGGGACAGAGGCTGCCTCCCCAAGGTAAGAGAAGGTCTTTTTCGGACTTCCCCGATCAGGGAACACCTGTGACTGAAGAGAGCTGCGTGGAGATATCTCTCGTGCTCCCCCACGCGCTGACAATGGTTCCGGAATCCTGAGCGTGGGGACGTTCCACCAACGGTCGGCAGCGCGTGGGTTCTAACGGAATGCCTAAGCTCGTCTCCCCTGAGGGTTTTCCTAATGTCTCTGTGCCAGGGAATGCTAGGGGGGTTTGCAGGAATTCCCAGGAACTGAGGCTGCCTCCCAAGGTCAGGGAAGGTATTTCTCGGACTTCCCCGAACAGGGAACACTTGTGGCTGAAGAGAGCTGCGTGGAGTTGTCTCTCGAGCTCCCCCACGCACTGACAATTGTTCCGGAATCCTGAACGTGGGGAGGTACCACCAATGGTCGGCAGTGAGTGGGTTCTAATGGAATGCCTAAGCTCGTCTCCCCTGAGGGTTTTCCTAATATCTCTGTGCCAGGGAATGCTAGGGGTTTGAAGGAAGTCCCAGTGGCAGAGGCTGCCTCACCAAGGTCAGGAAAGGTATTTCTCGGACTTCCTCGGACAGGGAACACCTGTGACTGAGGAGAGCTGCGTGGAGTTGTCTCTCGAGCTCCCCCACGCAATGATAATGGTTCCGGAATCCTTACCGTTTGGAGGTACCTCCACTGGTCGGCAGCGCGTGGATTCTAACGGAATGCCTAAGCTCGTCTCCCCTGAGAATTTTCCTAATGTCTCTGTGCCAGGGAAAGCTTGGGGGATTTGCAGGAATTCCCAGTGTCAGAGGCTGCCTCCCCAATGTCAGGGAAGTTATTTCTCGGACTTCCCCAAACAGGGAACACCTGTGACTGAAGAGAGCTGCGTGGAGTTGTCTGTCGATCTCCCCTACGCACTGAAAATGTTTCTGGAATCCTGAGCGTGCGGAGGTTCCACCAACGGTCGGCAGCGTGTGTGTTCTAAAGGAATGCCTAAGCTCGTCTCCCCTGAGGGTTTTCCTAATATCTCTGTGCCAGGGAATGCTTGGGGGGGTTTGAAGGAAGTCCCAGTGGCAGAGACTGCCTCCCCAAGGTCAGGAAAGTTATTTCTCGGACTTCCCCGTACAGGGAGCACCTGTGACTGAGGAGAGCTGCGTGGAGTTGTCTCTCGAGCTCCGCCACGCACTGACAGTGCTTCCGGAATCCTGAGCGTTGGGAGGTTCCACCAACCTTCGGCAGCGCGTGGGTTTTAACGGAATGCCTAAGCTCTTCTCCCCTGAGGGTTTTCCTAATATCTCTGTGCCAGGGAATGCTAGGGGGTTTGCAGGAAGTCCCAGGGACACAGTCTGACTCCCCAAGGCCAGGGAAGGTTTTTCTCGGACTTCCCCGAACAGGGAACACCTGTGACTGAAGAGAGCTGCGTGGAGTTGTCTCTCCACCTCCCCGACGCACTGACAATGGTTCCGGAATCCTGAGCGTGGGGAGGTTCCACCAACGGTCGGCAGCGCTTGGGTTCTAACGGAATGCCTAAGCTCGTCTCCCCTGAGGCTTTTCCTAATGTCTCTGTGCCAGGGAATGCTAGGGATTTTCAAGGAAATCCCAGGGACAGAGGCTGTCTCCCCAAGGTCAGGGAAGTTATTTCTCGGACTTCCCCGAACAGGGAACACTTGTGACTGAAGAGAGCTGCGTGGAGTTGTCTCTCGAGCTCCCCCACGCACTGACAATTGTTCCGGAATCCTGAGCGTGGGGAGGTTCCACCAACGGTCGGCAGCGCGTGGGATCTAACTGAATTGCAAAGCTCGTCTCCCCTGAGGGTTTTCCTAATGTCTCTGTGCCAGGGAATGCTAGGGGGTTTGAAGGAAGTCCCAGTGGCAGAGGCTGCCTCCCCAAGGTAAGGAAAGTTATTTCTCGGACTTCCCCGGACAGGGAACAACTGTGACTGAAGAGAGCTGCGTGGAGTTGTCTCTCGAGCTCCCCCACGCAATGATAATGGTTCCGGAATCCTTACCGTGGGGAGGTACCTCCATTGGTCG
Source organism: Vicugna pacos (assembly GCF_048564905.1). NCBI lineage: Eukaryota > Metazoa > Chordata > Mammalia > Artiodactyla > Camelidae > Vicugna > Vicugna pacos. The sequence continues at coordinate 57,432,289 of NW_027328721.1, forward strand.
GCAGCGCGTGGGTTCTAACGGAATGCCTAAGCTCATCTCCCCTGAGAATATTCCTAATGTCTCTGTGCCAGGGAAAGCTAGAGGGATTTGTAGGAATTCCCAGTGTCAGAGGCTGCCTCCCCAATGTCAGGGAAGTTATTTCTCGGTCTTCCCCAAACAGGGAACACCTGTGACTGAAGAGAGCTGCGTGGAGTTGTCTGTCGATCTCCCCTACGCACTGAAAATGTTTGTGGAATCCTGAGCGTGGGGAGGTTCCACCAACGGACGGCAGCGCGTGTGTTCTAACGGAATGCCTTAGCTCGTCTCCCCTGAGGGTTTTTCTAATGTCTTTGTGCCAGGGAATGCTAGGGGTGTTTGCAGGAAGTCCCAGGGTCAGAGGCTGCCTCCCCAAAGTCAGGGAAGATTTTTTTCGGACTTCCCCGAACAGGGAACACCTGTGACTGAAGAGAGCTGCGTGGAGTTGTCTCTCGAGCTCCCCCACGCACTGACAATGATTCCGGAATCCTGAGCGTGGGGAGGTACCACCAATGGTCGGCAGTGCGTGGGTTCTAATGGAATGCCTAAGCTCGTCTCCCCTAAGGGTTTTCCTAATATCTCTCTGCCAGGAAATGCTAGGGGGGTTTGCAGGAATTCCCAGTGGCAGAGGCTGCCTCCCCAAGGTCAGGGAAGGTATTTCTCGGACTTCCCCATGCAGGGAACACCTGTGACTGAAGAGGACTCGTGGAGTTGTCTCTCGAGCTCCCACACGCACTGACAATGTTTCCGGAAGCCTGAGCGTGGGGAGGTTCCACCAACGGTCGGCAGCGCGTGGGTTCTAACGGAATGCCTAAGCTCGTCTCCCCTGAGGGTTTTCCTAATGTCTCTGTGCCAGGGAATGCGAGGGGGGTTTGCAGGAAATCCCAGGGACAGAGGCTGCCTCCCTAAGGTCAAGGAAGGTATTTCTCGTACTTTCCCCAACAGGGAACACCTGTGAATGAAGAGAGCTGCGTGGAGTTGTCTCTCGAGCTCCCCCACGCACTGACAATGGTTCCGGAATCCTGAGCGTGGGGAGGTTCCACCAACGGTCGGCAGCGCGTGGGTTCTAACGGAATGCCTAAGCTCGTCTCCCCTGAGGGTTTTCCTAATGTCTCTGTGCCAGGGAATGCTAGGGGGTTTTGCAGGAAGTCCCAAGGACAGAGGCTGCCTCCCCAAGGTCTGGGAAGGTATTTCTCGGACTTCCCCCAACAGGGAACACCTGTGAATGAAGAGAGCTGCGTGGAGTTGTCTCTCCAACTCCCCGACGCACTGACAATGGTTCCGGAATCCTGAGCCTGGGGAGGTTCCACCAACGGTCGTCAGCGAGTGGTTTCTAACAGAATTGGAAACCTCGTCTCCCCTAAGGGTTTTCCTAATATCTCTCTGCCAGGAAATGCTAGGGGGGTTTGCAGGAAGTCCCAGGGACAGAGGCTGCTTCCCCAAAGTCAGGGAAGGTATTTCTCGGACTTCCCCGAACAGGGAACACCTGTGACTGAAGAGAGCTGCGTGGAGTTGTCTCTCGAGCTCCCCCACGCGCTGACAATGGTTCCGGAATCCGGAGCGTGGGGAGGTTCCACCAACGGTCGGCAGCGCGTGGGTTCTAACGGAATGCCTAAGCTCGTCTCCCCTGAGGGTTTTCCTAATGTCTCTGTTCCAGGGAATGCTAGGGGGGTTTGCAGGAATTCCCAGTGACAGAGGCTGCCTCCCCAAGGTCAGGGAAGTTATTTCTCGGACTTCCCCATGCAGGGAACACCTGTGACTGAAGAGGACTCGTGGAGTTGTCTCTCGAGCTCCCACAAGCACTGACAATGGTTCCGGAAGCCTGAGCGTGGGGAGGTTCCACCAACGGTCGGCAGCGCGTGGGTTCTTACGGAATGCCTAAGCTCGTCTCCCCTGAGGGTTTTCCTAATGTCTCTGTGCCAGGGAATGCTAGGGGGGTTTGCAGGAAATCCCAGGGACAGAGGCTGCCTCCCAAAGGTCAAGGAAGGTATTTCTCGTACTTCCCCCAACAGGGAACACCTGTGAATGAAGAGAGCTGCGTGGAGTTGTCTCTCGAGCTCCCCCACGCACTGAAAATGGTTCCGGAATCCTGAGCGTGGGGAGGTTCCACCAACGGTCGGCAGCGCGTGGGTTCTAACGGAATGCCTAAGCTCGTCTCCCCTGAGGGTTTTCCTAATGTCTCTGTGCCAGGGAATGCTAGGGGGTTTTGCAGGAAGTCCCAAGGACAGAGGCTCCCTCCCCAAGGTCTGGGAAGGTATTTCTCGGACTTCCCCGAACAAGGAACACCTGTGAATGAAGAGAGCTGCGTGGAGTTGTCTCTCCAACTCCCCGACGCACTGACAATGGTTCCGGAATCCTGAGCCTGGGGAGGTTCCACCAACGGTCGTCAGCGAGTGGTTTCTAACAGAATTGGAAACCTCGACTCCCCTAAGTGTTTTCCTAATATCTCTCTGCCAGGAAATGCTAGGGGGGTTTGCAGGAAGTCCCAGGGACAGAGGCTGCCTCCCCAAGGTCTGGGAAGGTATTTCTCGGACTTCCCCGAACAAGGAACACCTGTGAATGAAGAGAGCTGCGTGGAGTTGTCTCTCGAGCTCCCCAACGCACTGACAATGTTTCCGGAAGCCTGAGCGTGGGGAGGTTCCACCAACGGTCGGCAGCGCGTGGGTTCTAACGGAATGCCTAAGCTCGTCTCCCCTGAGGGTTTTCCTAATGTCTCTGTGCCAGGGAATGCGAGGGGGGTTTGCAGGAAATCCCAGGGACAGAGGCTGCCTCCCTAAGGTCAAGGAAGTTATTTCTCGTACTTCCCCCAACAGGGAACACCTGTGAATGAAGAGAGCTGCGTGGAGTTGTCTCTCGAGCTCCCCCACGCACTGACAATGGTTCCGGAATCCTGAGCGTGGGGAGGTTCCACCAACGGTCGGCAGCGCGTGGGTTCTAACGGAATGCCTAAGCTCGTCTCCCCTGAGGGTTTTCCTAATGTCTCTGTGCCAGGGAATGCTAGGGGGTTTTGCAGGAAGTCCCAAGGACAGAGGCTGCCTCCCCAAGGTCTGGGAAGGTATTTCTCGGACTTCCCCCAACAGGGAACACCTGTGAATGAAGAGAGCTGCGTGGAGTTGTCTCTCCAACTCCCCGACGCACTGACAATGGTTCCGGAATCCTGAGCCTGGGGAGGTTCCACCAACGGTCGTCAGCGAGTGGTTTCTAACAGAATTGGAAACCTCGTCTCCCCTAAGGGTTTTCCTAATATCTCTCTGCCAGGAAATGCTAGGGGGGTTTGCAGGAAGTCCCAGGGACAGAGGCTGCTTCCCCAAAGTCAGGGAAGGTATTTCTCGGACTTCCCCGAACAGGGAACTCCTGTGACTGAAGAGAGCTGCGTGGAGTTGTCTCTCGAGCTCCCCCACGCGCTGACAATGGTTCCGGAATCCGGAGCGTGGGGAGGTTCCACCAACGGTCGGCAGCGCGTGGGTTCTAACGGAATGCCTAAGCTCGTCTCCCCTGAGGGTTTTCCTAATGTCTCTGTTCCAGGGAATGCTAGGGGGGTTTGCAGGAATTCCCAGTGACAGAGGCTGCCTCCCCAAGGTCAGGGAAGTTATTTCTCGGACTTCCCCATGCAGGGAACACCTGTGACTGAAGAGGACTCCTGGAGTTGTCTCTCGAGCTCCCACACGCACTGACAATGGTTCCGGAAGCCTGAGCGTGGGGAGGTTCCACCAACGGTCGGCAGCGCGTGGGTTCTTACGGAATGCCTAAGCTCGTCTCCCCTGAGGGTTTTCCTAATGTCTCTGTGCCAGGGAATGCTAGGGGGGTTTGCAGGAAATCCCAGGGACAGAGGCTGCCTCCCAAAGGTCAAGGAAGGTATTTCTCGTACTTCCCCCAACAGGGAACACCTGTGAATGAAGAGAGCTGCGTGGAGTTGTCTCTCGAGCTCCCCCACGCACTGACAATGGTTCCGGAATCCTGAGCGTGGGGAGGTTCCACCAACGGTCGGCAGCGCGTGGGTTCTAACGGAATGCCTAAGCTCGTCTCCCCTGAGGGTTTTCCTAATGTCTCTGTGCCAGGGAATGCTAGGGGGTTTTGCAGGAAGTCCCAAGGACAGAGGCTCCCTCCCCAAGGTCTGGGAAGGTATTTCTCGGACTTCCCCGAACAAGGAACACCTGTGAATGAAGAGAGCTGCGTGGAGTTGTCTCTCCAACTCCCCGACGCACTGACAATGGTTCCGGAATCCTGAGCCTGGGGAGGTTCCACCAACGGTCGTCAGCGAGTGGTTTCTAACAGAATTGGAAACCTCGACTCCCCTAAGTGTTTTCCTAATATCTCTCTGCCAGGAAATGCTAGGGGGGTTTGCAGGAAGTCCCAGGGACAGAGGCTGCCTCCCCAAGGTCTGGGAAGGTATTTCTCGGACTTCCCCGAACAAGGAACACCTGTGAATGAAGAGAGCTGCGTGGAGTTGTCTCTCGAGCTCCCCAACGCACTGACAATGTTTCCGGAAGCCTGAGCGTGGGGAGGTTCCACCAACGGTCGGCAGCGCGTGGGTTCTAACGGAATGCCTAAGCTCATCTCCCCTGAGGGTTTTCCTAATGTCTCTGTGCCAGGCAATGCTAGGGGGGTTTGCAGGAAGTCCCAGGGTCAGAGGCTGCCCCCCCAAAGTCAGGGATGATTTTTCTCGGACTTCCCCGAACAGGGAACACCTGTGACTGAAGAGAGCTGCGTGGAGTTGTCTCTCGATCTCCCCCACGCACTGACAATGGTTCCGGAATCCTGAGCGTGGGGAGGTTCCACCAACGGTCGGCAGCGCGTGGGTTCTAACGGAATGCATTAGCTCGTCTCCCCTGAGGGTTTTCCTAATGTCTCTCTGCCAGGGAATGCTAGGGGGGTTTGCAGGAAATCACAGGGAAAGAGGCTGCCTCCCCAAGGTCAATGAAGGTATTTCTCGGACTTCCCCGGACAGGGAACACCTCTGAATGAAGAGAGCTGCGTGGAGTTTTCTCTCGAGCTCCCCCAAGCACTGACAATGTTTCTGCAATTATGAGCGTGGGGAGGTTCCACCAACGGTCGGCAGCGCATGGGTTCTAACGGAATGCCTAAGCTCGTCTCCCCTGAGTATTTTCCTAATGTCTCTGTGCCAGGGAATGCTAGGGGGATTTGCAGGAAGTCCCTGGGACAGAGGCTGCCTCCCCAAGGTCAGAGAAGGTCTTTTTCGGACTTCCCCGAACAGGGAACACCTGTGACTGAAGAGAGCTGCGTGGAGATATCTCTCGTGCTCCCCCACGCGCTGACAATGGTTCCGGAATCCTGAGCGTGGGGACGTTCCACCAACGGTCGGCAGCGCGTGGGTTCTAACGGAATGCCTAAGCTCGTCTCCCCTGAGGGTTTTCCTAATGTCTCTGTGCCAGGGAATGCTAGGGGGTTTTGCAGGAAGTCCCAGGAACTGAGGCTGCCTCCCAAGGTCAGGGAAGGTATTTCTCGGACTTCCCCGAACAGGGAACACTTGTGGCTGAAGAGAGCTGCGTGGAGTTGTCTCTCGAGCTCCCCCACGCACTGACAATGGTTCCGGAATCCTGAGCGTGGGGAGGTACCACCAATGGTCGGCAGTGCGTGGGTTCTAATGGAATGCCTAAGCTCCTCTCCCCTGAGGGTTTTCCTAATATCTCTGTGCCAGGGAATGCTAGGGGGGTTTGCAGGAATTCCCACTGACAGAGGCTGCCTCCCCAAGGTCAGGGAATGTATTTCTCGGACTTCCCGTGCAGGGAACACCTGTGACTGAAGAGGACTGCGTGGAGTTGTCTCTCGAGCTCCCCCAAGCACTGACAATGTTTCCGGAAGCCTGAGCGTGGGGAGGTTCCACCAACGGTCGGCAGCGCGTGGGTTCTAACGGAATGCCTAAGCTCGTCTCCACTGAGGGTTTTCCTAATGTCTCTGTGCCAGGGAATGCTAGGGGTTTGAAGGAAGTCCCAGTGGCAGAGGCTGTCTCACCAAGGTCAGGAAAGGTTTTTCTCGGACTTCCCCGGACAGGGAACACCTGTGACTGAGGAGAGCTGCGTGGAGTTGTCTCTTGAGCTCCCCCACGCAATGATAATGGTTCCGGAATCCTTACCGTTTGGAGGTACCTCCATTGGTCGGCAGCGCGTGGGTTCTAACGGAATGCATAAGCTCGTCTCCCCTGAGAATTTTCCTAATGTCTCTGTGCCAGGGAATGCTTGAGGGATTTGCAGGAATTCCCAGTGTCAGAGGCTGACTCCCCAATGTCAGGGAAGTTATTTCTCGGACTTCCCCAAACAGGGAACACCTGTGACTGAAGAGAGCTGCGTGGAGTTGTCTGTCGATCTCCCCTACGCACTGAAAATGTTTCTGGAATCCTGAGCGTGCGGAGGTTCCACCAACGGTCGGCAGCGTGTTGGTTCTAACGGAATGCATAAGCTCGTCTCCCCTGAGGGTTTTTCTAATGTCTCTGTGCCAGGGAATGCTTGGGGGGTTTGCAGGAAGACCCAGGGTCAGAGGCTGCCTCCCCAAGGTCAGGGAAGTTATTTCTCGGACTTCCCCGAGCAGGGAACACCTGTGACTGAAGAGAGCTGCGTGGAGTTGTCTCTCGAGCTCCCCCACGCACTGACAATGGTTCCGGAATCCTGAGCGTGGGGAGGTTCCACCAACGGTCGGTAGCGCGTGGGTTCTAACGGAATTGCAAGCTCGTCTCCCCTGAGGGTTTTCCTAATATCTCTGTGCCAGGGAATGCTTGGGGGGGTTTGAAGGAAGTCCCAGTGGCAGAGACTGCCTCCCCAAGGTCAGGAAAGTTATTTCTCGGACTTCCCCGGACAGGGAGCACCTGTGACTGAGGAGAGCTGCGTGGAGTTGTCTCTCGAGCTCCCCCACGCACTGACAATGCTTCCGGAATCCTGAGCGTTGGGAGGTTCCACCAACCTTCGGCAGCGCGTGGGTTTTAACGGAATGCCTAAGCTCTTCTCCCCTGAGGGTTTTCCTAATATCTCTGTGCCAGGGAATGCTAGGGGGGTTTGCAGGAAGTCCCAGGGACAGAGTCTGACTCCCCAAGGTCAGGGAAGGTTTTTCTCGGACTTCCCCGAACAGGGAACACCTGTGACTGAAGAGAGCTGCGTGGAGTTGTCTCTCCACTTCCCCGACGCACTGACAATGGTTCCGCAATCCTGACGGTGGGGAGGTTCCACCAACGGTGGGAAGCGAGTGGGTTCTAACGGAACTGCAATGCTCGTCTCCCATGAGGGTTTTCCAAGTGTCTCTATGCCCGGGAAGTCTAGGGGTTTTTGCAGGAAGTCCCAGGGACAGAGGCTGCCTCCCCAAGGTCAGGGAAGGTATTTCTCGGACTTCCCCGAACAGGGAACACCTGTGAATGAAGAGAGCTGCGTGGAGTTGTCTCTCGAGCTCCCCCACGCGCTGACAATGGTTCCGGAATCCTGAGCGTGGGGAGGTTCCACCAACGGTCGGCAGCGCATGGGTTCTAACGGAAAGCTTTAGCTCGTCTCCCCTGAGGGTTTTCCTAGTGTTTCTGTGCCAGGGAATGCTAGGGGGGTTTGCAGGAAGTCCCAGGGACAGAGGCTGCCTACCCAAGGTCAGGGAAGATTTTTCTCGGACTTCCCTGAACAGGGAACACCTGTGACTGAAGAGAGCTGCATGGAGGTGTCTCTCGAGGTCCCCAACGCACTGACAATGGTTCCGGAATCCTGAGCGTGGGGAGGTTCCACCAACGGTCGGCAGCGCGTGGGTTCTAACGGAATGCCTAAGCTCGTCTCCCCTGAGGCTTTTCCTAATGTCTCTGTGCCAGGGAATGCTAGGGTTTTTGCAGGAAATCCCAGGGACAGAGGCTGCCTCCCCAAGGTCAGGGAAGTTATTTCTCGGACTTCCCCGAACAGGGAACACTTGTGACTGAAGAGAGCTGCGTGGAGTTGTCTCTCGAGCTCCCCCTCGCACTGACAATGGTTCCGGAATCCTGAGCGTGGGGAGGTAAAACCAATGGTCGGCAGTGCGTGGGTTCTAATTGAATGCCTAAGCTCGTCTCCCCTGAGGGTTTTTCTAATATCTCTGTGCCAGGGAATGCTAGGGGGGTTTGCAGGAAATCCCAGTGACAGAGGATGCCTCCCAAAGGTCAGGGAATGTTTTTCTAGGACTTCCCGTGCAGGGAACACCTGTGACTGAAGAGGACTGAGTGGAGTTGTCTCTCGAGCTCCCCCAAGCACTGACAATGTTTCCGGAAACCTGAGCGTGGGGAGGTTCCACCAACTTTCGGCAGCGCGTGGGTTCTAACGGAATGCCTAAGCTCGTCTCCCCTGAGGGTTTTCCTAATGTCTCTGTGCCAGGGAATGCTAGGGGGGTTTGCAGGAATTCCCAGGGACAGAGGCTGCCTCCCAAAGGTCAAGGAAGTTATTTCTCGGACTTCCCCGAGCAGGGAACACCTGTGACTGAAGAGAGCTGCGTGGAGTTGTCTCTCGAGCTCCCCCACGCACTGACAATGGTTCCGGAATCCTGAGTGTGGGGAGGTTCCACCAACGTTCGGTAGCGCGTGGGTTCTAACGGAATTGCAAAGCTCGTCTCCCCTGAGGGTTTTCCTAATATCTCTGTGCCAGGGAATGCTAGGGGGGTTTGAAGGAAGTCCCAGTGGCAGAGACTGCCTCCCCAAGGTCAGGAAAGTTACTTCTCGGACTTCCCCGGACAGGGAGCACCTGTGACTGATGAGAGCTGCGTGGAGTTGTCTCTCGAGCTCCCCCACACACTGACAATGTTTCCGGAAGCCTGAGCGTGGGGAGGTTCCACCAACGGTCGGCAGCGCGTGGGTTCTAACGGAATGCCTAAGCTCGTCTCCCCTGAGGGTTTTCCTAATGTCTCTGTGCCAGGGAATTCTAGGGGGGTTTGCAGGAAGTCCCAGGGACAGAGGCTGCCTCCCCACAGTCAGGGAAGGTATTTCTCGGACTTCCCCGAACAAGGAACACCTGTGAATGAAAAGAGCTGCGTGGAGTTTTCTCTCCACATCCCCGACGCACTGACAATGGTTCCGGAATCCGGGGCGTGGGGAGGTTCCACCAACGGTCGGCAGCGCGTGGGTTCTAACAGAATTGCAAAGCTCGTCTCCCCTGAGGGTTTTCCTAATGTCTCTGTGCCAGGGAAGGCTAGGGGGGTTTGCAGGAATTCCCAGGGACAGAGGCTGCCTCCCCAAGGTTAGGGAAGTTATTTCTCGGACTTCCCCGAGCAGGGAACATCTGTGACTGAAGAGAGCTGCGTGGAGTTGTCTCTCGAGCTCCCCCACGCGCTGACAATGGTTCCGGAATCCTGTCCGCGGGGAGGTACCACCAATGGTCGGCAGTGCGTGGGTTCTAATGGAATGCCTAAGCTCGTCTCCCCTGAGGGTTTTCCTAATATCTCTCTGCCAGGAAATGCTAGGGGGGTTTGCAGGAATTCCCAGTGACAGAGGCTGCCTCCCCAAGGTCAGGGAAGGTATTTCTCGGACTTCCCCGTGCAGGGAACACCTGTGACTGAAGAGGACTGCGTGGAGTTGTCTCTCGAGCTCCCACACGCACTGACAATGGTTCCGGAATCCTGAGCGTGGGGAGGTTCCACCAACGGTCGGCAGCGCGTGGGTTCTAACGGTATGCCTAAGCTCGTTTCCCCTGAGGGTTTTCCTAATGTCTCTGTGCCAGGGAATGCTAGGGGGGTTTGCAGGAAGTCCCAGGGACAGAGGCTTCCTCCCCAACTTCAGGGAATGTATTTCTCGGTCTTCCCCGAACAGGGAACAGTTGTGACTTAAGAGAGCTGCGTGGAGTTGTCTCTCCACCTCCCCGACGCACTGACAATTTTTCCGGAATCCTGAGCGTGGGGAGGTTCCACCAACGGTCGGCAGCGAGTGGGTTCTAACGGAATGCCTAAGCTCGTCTCGCCTGAGGGTTTTCCTAATATCTCTGTGCCAGGGAATGCTAGGGGGGTTTGCAGGAAATCCCAGGGACAGAGGCTGCCTCCCAAAGTTCAAGGAATGTATTTCTCGGACTTCCCTGAATAAGGAACACCTGTGAATGAAGAGAGCTGCGTGGAGTTGTGTCTCCAACTCCCCGACGCACTGACAATGGTTCCGGAATCCTGAGCGTGGGTAGGTTCCACCAACGGTCGGCAGCGAGTGGGTTCTAACAGAATTGCAAAGCTCGTCTCCCCTGAGGGTTTTCCTAATGTCTCTGTGCCAGGGAAGGCTAGGGGGGTTTGCAGGAAGTCCCAGTGACAGAGGCTGCCTCGCCAAGGTCAGGGAAGTTATTTCTCGGACTTCCCTGAGCATTGAACACCCGTGACTGAAGAGAGCTGCGTGGAGTTGTCTCTCGAGCTCCCCCACGCACTGACAATGGTTCCGAAATCCTGAGCGTGGGGAGGTTCCACCAATGGTCGGCAGCGCGTGGGTTCTAACGGAATGCCTTAGCTCGTCTCCCCTGAGGGTTTTCCTAATGTCTCTGTGCCAGGGAATGCTAGGGGGGTTTGCAGGAAATCACAGGGAAAGAGGCTGCCTCCCCAAGGTCAATGAAGGTATTTCTCGGACTTCCACGGACAGGGAACACCTGTGAATGAAGAGAGCTGCGTGGAGTTTTCTCTCGAGCTCCCCCACGCACTGACAATGTTTCTGCAATCCTGAGCGTGGGGAGGTTCCACCAACGGTCGGCAGCGCGTGGGTTCTAACGGAATGCCTAAGCTCGTCTCCCCTGAGGGTTTTCCTAATGTCTCTGTGCCAGGGAATGCTAGGGGGGTTTACAGGAATTCCCACTGACAGAGGCTGCCTCCCCAAGGTCAGGGAATGTATTTCTCGGACTTCCCGTGCAGGGAACACCTGTGACTGAAGAGGACTGCGTGGAGTTGTCTCTCGAGCTCCCCCAAGCACTGACAATGGTTCCGGAAGCCTGAGCGTGGGGAGGTTCCACCAACGGTGGGCAGCGAGTGGGTTCTAACGGAACTGCAATGCTCGTCTCCCCTGAGGGTTTTCCAAGTGTCTCTATGCCCGGGAAGTCTAGGGGGGTTTGCAGGAAGTCCCAGGGACTGAGACTGCATCCCCAAGGTCAGGGAAGGTATTTCTCGGACTTCCCCGAACAGGGAACACCTGTGAATGAAGAGAGCTGCGTGGAGTTGTCTCTTGAGCTCCCCCACGAGCTGACAATGTTTCCGGAATCCTGAGCGTGGGGAGGTTCCACCAACGGTCGGCAGCGCGTGGGTTCTAACGGAATGCCTAAGCTCGTCTCCCCTGAGGGTTTTCCTAATGTCTCTGTGCCAGGGAATGCTTGGGGGTTTTGCAGGAAGTCCCAAGGACAGAGGCTGCCTCCCCAAGGTCTGGGAAGTTATTTCTCGGACTTCCCCGAACAAGGAACACCTGTGAATGAAGAGTGCTGCGTTGAGTTGTCTCTCCACATCCCCGACGCACTGACAATGGTTCCGGAATCCTGAGCGTGGGGAGGTTCCACCAACGGTCGTCAGCGAGTGGTTTCTAACAGAATTGCAAAGCTCGTCTCCCCTGAGGGTTTTCCTAATGTCTCTGTGCCAGGGAATGCTAGGGGGGTTTGCAGGAAGTCCCAGGGACAGAGGCTGCCTCCTCAAGGTCAGGGAAGATTTTTCTCGGACTTCCCCGAACAGGGAACACCTGTGACTGAAGAGAGCTGCGTGGAGTTGTCTCTCGAGCTCCCCCACGCACTGACAATGTTTCCGGAATCCTGAGCGTGGGGAGGTAAAACCAATGGTCGGCAGTGCGTGGGTTCTAATTGAATGCCTAAGCTCGTCTCCCCTGAGGGTTTTTCTAATATCTCTGTGCCAGGGAATGCTAGGGGGGTTTGCAGGAATTCCCAGTGACAGAGGCTGCCTCCCAAAGGTCAGGGAATGTTTTTCTAGGACTTCCCGTGCAGGGAACACCTGTGACTGAAGAGGACTGAGTGGAGTTGTCTCTCGAGCTCCCCCAAGCACTGACAATGGTTCCGGAAAACTGAGCGTGGGGAGGTTCCACCAACGGTCGGTAGTGCGTGGGTTCTAACGGAATTGCAAAGCTCGTCTCCCCTGAGGGTTTTCCTAATATCTCTGTGCCAGGGAATGCTAGGGGGGTTTGAAGGAAGTCCCAGTGGCAGAGACTGCCTCCCCAAGGTCAGGAAAGTTACTTCTCGGACTTCCCCGGACAGGGAGCACCTGTGACTGAGGAGAGCTGCGTGGAGTTTTCTCTCGAGCTCCCCCACGCACTGACAATGGTTCCAGAATCCTGAGCGTGGGGAGGTTCCACCAACGGTCGGCAGCGCGTGGGTTCTAACGGAATGCCTAAGCTCGTCTCCCCTGAGGGTTTTCCTAATGTCTCTGTGCCAGGGAATGCTAGGGGGTTTTGCAGGAAGTCCCAAGGACAGAGGCTGAATCCCCAAGGTCTGGGAAGGTATTTCTCGGACTTCCCCGAACAAGGAACACCTGTGAATGAAGAGAGCTGCGTGGAGTTTTCTCTCCACCTCCCCGACGCACTGACAATGGTTCCGGAATCCTGAGCGTGGGGAGGTTCCACCAACGGTCGGCAGCGAGTGGTTTCTAACAGAATTGCAAAGCCCGTCTCCCCTGACTGTTTTCCTAATGTCTCTGTGCCAGGGAATGCTAGGGGGGTTTGCAGGAAGTCCCAGGGACAGAGGCTGCCTAACCAAGGTCGGGGAAGGTATTTCTCGGACTTCCCCGAGCAGGGAACACCTGTGACTGAAGAGAGCTGCGTGGAGTTGTCTCTCGAGCTCCCCCACACACTGACAATGTTTCCGGAAACCTGAGCGTGGGGAGGTTCCACCAACGGTCGGCAGCGCGTGGGTTCTAACGGAATGCCTAAGCTCGTCTCCCCTGAGGGTTTTCCTAATGTCTCTGTGCCAGGGAATGCTAGGGGGGTTTGCAGGAAGTCCCAGGGACAGAGGCTGCCTCCCCAAAGTCAGGGAAGGTATTTCTCGGACTTCCCCGAACAAGGAACACCTGTGAATGAAGAGAGCTGCGTGGAGTTGTCTCTCCACCTCCCCGACGCACTGACAATGGTTCCGGAATCCGGGGCGTGGGGAGGTTCCACCAACGGTCGGCAGCGCGTGGGTTCTAACAGAATTGCAAAGCTCGTCTCCCCTGAGGGTTTTCCTAATGTCTCTGTGCCAGGGAAGGCTAGGGGGGTTTGCAGGAAGTCCCAGTGACAGAGGCTGCCTCGCCAAGGTCAGAGAAGTTATTTCTCGGACTTCCCTGAGCATTGAACACCCGTGACTGAAGAGAGCTGCGTGGAGTTGTCTCTCGAGCTCCCCCACGCACTGACAATGGTTCCGAAATCCTGAGCGTGGGGAGGTTCCACCAATGGTCGGCAGCGCGTGGGTTCTAACGGAATGCCTTAGCTCGTCTCCCCTGAGGGTTTTCCTAATGTCTCTGTGCCAGGGAATGCTAGGGGGGTTTGCAGGAAATCACAGGGAAAGAGGCTGCCTCCCCAAGGTCAATGAAGGTATTTCTCGGACTTCCACGGACAGGGAATACCTGTGAATGAAGAGAGCTGCGTGGAGTTTTCTCTCGAGCTCCCCCACGCACTGACAATGTTTCTGCAATCCTGAGCGTGGGGAGGTTCCACCAACGGTCGGCAGCGCGTGGGTTCTAACGGAATGCCTAAGCTCGTCTCCCCTGAGGGTTTTCCGAATGTCTCTGTGCCAGGGAATGCTAGGGGGATTTGCAGGAAGTCCCAGGGACAGAGGCTGCCTCCCCAAGGTCAGAGAAGGTCTTTTTCGGACTTCCCCGAACAGGGAACACCTGTGACTGAAGAGAGCTGCCTGGAGATATCTCTCGTGCTCCCCCACGCGCTGACAATGGTTCCGGAATCCTGAGCGTGGGGACGTTCCACCAACGGTCGGCAGCGCGTGGGTTCTAACGGTATGCCTAAGCTCGTTTCCCCTGAGGGTTTTCCTAATGTCTCTGTGCCAGGGAATGCTAGGGGGGTTTGCAGGAAGTCCCAGGGACAGAGGCGGCCTCCCCAAGTTCAGGGAATTTATTTCTCGGTCTTCCCTGAACAGGGAACAGCTGTAACTTAAGAGAGCTGCGTGGAGTTGTCTCTCCACCTCCCCGACGCACTGACAATTTTTCCGGAATCCTGAGCGTGGGGAGGTTCCACCAACGGTCGGCAGCGAGTGGGTTCTAACGGAATGCCTAAGCTCGTCTCGCCTGAGGGTTTTCCTAATATCTCTGTGCCAGGGAATGCTAGGGGGGTTTGCAGGAAATCCCAGGGACAGAGGCTGCCTCCCAAAGGTCAAGGAATGTATTTCTCGGACTTCCCTGAATAAGGAACACCTGTGAATGAAGAGAGCTGCGTGGAGTTGTCTCTCCAACTCCCCGACGCACTGACAATGGTTCCGGAATCCTGAGCGTGGGGAGGTTCCACCAACGGTCGGCAGCGAGTGGGTTCAAACAGAATTGCAAAGCTCGTCTCCCCTGAGGGTTTTCCTAATGTCTCTGTGCCAGGGAAGGCTAGGGGGGTTTGCAGGAATTCCCAGTGACAGAGGCTGCCTCGCCAAGGTCAGGGAAGTTATTTCTCGGACTTCCCTGAGCATTGAACACCCGTGACTGAAGAGAGCTGCGTGGAGTTGTCTCTCGAGCTCCCCCACGCACTGACAATGGTTCCGAAATCCTGAGCGTGGGGAGGTTCCACCAATGGTCGGCAGCGCGTGGGTTCTAACGGAATGCCTTAGCTCGTCTCCCCTGAGGGTTTTCCTAATGTCTCTGTGCCAGGGAATGCTAGGGGGGTTTGCAGGAAATCACAGGGAAAGAGGCTGCCTCCCCAAGGTCAATGAAGCTATTTCTCGGACTTCCACGGACAGGGAACACCTGTGAATGAAGAGAGCTGCGTGGAGTTTTCTCTCGAGCTCCCCCACGCACTGACAATGTTTCTGCAATCCTGAGCGTGGGGAGGTTCTACCAACGGTCGGCAGCGCGTGGGTTCTAACGGAATGCCTAAGCTCGTCTCCCCTGAGGGTTTTCCTAATGTCTCTGTGCCAGGGAATGCTAGGGGGATTTGCAGGAAGTCCCAAGGACAGAGGCTGCCTCCCCAAGGTCTGGGAAGTTATTTCTCGGACTTCCCCGAACAAGGAACACCTGTGAATGAAGAGTGCTGCGTGGAGTTGTCTCTCCACATCCCCGACGCACTGACAATGGTTCCGGAATCCTGAGCGTGGGGAGGTTCCACCAACGGTCGTCAGCGAGTGGTTTCTAACAGAATTGCAAAGCTCGTCTCCCCTGAGGGTTTTCCTAATGTCTCTGTGCCAGGGAATGCTAGGGGGGTTTGCAGGAAGTCCCAGGGACAGAGGCTGCCTCCTCAAGGTCAGGGAAGATTTTTCTCGGACTTCCCCGAACAGGGAACACCTGTGACTGAAGAGAGCTGCGTGGAGTTGTCTCTCGAGCTCCCCCACGCACTGACAATGGTTCCGGAATCCTGAGCGTGGGGAGGTTCCACCAACGGTCGGCAGCGCGTGGGATCTAATGGAATTGCAAAACTCGTCTCCCCTGAGTGTATTCCTAATGTCTCTGTGCCAGGGAATGCTAGGGGGTTTTGAAGGAAGTCCCAGTGACAGAGGCTGCCTCCCCAAGGTCAGGAAAGGTATTTCACGGACGTCCCCGGACAGGGAACACCTGTGACAGAGGAGAGCTGCGTGGAGTTGTCTCTCGAGCTCCCCCACGCACTGATAATGTTTCCGGAATCCTGAGCGTGGGGAGGTTCCACCAACGGTCGGCAGCGCGTGGGTTCTAACGGAATGCCTAAGCTCGTCTCCCCTGAGGGTTTTCCTAATGTCTCTGTGCCAGGGAATGCTAGGGGGGTTTGCAGGAAGTTCCAGGGACAGAGGCTGCCTCCCCAAGGTCAGGGAAGGTATTTCTCGGTCTTCCCCTAACAAGGAACACCTGTGAATGAAGAGAGCTGCGTGGAGTTGTCTCTAAACCTCCCCGACGCACTGACAATGGTTCCGGAATCCTGAGCGTGGGGAGGTTCCACCAACGGTCGGCAGCGCGTGGGTTCTAACGGTATGCCTAAGCTCGTTTCCCCTGAGGGTTTTCCTAATGTCTCTGTGCCAGGGAATGCTAGGGGGGTTTGCAGGAAGTCCCAGGGACAGAGGCTGCCTCCCCAAGTTCAGGGAATGTATTTCTCGGTCTTCCCCGAACAGGGAACAGCTGTGACTGAAGAGAGCTGCGTGGAGTTGTCTCTCCACCTCCCCGACGCACTGACAATTTTTCCGGAATCCTGAGCGTGGGGAGGTTCCACCAACGGTCGGCAGCGAGTGGGTTCTAACAGAATTGCAAAGCTCGTCTCCCCTGAGGGTTTTCCTAATGTCTCTGTGCCAGGGAAGGCTAGGGGGTTTTGCAGGATGTCCCAGTGACAGAGGCTGCCTCGCCAAGGTCAGGGAAGTTATTTCTCGGACTTCCCTGAGCATTGAACACCCGTGACTGAAGAGAGCTGCGTGGAGTTGTCTCTCGAGCTCCCCCACGCACTGACAATGGTTCCGAAATCCTGAGCGTGGGGAGGTTCCTCCAATGGTCGGCAGCGCGTGGGTTCTAACGGAATGCCTTAGCTCGTCTCCCCTGAGGGTTTTCCTAATGTCTCTGTGCCAGGGAATGCTAGGGGGGTTTGCAGGAAATCACAGGGAAAGAGGCTGCCTCCCCAAGGTCAATGAAGGTATTTCTCGGACTTCCACGGACAGGGAACACCTGTGAATGAAGAGAGCTGCGTGGAGTTTTCTCTCGAGCTCCCCCACGCACTGACAATGTTTCTGCAATCCTGAGCGTGGGGAGGTTCCACCAACGGTCGGCAGCGCGTGGGTTCTAACGGAATGCCTAAGCTCGTCTTCCCTGAGGGTTTTCCTAATGTCTCTGTGCCAGGGAATGCTAGGGGGATTTGCAGGAATTCCCAGGGACAGAGGCTGCCTCCCCAAGGTCAGAGAAGGTCTTTTTCGGACTTCCCCGAACAGGGAACACCTGTGACTGAAGAGAGCTGCCTGGAGATATCTCTCGTGCTCCCCCACGCGCTGACAATGGTTCCGGAATCCTGAGCGTGGGGACGTTCCACCAACGGTCGGCAGCGCGTGGGTTCTAACGGAATGCCTAAGCTCGTCTCCCCTGAGGGTTTTCCTAATGTCTCTGTGCCAGGGAATGCTAGGGGGGTTTCCAGGAAGTCCCAGAAACTGAGGCTGCCTCCCAAGGTCAGGGAAGGTATTTCTCGGACTTCCCCGAAAAGGGAACACTTGTGGCTGAAGAGAGCTGCGTAGAGTTGTCTCTCGAGCTCCCCCACGCACTGAAAATGGTTCCGGAATTCTGAGCGTGGGGAGGTACCACCAATGGTCGGCAGTGCGTGGGTTCTAATGGAATGCCTAAGCTCGTCTTCCCTGAGGGTTTTCCTAATATCTCTGTGCCAGGGAATGCTAGGGGGGTTTGCAGGAATTCCCACTGACAGAGGCTGCCTCCCCAAGGTCAGGGAATGTATTTCTCGGACTTCCCGTGCAGGGAACACCTGTGACTGAAGAGGACTGCGTGGAGTTGTCTCTCGAGCTCCCCCAAGCACTGACAATGGTTCCGGAAGCCTGAGCGTGGGGAGGTTCCACCAACGGTCGGCAGCGCCTGGGTTCTAACGGAATGCCTAAGCTCGTCTCCCCTGAGGGTTTTCCTAATTTCTCTGTGCCTGGGAAAGCTAGGGGGGTTTGCAGGAAATTCCAGGGGCAGAGGCTGCCTCCCAAAGGTCAAGGAAGGTATTTCTCGGACTTCCCCGAACAGGGAACACCTGTGACTGAAGAGAGCTGTGTGGAGTTTTCTCTCGAGCTCCCCCACGCACTGACAATGGTTCCGGAATCCTGAGCGTGGGGAGGTTCCACCAACGGTCGGCAGCGCGTGGGTTTTAACGGAATGCCTAAGCTCGTCTCCCCTGAGGGTTTTCCTAATATCTCTGTGACAGGGAATGCTAGGGGGGTTTGCAGGAAGTCCCAGGGACAGAGTCTGACTCCCCAAGGTCAGGGAAGGTATTTCTCGGACTTCCCCGAACAGGGAACACCTGTGACTGAGGAGAGCTGCGTGGAGTTGTCTGTCGATCTCCCCCACGCACTGACAATGCTTCCGGAATCCTGAGCGTGGGGAAGTTCCACCAACGGTCGGCAGCGCGTGGGTTCTAACGGAATGCCTAAGCTCGTCTCCCCTGAGGGTTTTCCTAAATTCTCTGTGCCAGGGAATGCTAGGGGGGTTTGCAGGAAGTCCCAGGGACAGAGGCTGCCTCCCCAAGGTCAGGGAAGATTTTTCTCGGACTTCCGCGAACAGGGAACACCTGTGACTGAAGAGAGCTGCGTGGAGTTGTCTCTCGAGCTCCCCCACGCACTGACAATGGTTCCGGAATCCTGAGCGTGGGGAGGTTCCACCAACGGTCGGCAGCGCGTGGGTTCTAATGGAATTGCAAAGCTCGTCTCCCCTGAGTGTATTCCTAATGTCTCTGTGCCAGGGAATGCTAGGGGGGTTTGCAGGAAGTCCCAGGGACAGAGGCTGCCTCCCCAAGGTCAGGGAAGGTATTTCTTGGTCTTCCCCGAACAGGGAACAGCTGTGACTGAAGAGAGCTGCGTGGAGTTGTCTCTCCACCTCCCCGACGCACTGACAATGGTTCCGCAATCCTGATGGTGGGGAGGTTCCACCAACGGTGGGCAGCGAGTGGGTTCTAACGGAACTGCAATGCTCGTCTCCCCTGAGGGTTTTCCAAGTGTCTCTATGCCCGGGAAGTCTAGGGGTGTTTGCAGGAAGTCCCAGGGAATGAGACTGCATCCCAAGGTCAGGGAGGGTATTTCTCGGACTTCCCCGAACAGGGAACACCTGTGAATGAAGAGAGCTGCGTGGAGTTGTCTCTCGAGCTCCCCCACGAGCTGACAATGTTTCCGGAATCCTGAGCGTGGGGAGGTTCCACCAACGGTCGTCAGCGCATGGGTTCTAATGGAAAGCTTTAGCTCGTCTCCCCTGAGGGTTTTCCTAGTGTTTTTGTGCCAGGAAATGCTAGGGGGGTTTGCAGGAAGTCCCAGGGGCAGAGGCTGCCTACCCAAGGTCAGGGAAGATTTTTCTCGGACTTCCCTGAACAGGGAACACCTGTGACTAAGGGAGCTGCGTGGAGTTGTCTCTCCACCTCCCCGACGCACTGACAATGGTTCCGGAATCCTGAGCGTGGGGAGGTTCCACCAACGGTCGGCAGCGCGTGGGTTCTAACAGAATTGCAAAGCTCGTCTCCCCTGAGGGTTTTCCTAATGTCTCTGTGCCAGGGAAGGCTAGGGGGTTTTGCAGGAAGTCCCAGGGACAGAGGCTGCCTCCCCAAGGTTAGGGAAGTTATTTCTCGGACTTCCCCGAGCAGGGAACACCTGTGACTGAAGAGAGCTGCGTGGAGTTGTCTCTCGAGCTCCCCCACGTGCTGACAATGGTTCCAGAATCCTGAGCGCGGGGAGGTACCACCAATGGTCGGCAGTGCGTGGGTTCCAATGGAATGCCTAAGCACGTCTCCCCTGAGGGTTATCCTAATATCTCTCTGCCAGGAAATGCTAGGGGGATTTGCAGGAATTCCCAGTGACAGAGGCTGCCTCCCCAAGGTCAGGGAACGTATTTCTCGGACTTCCCCGTGCAGGGAACACCTGTGACTGAAGAGGACTGCGTGGAGTTGTCTCTCGAGTTCCCACACGCACTGACAATGGTTCCGGAAGCCTGAGCGTGGGGAGGATCCACCAACGGTCGGCAGCGCGTGGGTTCTAACGGAATGCCTAAGCTCGTCTCCCCTGAGGGTTTTCCTAATATCTCTTTGCCAGGGAATGCTAGGCGGTTTGCAGGAAATCCCAGGGACAGAGGCTGCATCCCAAAGGTCAAGGAAGGTATTTCTCGTACTTCCCCGAACAGGGAACACCTGTGAATGAAGAGAGCTGCGTGGAGTTGTCTCTCCACCTCCCCGACGCACTGACAATGGTTCCGGAATCCTGAGCGTGGGGAGGTTCCACCAACGGTCGGCAGCGCGTGGGTTCTAACGGAATGCCTAAGCTCGTCTCCCCTGAGGATTTTCCTAATGTCTCTGTGCCAGGGAATGCTTGGGGGTTTTGCAGGAAGTCCCAAGGACAGAGGCTGCCTCCCCAAGGTCTGGGAAGTTATTTCTCGGACTTCCCCGAACAAGGAACACCTGTGAATGAAGAGTGCTGCGTGGAGTTTTCTCTCCACCTCCCCGACGCACTGACAATGGTTCCGGAATCCTGAGCGTGGGGAGGTTCCACCAACGGTCGTCAGCGAGTGGTTTCTAACAGAATTGCAAAGCTCGTCTCCCCTGAGGGTTTTCCTAATGTCTCTGTGCCAGGGAATGCTAGGGGGGTTTGCAGGAAGTCCCAGGGACAGAGGCTGCCTCCTCAAGGTCAGGGAAGATTTTTCTCGGACTTCCCCGAACAGGGAACACCTGTGACTGAAGAGAGCTGCGTGGAGTTGTCTCTCGAGCTCCCCCACGCACTGACAATTGTTCCGGAATCCTGAGCGTGGGGAGGTTCCACCAACGGTCGGCAGCGCGTGGGATCTAATGGAATTGCAAAACTCGTCTCCCCTGAGTGTATTCCTAATGTCTCTGTGCCAGGGAATGCTAGGGGGTTTTGAAGGAAGTCCCAGTGACAGAGGCTGCCTCCCCAAGGTCAGGAAAGGTATTTCACGGACGTCCCCGGACAGGGAACACCTGTGACAGAGGAGAGCTGCGTGGAGTTGTCTCTCGAGCTCCCCCACGCACTGATAATGGTTCCGGAATCCTGAGCGTGGGGAGGTTCCACCAACGGTCGGCAGCGCGTGGGTTCTAACGGAATGCCTAAGCTCGTCTCCCCTGAGGGTTTTCCTAATGTCTCTGTGCCAGGGAAAGCTAGGGGGGTTTGCAGGAAGTTCCAGGGACAGAGGCTGCCTCCCCAAGGTCAGGGAAGGTATTTCTCGGACTTCCCCTAACAAGGAACACCTGTGAATGAAGAGAGCTGCGTGGAGTTGTCTCTAAACCTCCCCGACGCACTGACAATGGTTCCGGAATCCTGAGCGTGGGGAGGTTCCACCAACGGTCGGCAGCGCGTGTGTTCTAACGGAATGCCTAAGCTCGTCTCCCCTGAGGGTTTTCCTAATGTCTCTGTGCCAGGGAATGCTAGGGGGGTTTGCAGGAAATCCCAGGGACAGAGGCTGCCTCCACAAGGTCAGGGAAGGTATTTCTCGGACTTCCCCGAACAAGGAACACCTGTGAATGAAGAGAGCTGCGTGGAGTTGTCTCTCCACCTCCCCGACGCACTGACAATGGTTCCAGAATCCTGAGGGTGGGGAGGTTCCACCAACGGTCGGCAGCGCGTGGGTTCTAACAGAATTGCAAAGCTCGTCTCCCCTGAGGGTTTTCCTAATTTCTCTGTGCCAGGGAAGGCTAGGGGGGTTTGCAGGAATTCCCAGGGACAGAGGCTGCCTCCCCAAGGTTAGGGAAGGTATTTCTCGGACTTCCCCGAGCAGGGAACACCTGTGACTGAAGAGAGCTGCGTGGAGTTGTCTCTCGAGCTCCCCCACGCGCTGACAATGGTTCCG
Source organism: Vicugna pacos (assembly GCF_048564905.1). Taxonomy (NCBI): domain Eukaryota; kingdom Metazoa; phylum Chordata; class Mammalia; order Artiodactyla; family Camelidae; genus Vicugna; species Vicugna pacos. The sequence goes on from NW_027328721.1 coordinate 57,453,865, forward strand.
GAATCCTGAGCGCGGGGAGGTACCACCAATGGTCGGCAGTGCTTGGGTTATAATGGAATGCCTAAGCTCGTCTCCCCTGAGGGTTTTCCTAATATCTCTCTGCTAGGAAATGCTAGGGGGGTTTGCAGGAATTCCCAGTGACAGAGGCTGCCTCCCCAAGGTCAGGGAAGGTATTTCTCGGACTTCCCCGTGCAGGGAACACCTGTGACTGAAGAGGACTGCGTGGAGTTGTCTCTCGAGCTCCCACACGCACTGAAAATGGTTCCGGAAGCCTGAGCGTGGGGAGGTTCCACCAACGGTCGGCAGCGCGTGGGTTCTAACGGAATGCCTAAGCTAGCCTCCCCTGAGGGATTTCCTAATATCTCTGTGCCAGGGAATGCTAGGGGGGGGTTGCAGGAAATCCCAGGGACAGAGGCTGCATCCCAAATGTCAAGGAAGTTATTTCTCGTACTTCCCCGAACAGGGAACACCTGTGAATGAAGAGAGCTGCGTGGAGTTGTCTCTCGAGCTCCCCCACGCACTGACAATGGTTCCGGAATCCTGAGCGTGGGGAGGTTCCACCAACGGTCGGCAGCGCGTGGGTTCTAACGGAATGCCTAAGCTCGTCTCCCCTGAGGGTTTTCCTAATATCTCTGTGCCAGGGAATGCTAGCGGGTTTTGCAGGAAGTCCCAAGGACAGAGGCTGCCTCCCCAAGGTCTGGGAAGTTATTTCTCGGACTTCCCCGAACAAGGAACACCTGTGAATGAAGAGAGCTGCGTGGAGTTGGCTCTCCACCTCCCCGACGCACTGACAATGTTTCCGGAAACCTGAGCGTGGGGAGGTTCCACCAACGGTCGTCAGCGAGTGGTTTCTAACAGAATTGCAAAGCTCGTCTCCCCTGAGGGTTTTCCTAATGTCTCTGTGCCAGGGAATGCTAGGGGGGTTTGCAGGAAGTCCCAGGGACAGAGGCTGCCTCCTCAAGGTCAGGGAAGATTTTTCTCGGACTTCCCCGAACAGGGAACACCTGTGACTGAAGAGAGCTGCGTGGAGTTGTCTCTCGAGCTCCCCCACGCACTGACAATTGTTCCGGAATCCTGAGCGTGGGGAGGTTCCACCAACGGTCGGCAGCGCGTGGGATCTAATGGAATTGCAAAACTCGTCTCCCCTGAGTGTATTCCTAATGTCTCTGTGCCAGGGAATGCTAGGGGGTTTTGAAGGAAGTCCCAGTGACAGAGGCTGCCTCCCCAAGGTCAGGAAAGGTATTTCACGGACGTCCCCGGACAGGGAACACCTGTGACAGAGGAGAGCTGCGTGGAGTTGTCTCTCGAGCTCCCCCACGCACTGATAATGGTTCCGGAATCCTGAGCGTGGGGAGGTTCCACCAACGGTCGGCAGCGCGTGGGTTCTAACGGAATGCCTAAGCTCGTCTCCCCTGAGGGTTTTCCTAATGTCTCTGTGCCAGGGAAAGCTAGGGGGGTTTGCAGGAAGTTCCAGGGACAGAGGCTGCCTCCCCAAGGTCAGGGAAGGTATTTCTCGGACTTCCCCTAACAAGGAACACCTGTGAATGAAGAGAGCTGCGTGGAGTTGTCTCTAAACCTCCCCGACGCACTGACAATGGTTCCGGAATCCTGAGCGTGGGGAGGTTCCACCAACGGTCGGCAGCGCGTGTGTTCTAACGGAATGCCTAAGCTCGTCTCCCCTGAGGGTTTTCCTAATGTCTCTGTGCCAGGGAATGCTAGGGGGGTTTGCAGGAAATCCCAGGGACAGAGGCTGCCTCCACAAGGTCAGGGAAGGTATTTCTCGGACTTCCCCGAACAAGGAACACCTGTGAATGAAGAGAGCTGCGTGGAGTTGTCTCTCCACCTCCCCGACGCACTGACAATGGTTCCAGAA